>NC_143533.1:3729615-4067615 GCF_031878675.1 Megascapheus bottae | reverse complement strand
GAGGAACTAGGAGACTTGGGCCTAGAGATGGAGTCTTTTCTGGTTTTCCTGGTTGTTTTTTTTTTGTCATAGGGCTTGACCTCTGGGCCTGGGTGCTGGCTCTAAGTTCTTCAGCTCAACGCTAGTACTCTACCATTTGAGCCACAGTGCCACTTCTAGTTTTCCAGTGGAGATAAGAGTCTCAAGGACTTCAGTGCCAAGGCTGAATTTGAACCATGATCCTCAGACCTTAGCCTCCTGAGTAGCTAGGATTACAGGCATGAGCCACCAGTACCCAGCTTGGTTTTCCTGCTTTGACTTCTGAGATTGCCTGTCCTTCCTTCCTTCCTCCCTCCCTTCCTTCCTTCCTTCCTTCCTTCCTTCCTTCCTTCCTTTTTCTTTCTCTCCTCACTCTTTCACTCTCTTTTTGTCTCTGTCTCTCTTTCTCTCAGTCTCTCTGTCTCTGTCTCTGTCTCTGTCTCTCTCTCTTCACATCATCCCTATTTTAGGTTCTTGTTTATCTTGCAGCGGGTCTGGCTATGGCAGATTAGCCTGTAATCCTAGCTACTCAGGAGGCCGAGATCTTAGAATCATGGTTGAAAGCCAAACTTGGCAAGAAAATCGGTGAGCCTCTTCTCTCTAATGAATCATGGAAAAAGCCGGAAGTGGAGGTGTGGCTCGAGTGGGAGGCAGAATGCCAGCCTTAAGCAAAAAGAATTAGAGACAGTTTTCAAGTTCAATTCCCAGTACTAGCACGTGCACACAAGTGGTTTCGTCTCTGTTTCTGCCCCCACAATGGGTCCCTGCTGCCTATGTGGTATCACTGGAGCAATAAAGTAGCGCTGTATAAACGTGGGTTTTGTTGAGAAGAAAAGAACAAAGGGGAAAAAGCCACAAGTTTCAGTGCAGGGTCACACCTCCTTGAAAGTCACCTACAGGCCTGCCTAAGCGCCTGCATTGCCTCCAGATCTCAGCAATAGAAAAGGCCGTGGGAGTGGCTCTCTCCCCCAGCCCTGGTGACTCATAGGTATGTCATAAACGCACCTTAGGCCAGGAGTTTGGCCTAGTGGTTAAAGTGCTTGCCTAGCATGCACGAAGACCCGGGTTCGATTCCTCAGGACCACATGCATGGAAAAAAGCCGGAAGTGGTGCTGAGGCTCAAGTGGTAGAGTTCTAGCCTTGAGAAAGTCCAAGGACAGTGCTCAGGCCCTGAACTCAAGCCCAGGACTGGCCAAAAAGAAAATATAAATGCACCTTACTATGGCTGTTGGTGAAATGGTGCTGTGACTCAACATGGTAAAGCATTATCCTTGAGCTGAAGAGTGCAGGCCCAGTGTTCAAGCCCCCATGACCAACCAAAACAAACAGAGAAATAAACAAAAACATGGCTGCTGGATGTTCATCCTGTGTTTCCTGTGTTTTATGTTAGATACCTTTTTTTTTCCCCCTGCCTAGTCCAGGGCTTGAATTCAGGGCCTGAGCACTGTTTCTGAGCTCCTTTTGGCTCCAAGTTAATGGTCTACCACTTGACCCACAGAACCGCTTCTGGCTTTTTCTGAGTAATTTATTGGAAATTGGAGTCTCACAGATTTTCTTTTCTGGGCTGGCTTTGAACGGTGATCCTCAGATCTCAGTGTCGTGGGTAGCTAGGATGACAGAGATAGATTTTTTTTTTTTTTTTGTCTTGTCAGTCATGGTCCTGGTCCTGGTCCTGGGTGCTGTCCCTGAACTCTTCAGCTCAAGAATAGTGCTTTGGGCCGGGAGTTTGGCCTAGTGGTTAAAGTGCTTGCCTAGCATGCATGAAGACCCGGGTTCGATTCCTTGGTACCACATACATAGAAAAAAGCCGGAAGTGGTGCTGAGGCTCAAGTGGTAGAGCTCTAGCCTTGAGAAAGTCCAAAGATAGTGCTCAGGCCCCTGAGTTCAAGCCCTGGGACTAGCAAAAAAAAAATAGGAAGGGGGGTCAAATAAGCCAGCTGGATTGGGTTTTCAGTCATTTAAACTGCTGGTGGTCTACACCTGTCATCCTAGCTACTCAGGAGACTGAGATCTGATGAATCTTGGCTGGAAGTCAGCTTAGGCAGAAAGTCTGTGAGACTCTTACCTCAATTAACTACTCAAAAAAGAAAAAAGCCATAAATGGCACTGTGGTTCAAGTGGTAGAGTGCCAGCCTTGAGCAAAAGAAGCTCAGACAGTGCCCAGGCCCTAAGTTCAAGCCCTAAGAATGAGGGGGGGGGGAACAGACTTGTCTAAGTGACAAGCCTATCTGTACTGAGATCACCCCCACCACCAATAACTGTAGAAAAAGGAAATCCCAACTTGTATATCTGCATCTGAGTCTGTCATTGTGTGTGTGTGTGTGTGTGTGTGTGTGTGTGTGTGAGAGAGAGAGAGAGAGAGAGAGAGAGAGAGAGAGAGAGAGAGAGAGAGAGAGAGAGAGAGAGAGAGAGAGAATGAATGTGTATTTGTGTGCCAACTCTTAGGGCCTTGTGCTCTTGCTTGGCTTTTTCTGCTAAGACTGGCACTCTACCACTTGAGCCACATCTCCCCTTTGGGCTTCATGGTGGTTAATTAGAGGTAAGAGTTTCACGGACTTTCCTACCTTTGCTTTGCTCTGAACCTTGACCAGCTAGTCTCAGCCTTCTGAGCAGTTAGGATTGCAGGCATGAGCCACTAAGGCCAATCTTCTATTAATATTGAAATAAATGACTTGACCTCCCTTACAAAGGGAAATCACGCTCCTCTATGGTCTCTCTAGAGATGAGAGAGGTTCATAGTCTTCCAGTCAGATTGTACCCAGTCTATTGCTTGGATTCCTCCATGTTCTTAGTCCTGGGAGCCACTGTTCCGTTTCTACCCTTTGCTGGTTCCGAATGGAACCTCCTGGTTTCTTTCATTGCTCCAAATGGAGTGTGAGCAGTTATGCTCATCAGTTGCCAGTAAGCACCTCTAAATTACTTCTCTTGTACCCACATTTCCATCCTAAACCAGGCCCTAGATGGTCCTGACATCTTTCTCCTCCCACCCTCTCTGTCTGTCTGTCTGTCTCTCTCTCTCTTTCGCACACACACACGTGGGGGGTACACTCCCTCTCGTGGTGTAAATGTAAGTTGGAGAGGCACCTGCTATTCTGAGCAAGGCACACCCCAGGACCTCCAAAGTTTCTGCTGCCCACATTCCTTGACATGCTTCGTAGTCACTGGTGATGAGTTGGGGAAATTTGCATAGGGCTTAAAGAGCATCTTGGGGGAAAAAAGGAATCAAGACTCAATCTTCTTTCCTTCTGAAGTTCTACATTAATTGGAACTTTTGATGACTAAATTAAGTCTAGACTGAGGATAGACAGGAAAGAACACTAAGCTCTCTCAAGAGTGAACTTGCCATAATCTAGAGGAGGGAACTCAGACTAAATTAAAGGCTGCAAGGACTGTTTAGGAAGTAATGGGGGCCAGACACCAGCGGTTCATGCTTGTAATCCTAGCTACTCAGGAGGTTGAGCTCTAAGGGTCTGAAGGCATGGACAGGAAAGTCCTTGAAACCGTCTCTAATTAACCACCAAACATTTCAGGTAGCATTCTGGACCCCTTGTGACACACACACACACACACACACACACGCACACACTTCTAGCATAACCACCAACAAGTATGTAAGGAGGCTGGAAAACTCTTTGTCAAGTTACTGGTATGGCAAACGGGATGGTTTAAGCCCCCAGGCACTCGATGCACCAGATTCTCCAGTAGTGGAAAGTTAGCACCCCCTAGTGGCAAGGGCCGGCAGTCTCTGATGTAGTTCGTATTTGTATTAATCCAGGCATTTAGTAGATTCATCCCAGAGAAGTAGATAGGATTCCTGGAGATCTCAGGTTCTGTGCCAGCATGAATACATACACGCATCCAGATCCTGCCTCAAACAATAAAATACAGGACCGGGAGTTTGGCCTAGTGGTTAAAGTGCTTGCCTAGCATGCACGAAGACCCGGGTTCGATTCCTCGGTACCACATACATAGGAAAAAGCCAGAAGTGGTGCTGAGGCTCAAGTGGTAGAGCTCTAGCCTTGAGAAAGTCCAAGGACAGTGCTCAGGCCCTGAGCTCAAGCCCAGGACTGGCAAAAAAAAATAAAAAATAAAATAAAATAAAATAAAATACAGGGGCTGGGAGTTTGGCCTAGTGGTAAAGTGCTTGCCTAGCATGCATGAATACCCGGGTTCAATTCCTTAGTACCACATACATAAAAAAAAAAAAAAGCGCTAGAAGTGGTGCTGAGGCTCAAGGGGTAGAGCTCTAGCCTTGAGAAAGTCCAAGGACAGTGCTCAGGCCCTGAGCTCAAGCCCAGGTCTGGCAAAAAAATAAATAAATAAAATACAAACTGACACCGGTGGCTCATGCCTGTAATCCTAACTACTCAGGAGGCTGAGATCTGAAGATTTTGTTTCAAAGCCAGACCAGGCAGGAATGTCCATGAGGCCCTTATCTCCAACAAACTACTCAGAAAAAGCTGGAAGTGGTGCTATGGCTCCAGTGGTAAAGCATTAGCCTTGAACAAAAGAGGCTTTAGGACAGCACCCAGGCCCTAGGACTGGTGGTAGGAGAGTAGGAGGAGAGAGAAGGAGAGAGGGGGAGAGAGAAGTGCTGGTGGCTCTCACCGTAATCCTAGCTACTCAGGAAGCTGAGATCTGGGGATTGAGATTCAAAGCCAGCCCAGGAAGAAAAGTCTCCATGAAACTCATCTCCAATCCCCCACTCAACAACTGGAATTGGCGCTGTGCTTCAAAGCGGCAGAGGGCTAGCCTTGAGCAAAAGAGCTCAGGGACGGCACCCAGGCCCTGAGTGTAAGCCCCACAAATGGGCCAAAAGAAAAAGAAAAAAAGTGACAAATGATCCCCCACAGTTTGGTGAAGTGAGAGACAATTTAAATGGCAGCTTTTCCTTACCGTAGCCTTCCTAGATCTAGTTGTTTGTGTTTAGGAGGAGGGGTACTGGAGTTTAAACTCTGCCTTGGGCTTGCTAAGCTGGTACTCTTACGGCTTGAGCCCCAGCTCCTAAATCCAGCGGAAGTCCACTTGCTCAACTCTAGCCAGCTTTGCCCCTTTCTTTCTTTTTCTCTTCTTCCCCATTTCATAGATAATTATGTAACCGATTGAATGCTTTCCTTCTTAGAAAGAGAGCATGGGTGGGGGTGTGTCCTCTTGATCTGTCTCCTGAGTAGCTAGGATTTCAGGCTGGAGCCACCACAGCTGGCTCTGAGCCTCACCTTCTGTGTTTCCATCATGTGCTGTCTGCTACTGAGCAGGGGGCGTGGCTCAAGTGCTCCCGGGCACCTGCCTGGACGAACACTGCCAGAGGCAAAGCCCCAATCCCAGCTGTATTGCACCAAAGGTGCTCAGAAATATTGGCCGAGTGGCAGCAAGAAGGTTTGGCCCTCAGTGCTGAGATGCCACCCAGCACGTGTTATCCTAACATCTTTTGTAGATGCCAGACACCCCGTGCCTCTCCCATCCAACTTCGGAATCAACGTGGTCGTTTTTCTAAACTTTTATTTTATAGCAATAGTCATGATTAGAGAAGTAAATAACACATTTAAAAACCTCAGGGCCAAAGGATGGCAGAGTATTTACAAACACGTACGGTGGGGATGGGGGGGGTGGCAAGACATGGATCTGGGGCTGGGATTCCACCCAGGACCCTGCCCCAGGCCCAGACACTAATGCCGGTTCCCAGGCCTCACCCACCAGCCACAAGGTGGGTTTAGGGAGCATCTGGTAGCTCAGTAGGCCTGGTGGGGAGACCTTCGAGATGATCTCCCATCCAAGGGGCTCCCCACATCCCCCACAGGCCAGCTCAAAGGAGCCTCTAGGAAGCACCGAAGGACAGGGGTGGTGTGGGTGGGGAGACACGCACACGCGTGTGCACATACTGTACCTTCACAGGATGGCAAGGGGAAGGGTTCTTTTGTACTTTGTCTTCTAAGTCTCCATGTCTACGGCATTATTATTATTATTGTTTTTATTTCTTTGACAGTGACATAAACTGAGGTAAACATCTGTGACCAACACCTCTCCTAAAGGGCAAAAGGGGTCCCAAACGCCACCAACAGAGACAGCGGCTGCAGTGGTGGCCACAGGAGCTCAGGGGCCAGGGCCTGGATTCGAGCCTGCTGCAGGGTCGAGCTGGTGGCCGCCTCTGCCACGAGAAGGCTGGACTACATACCTACAATCCCTCCCCAGCTCTAACACCCTATTACTACAAAGAGGGAGATGACTCCACACGGGGGAGGGAGGAGGGAGGAGGGAGGAGGGAGGAGAGAGAGAGAGCTAGGTGCAGGACATCTACTGTGGAATCTCACTTCCTTGTTATTGCAGGAGTCAGGATGTTTAGTGGCCTAAGGCAAAAGGAGAAATCGCGGCTGGAAGGGGGAGGGTCTGCTGGCCCCAGGTGGGCTAGGACAGTGATGGGGCCTTTCTCCAATGTGAGACTCGGCCCTTGGTGGAAGGAGGGGTTTGCTACTTACCTGGCACATTGGGCCCATGCCCCCCTGGGATGTGGGGTGTCCAGGATGGGGGCATACAAAGAAGAGCGGGGCCAGGCCCTGGGGCGACCACACACTGTAAACTGGACCCGGGCAGGGCAGGGGAGACCTATAGCCCTTTTGTGTGGTGGGACTTAGGGGCAATTGTGGGAAGGGTGGGATGGGTGGAGAAGTGGGGACTCCAGACTGGAGGGTGGGTGGTCCACACAAGGAGCCCCTTAAATACCCATGAAGCCCAAGAAGGCCCCAGGTGGAAGCAGTCCTGGTGGGCAGGGCATTGCCAGGCGGAGGGGCGGCCTCACCCCACTTGAGGTTATTGCAGGGCTCCCTCAAAGGCCTCTGCAGAGCACAGGGGGCCGGAGGGGGTGCAGGGTGAGGCGGGCAGGCTCTGTCTTAACAGCTGCGGCTAATGGTAGGTGCCTTCTTGTGAGTTCCCTGAGGGGTGTGTGGACTGCACATCTAGCCAGGCTGTGTAGTGGGCGCCCCCAGTGGGCAGGACAGGGCGAAGTGGGTGGCACACAGCCTGCAGTCCTGTTCTCAACACGGGGCACAGCAGCCACGCTCCCAGCCCTTCCACCCTACCCACGCCTGCCTTCTCCACACCAGGCTCGGGGGATGTGGCACAGGTCTGCCTCACTCCCAGGGGTGGGGGACACACTGCACCCCAATAGGAGACCCAGAAGCAATGTCTGTGACCATCTCACAGCCACGGGAGCTCAGGGACGGTCAGGGTGGGAGCCGCGGGTCCAGAGGGGCCCTGGGGAAGGCGCCCACGGGGGGGGGGGGTCTGCCCTCACTTCACCCTCAGGTGGTGGGGGGGCAGCTGAGACCCTGCCAGGAGCGCCCTATCCCTGAATTGGAATGGACACGGGTGGGGGGGGCGGGCTGAGGCGGCTGCCCGCCCTCCTGTGCTCGTTGTCCTCCTTTCGCTAGGGGGGGGTGGGGGGCCCTAGGTTCTGGGGGGGGGCTGCGCCTGGAAAACACTTAGGTGATATGCGGACATTTGCTACATTTTCTACGTTTTCCCAGGGGCCTGGCTCCTCGCCCCTCCCCCAGCCAGTGCCAGGGGGAAGTGGGGGGGGGGGAGGGCTTCTTCTGCCCAGCTCTGCGCCCGGGGTGAGGTGGGGGTGCCCTGCCAGGGGGTGCGAGGGTGCCAGGCTGGGGTTCCGGGGCTCCCACGGGAGGCCCCCGCGGCGCGGCCCGCGGGGTGGGGGGGGGTCCCGGGCGGGGGCCCGCGGGGCCCCCCGGGGGGTGGCGGCGGTGAGTGGCCGGTGGGGGCGGGCGGGCGGCTCAGACGCAGATCTCGATGGCCGTGGCCAGCACCACCTGCCCTTTGCCCTTATCGGGGCGGCCATCGGTCCTGCCGGGGGGGCCCGGGGGGGCCAGGCCGGCCTCGGGGGCCGGGACGGGCACGGGGCCGGGGCCCGCGGCGGGGGGCGCGGGCCGGGCCGGGCCCCCGCCGGCCTCCGTCAGCACCGTGCGCTTGAGCGGCCCGGGCGCCTCGAGGCGCAGCGGCCCCGCGGCGGGCGCGCGGTCCCCGGGCGGCCTGCGCGCGCGGTGGGACGGGCGGCGGCGCAGCTCGGAGGTGAGCTCGTGCTTGAGGAAGCGGAAGACCTCCTTGGCGGGGCCGCGGCGCTCGGGCTCCAGGGCCAGCAGGCGCTGGAACATGCGCAGGGCGGGCTCGGTGAAGCGGCGCCACTGCGACGGCAGCCCGGGGAGCCGGCCGCGCTGCCAGCGCACGAACTCCTCGAAGAAGGCGTCGGCGCCCGACGCCGCCTCCCACGGGAAGTTGCCGGTGAGCACGCAGAAGATGAGCACGCCGAAGGCCCACACGTCCACGCCCGTGTCCACCGCCAGCCCGTCGGCGCGGCCCGCCTGGCACACCTCGGGCGCCGTGTACGGGATGGTGCCGCTCACGCGCTTCACGCGGCAGCCCACGCGCCGCGTCATGCCGAAGTCCGCCAGCTTCACGCGCCGGCACTCGCGGTCGAACAGCAGCACGTTCTCCGGCTTGATGTCCCGGTGCACCAGCTGCCGCCCGTGCATGAAGTCCAGCGCCAGGCCCAGCTGCTGCACGCAGCGCTTCACCGTGTCCTCGGGGAGCCCCACCTGCCACGGGGGGTGGGGGGGCGGGACACGCTCAGGAGGGGGCGGGACACGCTCAGGAGGGGGGCGGGACACGCTCAGGAGGGGTGGGAGTGGGGGGTGGGGACACCCCCCTCCCCCGCACCCTGTCCTGCACCCCGCCCCCAGCCACCTCTCCTGCACCCAGACCTCCATCCTGCCCCCTTCCCTCCCCCCAACACCATCATCATCCACCTGGCCCAGCACATGGCGGGTGACAGCCTGGGTCCCCTCCCTGTGCCCCTCCTGAGAGGCTTCTTTCTGGACTGGGTCCCACCACTCCTCCCAGGGTGCTTGTCACAGGGAAAACTGTCATCACCATCAGGCAGATCACGGTGCTTGCTGCTTGTCCTCCCCTCCCTCTCCCTCCTGGGAGTAGGCCTGGCTCTTCTCTAGTGTCCTAAAGAGCCTTGGGTTCAATCCTTGTTGATGAAGTCGTCTCTCACTCTGGGGACCCCGGAGAATCACCTCCTGTCCCCATGCCACCGTGCCCCCCGAAGTACCTGGGGAGGGATGATGTCGAACAGGTCGCCGGCAGGTGCGTACTCCTGGGCGAAGACGTAGCAGTCCTCGGTCTCGAAGACCACGTCAAAGACCTTGATGATGAAGGGGCTGGAGGACAGGCTGTTGGTGACGCTCACCTCCCGCAGGAAGTTCTTCAGCTTCGTTTTGCTCTTGTTCACAAACTTCAGTGCCATCTTGGTGCCTGCCAGGGGCCACAGCAGCAGCAGTGAGACTCCTCCCTTCCCAGCCATCACAGCTGTCTACACCTTCCTTCCTGCAGCGTCTGTCTAGCTCATTTCCAGGGGCCAGGACTAGCCTGGACTTACAGACAGGAAACAAATCAGAGAGGAGAGACGACTGCACACAGATCACACAGCAGAGCGGACCTGAGCCTACACCGGGCCTCGACCCTGATGGAACGGGACTGGAACGGCTCCCTGAGCGCCATAGCTTCAAGTCTTACACCATGAGTGTCTCCAGTGTATCTGTCTGGAGTCCAGCATACAGCAGGTGCTCTGCAAATGTTTGAGTGGATGAATGAGGAAGGAACAAGACACTGTAAAGGTTTCCGATGGGCTGGTGTGTCTCTACCTTGGCGTATGGCTGGGGACGGCATAGATCCCCGTCTTTAGTGTTTCACATTCACAGGTCACGCTCCATGGCGACCCCATGAAGCAGGCTCTTGCAAGCAGCAACCAACCAGGTGATCCCTGGTCTAGTCTTCTTCCTGCTACCCTTAATTGACAAGAGGCCTTGCCCCAGCTGTGTGCAGCTGTGTGAGCTCCTGCAGCTGCTGTTTCCATGCGCCCCAGGGGGGCTTAGGCTGTGGGGAGGCATCAAGCCCAGTGGTTCATCAAGAGGGCCCTGGCGCAGACCCCCCACGGCTGACCCAAAGGCCCAGAGCAGATCATCCTCCAGTGTGCGCCAGCTGCCCCCACTCCAGCCCCACGGATCTGCCGCCCTGCACTCACCTGTGCCCTTGTAGGCCACCAGGTCCACCTTTCCATAGGTGCCCTTGCCCAGCTCCCGAACAAGCTCATAGTGCTTGGTGACATCACTGGCGGCCAGTGTGCGGAGGGTCAACGCCTGCATGTCCTCGGTGAGAAGGGGCACGCCTGTGCCCGGCGTAGGGGCGGCCCCCGGCCCGCAGCAGGGCAGGGAGTGGGGCGGCTCAGGCTCTGGGCAGCCCACACTCATCTTATCCCTGTCGTGAGAGTGTAGCATGGAGAGAGAGACAATCAGGCCAGGGGCTTCTTTCCTACCTACCTCCTGCCTCCCCAGCACCCAGGCTCTCCCCCACGCTGGTCCCTGTGCCAGACATGAGATGCCACAGAGAAGGAGGAGGAGACAGGCAACTTTGTCCTGTCGCCTTTCCCCAAGCTTTTTAACCCCTCTCAGCACTTGTATACCACTGATGGCTGTGTCTCATGCTGTCACCTACAGTGCCAGGCAAGGCACCTGTTATGTCACACTACAACATGGACACCTATTGAGTTTACACCCTGGGATCCATCCCAGGACCTCACACACACTAAGCACAGGCTCTTCTCCCTGAGTCATACCTCAGCCCACTCACGAGTACACACCACACACCTGCTGGTCTCTAGATGTGCAGCGATGCCCTGGGGACCAGGACTGAACTGATAACACACAAATGCCTGCCCTCAAGGACCGGCCGTCCCAAGGAAGATAGGTGATAAGCAGTGATAAACAGACAACTTATATATGATACTCAGAGGTGACACAGGCCATCTGGAAAGAAGGCAGGTAGTAAGGCAAGGTTGCACAAATATCTCAGCTGTGCAGTTACAGCATGCGCTCCCAAGGAGAGGATTTCCCTTATAGATACACACAGTGCAGCTGGGGACCCATTTTGTCCCTGCCCTTAGACACAGTGCCTGTGCCACAGAGGCTCTGCCTGTCCCCTTTGGCACCACACATACTGGATATCTTCCCGGACAGGCTGTCATGGCTGCTGCTTGTCTCAAGTGGCCTGGGGTTTCTGAAGCTGCCTGAGGCCATTGGGAAGTTGGGTGTAGGGCTGGAGATGGGACACTTGCAGCCTTGAGCAGGAGAGCCAAGATAACAAACTTCCTTGTCGCCTTATCTTCCAAGCAACCATCTGTAAAGTGGGGGGTATGAGACTCTCAAGCCTCCACTCACCAAAGGATCTGAGAGAAAACACGGATTCAGAGCCAGCCAGCCCAGTCTGAATGCTAACCCTAGTCACTTGCCATTTGGATGTCCCTGCACAGTGGACTTCATGTCTCTGTGCCTCAGCTTCCCATCTACAGAAGGGACAGTGTTTCCTCCCGGTAGTTGTGACGTGGATTAAGTAAGCACGGGGGGGGGGGGGGCACTTGGTCTATCATAGGTGTTCCATGTGTCATCTCTGGTGTGGTGACCACGGCCTCCTGCCAGCGTCCACTCTGCTAGGCCTGGCTGCAGGACAAGAACCTCCAGGGGCTTCTCCAAAAGGCTTCCTGTTTCTTCCCCATCTCCTCGGCGGCACGACCCAGCCTCCCACTTCACAGGGAGAGGAGGAACATCAGGAGGGAACTTCCTGGCCTCCCACCCAACCACGGCACAGTTCCATCTTCAGTCCTCTCAGCTGGCTGGGGTGCGGTGCCCCCCCCCCACCCGCCTTGGCTTCCATCCTTCTGTTCCCCCAGGATCTTGCCATCCCCATTCATGAAGCAGTTCTCCCGCCCCCAGCTGCGGCCTTCTCTTTCCAAGTTTATTCTGATCACAGCATGTGCCAGGGACTCCTAGTCTGCCGCCTGGTGGCTCTCACTGACCCCTGGAGGGAGGAGGGACACCAGGCCCTCCTGTGTCCAGCCTCACCCGCTGTTCCTGTCACTATGACTCCATGGAGTCCCAGACTCAGGCTGGGTGGCACGGAGCCTCTGTGGAAGCCATGGCTGGACTACAGTGGGGTAACTGGGCTACAACAGGGGCCTCTCTCCTCACAGCAGTCTCGCTTCAGATTTAGGGTAGCCAGGGCTCAGTTCTTTCAAATCCTGTTGGATGTTCACCTAGCAATTCGATAGGAAAGCAGGGGGTCAGCTCAATGTCAGCTGGAAGGGACACTTCTGCGTCTTGGGCCTTCGATGAGCAGTGGGGGCTGTCCTCTAGGGGTCTGAATGAATGCACAGCCTTCTTTGCCTTAACCCCACTTGGCAGAGACGGAGAGCACTTGTGTGTGTAAGCATGGGTATGCACAAGAACAAACTACCCCAGCTGTGGGTTTCATCCTCTCTCATCCCACAACCCAGGCCTGTTCTCAAGGTGAAAGCAGATAAGGAAATCAAGCCACACCCCATCCCGCCGTCACCTCATCTCCCAGGTACGCAGATGCTTCTGACCCACTTACGACGCGTGTGACCTCAGAGCCAGGGTGGGGAGCAACAGACTGCACAGGCCTGAGGCTGAGTGGCCTTGGCCTTCATCCTAACGTGTGCCACTTTTCAGTGGGTGACCTTGATTGAGTCCTGCCATTTCCCTGGGCCTCAGCTCACGCTTTTATGGGAGATGAGAATGAAGATGCCTGTACTAAATGCACACTTACTGCCAGGCCCGCCCTGAGGACCCCTCAGCCACCTTCATATACCATTACCTTAGGATGAGAGGACACAGATGAAATGACTGGGACTGTGCCTTTCCCAAGTGGTTAGGGCATCTCACCCAGAACTGGTGGCAAACTGAGACTCAGAAGAGAGTAAAGCCTTGGCAAGGAGGCTGTGCTATCTTCATGGATGCTGCCAAGCCCTGCTGAGGTGCCAGGCCCTAGGGAAGTATGACCCATCTGCCTCGAAGATGGCTGGAAGCGTGTAGGCACACATGTCTGCCATGAGGGTATTGTGGTCCTCTGGGGGAACTCCATCGTCACTGTCACCCCACCCACTTGGAGTCAGCTGTGGACTGGGTGTTGCTGGCAGCTTCACTGACCTCTGCTCCTTCCATGTGGTATGGTTGGCACCAGTCCACCCATTCAGGCTGATGGCTATCCCACGGAATCCTCAGGCCCTGCACCCCAAGAGTGCCCCTGCTGACTCCGGGGGAGACCTGCTACCTTCCATGTATGTGGCTAAGGGCAGGTAGGGGACCTTAGTCTCCATGGCAACAGTCATAGCTCTTTTTGGGAGGGCCATGATGATGGAGGAGGGCTTTCCAAGTCAGAAGCAAGATGGAACCACCTACCACTTCCTGTTGGCGGGCAGCTTGGGCTGGGTGCCACTCTGTGAAGCTACATGCTACATCCAGCACAGCACCCAATGCAGGGAGTTCTGAAATTCCCATTCCCTAGTGTGTGTATACCTACTAACACAGAGCAAGTACATGCACAAATGTACACACACACACAGGTGTACACACACACACACACACACACACACACACACAGAGTGCTGCCAGCTTGGCAGGAAATTTCCCTTGATGAGTCCTGATGGAGAACCCTAAAAAAGGGGTGAGAAACTTCCTAGATTTCACAAAAACAGCAGGATCGAGGTCTAACTGATCTGTACAATGCTCATTCAGTGTGAGTGCACAACGGGATGACTTTGTTAAGTGCAGAGTTGGACGACTTTGTTAAGTGCAGAGTTGGACAGCTATCACCACACCTGACGGATGCTGTCCACTTTTTACAGATTAGAAGAGGGGTCCGAGATGCTGGGGTTCTGCTATGGCTGTAGCAGAGACTGCCGTCTGATCACCAAGCACAGGTCTCCTTTTCTGTACACACAAGTCTCAGTGGCCCAGCAGGCACCACATTCAGTGCTTGGCCTTCTTTCACGAGGTGTGGCCATGAAGCTTGCTTTCTCCACTGGGATCTGGAGAGATGTGGCAGGTGTCATTGTCAAGCCGCTGCTGCTCAGAAATGTGAGACACTCCTCCATTCTCTCTTCTTCTGGATGCCAGCCTGAAGTAGAGGATCCTCAGGCCCTAAAACATTGTGGCAGCCCAAGGAAGAAGGGACCTGGGTCCTGAAAGCAGGATGTGGAAGGCTCCCTGCTGGTGAGAGAATTACCTCTCTATACTGTTCTGACATGGGTTTGTTTGTTCCAGTAACTAGTCCTAGTCTGAATCTGAGTTGACTAGCAAGGGCTGAGATTTGAACCTCAGCATGTTCAACTATCTGGAATACCACCAGAGGTTACACAGGATGGTGATGACACAGAGACCAAGAGATAAGAGAAATAAAAGAGGTGATGGAGACGACAGGTCGTGTGGAAGGAGGGCCTGCTCTGGGAAAATATTACCTTATGCCTGGTGCTTTGCTAACCACCATGGGTTAAATTTAAATCAGGTGACAATCACAACCACCCTGCTGAATACATGCTTGCACCTGTTTTACACAGGGGGTTAAAGCCCCTCCACAGCCCCTGTGGAGATGGAGTTGTTTTAACACCATGAAGAGGTAGTGTTGCTGAAACCAGGTCATGAGAGCTCTGCTTTTGTGAATGGGCTAATGCCACTACCATGAGTGGGTTCCTGGCAGACCCAACTCCCTTTTGGCCTCTCTTTCGCCATCCCATCTTCCACCATATGCTGACACAGCACAGTGCCAGCACCTTGACCTTGGACTTCTCAGCTTCCAGAACCTCGAGACACAAATCTCTCTTCATTCGGAACCACCCAGGCTGCAGCTCTGTCTCACCAAGGCACTGGATGAACAGACAAAGGCAGCTGTGAAGTACAGATGGGCTGCGTGACTTGTTCAAAGCTCATGATTGGCAAGGCTGGGGTTTGAACTCAGGCAAGACTTCCTGTCTCAGGCTTCTGGTGTCTATAGTGTTCTCTCAGGCCCCCAGTAGCAGATGTAGGCAGACTGTAACACCCCACGTGACATGATGGAGAGGAAGTGTGTCCCCCGTCCGTTGAGGGGACGAAGAATGGGAAGCTGGGAGCCAATCTGCTGTCATTTCTGTGGAGGAAGAGGCCGGATCAAGGGAGGGCAGTCAGGCCTCTCCCCTCCTCCTCCTAGGACCCAACAATTCTGCCTCCATGCCTAAGCCTCTGGCTCTATGGGGCCTATGCTATGTCTTCATCATGTGCAAACACACTGGCTGGATCATGCTCCCTTATTTGCATTAGTATTGCTAAGTCCCTGTGAAGATGGGAGCTGTGAGATGGACATGAGGTCATGAGCCAGGACCTCCCACCAGCTTCCCTGTGAGTTGAACGCCTCGAGCTTGCATGGTGACCTTTGTTGTACTGTCTCACCAGCCTTCAGGTCCCACACTCTGCCCTCTTTTGATAGGCAAGCAGATAAACTGCCTTCAGGCCCCAGGTCACTCTGTCCCTGCCCTGCTCATCCATCACACATGTGGCAGTTCTTGGGACAGCTATGTGTTTTATCCTGACAGGCATGGTTCCTGTTCTCTTTAGGTGTGGTTCCTTTGCCTGGGTCCACCCAGGACTTCAAAGGCAACGTTGTTCCAGCCTGGTCAACTCCTGTGTCCATCCCATTAGCCAGAGATTTGACCAAAGATGACCTAACGGCATGCAGCCAGAGCCATCGGAAAGAAGTCCCTCAGCCTGGGCCACCGAGCTGGGGGGCAGGTCCACAGCCTAGAGCACTTGTCTCTGTCACCACCAGTGGGGAGGCCTGCCTGCCAAGGAAGCCACAATGAGGAGCAGGGCTGGGAGATGACGAGTTTCGGTGACTTTGAGACGGAATTCTAGCATGCCGAAAACCATCTTATTTCATGAATCAGTATATTTCGTTTTTGGCTGAAGGAAGCTGGTTGAGTTGAGTTTATGTAACTCCCGATCTAAAGACTCCAGTGTACCCACAACCCAGCAAGGAAGTCAGGAGCTCCTTGAAAGGCAGGCAGCCCCTGCCTTAATCACACTGCTATTCCCAGCACTGAGCCAGGGCGACAAGTGCCAGTGAATAATTCCTTACGTGTTTGGGAAGTTGTAACTTTTTATAACTTGGCTTTCAAGCATTTGACCTTGTGGGTACCTCGCTGTCCCCCAGGGGCTGCATGCCACGTCACCAGCCCCAGTTTGATGAAGGATGATTGGTTCAGGTGCACAGAATCCATTGTGGGCTGAGCCAGCAGTCAGGGCATCTGCAGGATGGGGGTGCAGTCACCCCCCACATATTCCCAGTCCCTGGGACGGCACAGATGTGAGCAGCCAGGAGTAGCACTGAGAGAGATTGGAGGGGCCACAAGACAACAAAGGAAAGGGACTGTCCTGTCATGGAATCCTCCAGAATGTGAAGACTATTACAGATTCCAGCTTACAGATGAGAAAACCAAGCCACAGAGTGCTTATCTAGTTTATTTTGACACAGGATCTCACTCTGTAGCCCAAAGTAGCCTCCAGCCTCACCATCCTCCTGCCTCAGCTGCCCCAGGACCTGGGATTACAAGTGTGTGCCATCACACCACGCAGTAGTACTTGGGCCTTGAAGAACTTAATTCTTGCACGTTCCTGTCTCTAAAACAATATAGCTGGAGTGACCACTTCTGTGACTGCTTCAGCCATGTACATTTAAGCCACGTATGTGTCACCCTTGCAGTTGACCCCTCTTTACAGATGAGACTTAAGAGTTGCCTAGCAACTTGCCAGAAGTCCCTCAGCCCGTGAGCAGCAGAGCTAGGAACTGAGTCTCAACTGCCTCCCTGCTGTCTAATACTCTGTCTTCAGCACCACAGGAGTGGACAGCACCCAGACAGCTCCAGTGCCAAGTGTGTGTGTGTGGGGGGGGGGTGACTGCTGGGGGCTGGACTCTGGGTCCCTATGGACATTTATTTAACCAAGTTCCTACTGATGGGTACTTGGTCATGCTCAGAAGTTATTTTGCAGAGGGTAGAGGTGCAGTTATATGGTAAGCTCTAGAAGCAGGCTGCTGGGTTCAAGGGCAGGTGAATATGGAATCTCTGCAGGATACCCAGTGTACCCTGGAGCTGTGCCAGCCCTGGCTGTGTAGGTGAGTGCTGCTTCTGGATGGGGCATAGCAGCTGCCACCAGCTCCCACAGCCCCTCTGGGTCTCCATATCACTTCCAGATGAGGTCAGAGCAGATGTTAGCCAAGGTATCTGAAGGGTGCCCAGAGCCAACTGTAGTCACCTTCTACCCACTCCCCTCTCAGCTATCACAGTAACTTCTTAAAGGGCCCTACAACCACTTCTTACTTTCCTTCTTCCCTTCTTCTCTTCCTTCGGAGAGAGTGTCTTACTATGGAGCCCAGGCTAGCTTGTAACTCATGATCTTCCTATCTTAGCTTCCCAAATGCTGAGATTACAGGTGTATACGACCATGCTCAGTTCCCAAAGCCTATTCTTGATTCAGTAACCCATTGCCTGGGGGCTTAGCTTCCCCCCAATCCCCCAGGCTCCCACCTTTTTGCAAAATCCTTCCCCAGGCCTTCCAGTACCTTTCTTCTCCCCCTCCACTGCCCTACTCAACACCCCAGCCTCCCTGCAGGTTCCTGAGCTTTCAGTTCCTCTGCCGGGACCCTGAACAGCTCTTCCCTCCACATCTACTTGGTATGGTTTCTTGGTGGCGTTCTGCTCAGATAACGCCTTCCCCTGTCTCCCGCAGCCCCCCCCCCCCCGGCATGTCCTCCCTCTCTTCCTTGTTCCCTGCTCTATTTCCCCAGCAGTGTAGATCACCTTCTAGGTATTACATAAGCTCCCGAGGACAACTGCCCCCTCCTGCTAGATCTCAGGCCCCCAGAGGGCAGGGGCTCTTTCCCAGCTGTGCCTCCCCAGAACTACACAAGGCCTGGCACAGACCAGCACTTAGTAAATATCTGTAGGGCGAATGAACAGCTGTGTCTCAGGGGAGAGAAGGGGAGACTGAGAGAACAGAAATGGTGGGGGGAGACGTCACAGAAGCAGAAGGAACTAGGCATAGCAGGGAAGCAGTGCTATCACAGGAAAGTGCCAGAAGTCAGACCAGCCCACCTGCCAACCCTGCATGAAGGCTCTACCGGAGGGAGCCAGAGAACTGGGGCCCAGTGGCTGCCCTGACCTTTCACAGAGGGTCAGCCTGTGCTCAGGAAGTTGGGCCCTCCCTGGGTCCCCAAGATAGATGACCCAGCCTGATCCCCTGCCTCTGCTGCCTCACACATCCTCAGAAGGGCGTCCCTGCTCTCTTCACTGGATTCCCACTGCAGAACACTCCTGGTTACTGCCAAGAGGAAGGGGCCAAGCCAGGCCTGTGGGCCCCAGATCAAGACTGGAGAAGTGCTTTGAGGGGCTCTGGCCTCTGCCACTGTCCCTAGGAGTCTTGCTGAGAATGCCCACCTTGTAGGGCAGGCTTACAGGGAGAATGAAACGGGCACTTCCTGAAGTGCCTGGCACAGGGCATCTGCTTAGGAGTTTCTTGGCTGGCTGAGGGGCCTGGGCCCTGGATCTTGGGGACTTTGAGAGATCTGGGTTTTTTAATGCCATCCATAAAGGCTAAACCTCTCCCCTGACCCCACTCAAGCCAGAGGGGCTGTGCTCGCCTAATCCAACACCCATCTCCCAGATGAGGAAGAAAGCTATGGAAGCTGGAAGCCCCTTCCTCCTCACCACACCCCCACAGAGCTGCTTGAGCTCCTTTGTGCTGGGTGTGTGGCTCCGTGTCTGTTCAGCTCTGGCCCCCACTCCTGGCTGCTGCGCCCCACCGCTTCCCCAGGGCACATCCTGCTGCTTATTAATAGTCTGTGCTGTGGCCGGTTCGCAGCTGGGGCCCAGAGTGGAACAGGCTGCCGGGCCTCTGGGAGCAGGCAAAGCCCCGGGCCTCACCCTCTGCATAGTGGAGGGTCCTGGGTCCAAGGCAACTCCAGGCAGCAAAGAGCTCTGCTGAGGGGTGGTGGGCAAGCCCCAGGGTAGAAGAGATGATAGAGGGTCACTGTCCTGTAGGGCCTCAAGGACCTGGATTTCTGTCTCAGTGAAATGCACAACAGACCCTAGGCCTGAGCAAACCCTTCCTGAAGGCGACATGTGTGCTTCTAGGCCCTCACAGGGGAAGCAACACATGGCTCTATCCTGGGCCTGGTTCCTGGAGACCAGGAAGCCCTGGGGGTGCTGCTGCTGTCTATGCCCTCTCTGCACCGTGCTCCCAGAAGGCTCCGGAAAGCCTTCCAATGAGCCCCCATCTCTACACGTGAGACTGCATTCCCTTTTTTGATCCTTCGAGGGTAGATATTGAACTTTCGGTGGACACAATGCATTCACAGACAGTCATTTAGCAAACACTCACTGACTGAGCCAGCTGCATCGGCAACCCTATAAGGCCGGTGCTAGAATCACCTCCCACAGGTCAGAACCAGAGACAGGTGAAGGACCCCCTTCCTGACAGGAGGGTGCACAGGGCTTTCCTACCTGGGATATGAACTGCAGCTCCTGCTCCTCCCAGCTGGCCCTTCTTGCTAGAATCAGAAAGTTGCCCGGGACCTCTCTGGGGTCTGATCAGGAGAAGGATGAGGCTTCCCTGTCCTTTCTAGCCTACCTGTCCTGTATCCCAGCCCCTCAGCAGCATCCCTGCACACAGAGGCAGCTGGAACATTCTCTGCCTCTCAGGTGATGGCTAAAGCCTAGGAGAAGGAAAGCTATGCAGTGGGAAGTCACGGCAGGTGCCCTGGCCTGGGGCAGTTCATTTGCGGTGGAAGGGGGGAGCAGGAAGGAAGCCAGGCTTCTCTGGTAGTGGTACTGTTGGCAGGGGTGGTACTTGCTCACGGCATCTGGCCACCCACCTTAGGATGCAAGGAGCCCCTCCCCCCACCAGACCCACTTTACTGACTAGTCCAAGGTCATGGTAGGGAGTGGTGGAAGTGGGATTCAAACCCACATGGGTAGATGCCAGAGTCACCTATACTTCCTGCTCTAGGCTTAATGTAAAGTCATCCTAGGGGCTACATAAGATGAGGTCTACTGCATGAACTCTGACTGGTGTGGTTTCCTATAAATGGGGGTTCAAGTGGAAAGCTCAATCAGAGAGATGGAGACGTGGTTCAGATGGTAGACCACCAGCTAATGAGTGCAAGTGTTAGATAGTGAGGTCGAGTCCTAGTCTTGGACAAAAATAAAGAAAGCTGTCTTCACTCTTCTGTGACCATGGGATTGAAGAAGGGACAGGGGATTTCATTGCACTCACAGGTTCAGGGCTGCCTGGTGTTGCGTTCAGAGGGTTGGGAGCCCAGGCCAGGAGGTCATCGCTAAGTCTAGGCCTAACTTGAACAGCCTAGCTGAGAGTGGAGAGGGCTTTCTCCCAGGGGACAGGACTAGGACTGGGCCAGGGGGACCACCTTGGACAGAGTTCTAAGACAAGGTGAGAACTCAGCTTCAAACCCCTCAGTAGGGCAAGCTCTGTGCTTTTACGTACTATGAACTCAAAGACCCTTGCCCTTTCTTGTTTTCCTTCCTTCCCTCCCTCCCTCCCTCCTACTCTCTCTCTCTCTCTTCATGCTCTCTTTCTTTTGGGAGATCTTGTCCCAGGTTCTTTGCACATCTCCATCTCATTATCCTGGTTTTACAGATAGCTAATTTGAGCCTCAGAAAGACTAAGAGCCTTGTTGATGGTCACACAGCAGCGAAGTGAAGTTCAAACCCAGGCAGAATCCAGAGAACCTGTGCTCTTAACTCCAGGACTCTGCCACCTCTTTTGAACCCAGGCTTCCATAGACCTTTATCCAGAAGGGAGACACAACTGTGAGTCCAGTGCTGGCTTCTGGCCCCAGCCCATCTACTTGGCAGCAGCTGTGAACTGCATTAATGTTTAGGGAAAATCTTTTGTTGTTGTTGTTGTTTGTTTGTTTGTTTTGACAGTGCTAAGGTGAAACCCAAGGCCTTGCCCAGACTAAGCAAGCTGTACATCAAGTCACACCCCGATGTCAGTATTTTTGCATGTTAGCTGACTCCTGGTAGACCAGCCTATAGAACTAAGTCCTAGAAAGTCACAACAAGCTTACATTCAAGGTAGTTTGTAATCTAATGTTTCTCTGAGACCCAGATAACTCTCTTCCTTCAACAGTCCTCACTAAAACCTGGGCTGAGACCCTGAGACAATGTGCTGGCAGAGTGAACAGGCCTTTGGTGGCTGAATACCTTTGGCACAGGGTAAGGTGTAAAATGGGCCAAGAGGGAAAATCAGGGCCAGGTTTGTATCATTGCCCAGCCCTGGACAGCCGGATGCACACGGATCTGTTTACATTCTCCCCTGGTCTTGTGGGAGGCAGGGAACAAACACAGATGAAGATTGCTCATTGAGCAAACAGTTTTCTAGCTTCTACACCAGTGCCTATGTGGAGGCCAGCAGCGGAGGCCAGGAGGTCACATTAGTAAGTGAACAGGCAGGGAGGGACTTGTCTAAACAAGGTGGACATTCTTTGCCTCTGGCCCAGGTTTGCCACATCCTCTGATTTCTGTTTTTTAGAAAAGAACTTCTAAATCAGTATTTGAATATGAACACTCCTAATTAACAAAAGTGGACAGGTGAGATCCTGGATCCATAAAATGCATCTCTGGGCTACATAAGATGCTGGGTGCTAGATTTAGCAACTCCCATGTGGCTAGAACAGGATAGCCCTGGTCTCCTGAAATGCAGAGTCTATAGATATGCAGACAAACTTTCAGAGCTCGTGGAGACACATGCCACTGTCCCCAAGCCACCTATCGGCTGACCAATCACATCTAGCTCTTGACTAGGTGCCAGCCTAGATCAAGTCAAAAGGGGAGGTAGGTGGAGGTAAGGGCTGCTCCTAAGCAAGCCTAGAGTAGGTCAGGGTTGTTAGAAGATCTGGAGGGGACAGGACAGGGCGGTGGAGATACTTTAGTCTGGATTCTGTGGGGAGCCACTGCAGGTTAGACAGGAAGAGAGGTCTTCCTCCCAGTTCCCCTCTGGCTTCTGAATGATTTTCTGGGGTAACAGTAACTCCCACCTTTGCTCTTCAGTTTGATTTTATTCCTTTGCCTGTGGGTTTGTGACAGGTCTTAGGTTCCCACCCACTGGGGAAAGGAATTCCTTCTGAGATGGGCCCACTCAAGGCCCACCTGGATGGCTCTCTCTCTCCATTCAACTCAAATCTACTTCCACCCTGCTGGCTCTGACAGAGCAGCTGGCTCTGTAATTCTCTCTGGGAAACGCCACATGCACTTCCCAAGGTCACCCAGTCTTTAGGGGCAGCTGGCTCTCCAGCAGCCCAGTCTACCTCAACTATCCTTGGCTTTGCAGGACAGGCTAAGAGCCATCTGACCTGAAGCACCCTCCCCTCTCCAGCTGACCTCAACCCCACCCTTAGTCAATGATAGAGCAGGTGGGGAGGCCACTGTAGGGTTAGGAAGCATGGGAGAAGGAGCATGGGGGCTGTGGGATTCAGGACCCTCAAGTCCAGCATAGGGATCAGGTGGCTCATAAGTGGGGGTCAAGAGCTGGACAGCTAGACTTTCCTAGGTCCACCCTAGCAGGCCCAACCAAGGATCAAGCAGCACAGGGGTCAGGAGGTCAGGATGAAATGGAAAAAGAGCTCTGACTCCACTGTGCAGCACATCAGAACAACATGAGCCAGAGGCTTGAATGAGTGCAAAGAACAAAGCACCGCCTGGTGGACTCCCTTTCTGCTGGATGCTGCCTTCCCGAGCCTGTGTGCTCACCTAGCAACAGGATTCAGAAACAATGCCTGTCTGCAGCCGGTTCAGAGAAAACTGGGGGGATCCCGGCAGCCCCTTCTCAGGAGTCTAGGGTACAGTATCCCCTGGGGCAGCCTCGTTTTTCCATCAGCTACAAGACCTGGACTTCAGGATCTCATGGAGAGGGGGACCTCGTGGAAAAGATGCCTAAGGACCACTGGGAAAGCTAATGCAAGACTCTGGATTGAAATTCCAGTCCTTGGTTCTTGGGGACACACTGGCCCAACCCTAAGCTGGCCCTGAGTGTTCGGAAGGTCAGAAGTTGGGGCGGCGAGGAGACAGGCTAGGGTTTGGGGTTTGCTGTCCCTGGGACACAGAGGTACAGAAAGGTGCTTTGCCCTGAAATGGCTTCCTCCCCCTTCCAGAAACTACCACCTTATTTTTGGGAGGGCTCGCCCCCCTCCCTGTCCTGCAGGGAGCACAAAGTAGAGTCTGCGACCTGGGTGTGGATAGTGGAGTCACAAAGAAAATAAGAGCTTCCCCATTTCCTCTCACACACCCCTTCCCTGCTTCTCAGACAAAGGCACACACCCAAAACCTCACCAGAACCACCCACTGTGGGCCCTTCACCTGTGGACACCCCCAAATACTCTCCTTCCTGGGGAGGAGAACTTCGCTTGGAGGAGGGGGTGTGTTGAGCCCAGGGACTGTGGGGTGGGGGGGAGAATGCCCAACACTCCAGGCTCGTTTTGCGGGGAGAGGAGAGGGGAATTCTCAACCTCGCCTCCCTCTCCTCGGTCCAAGGGTTTCCACCACCAGCTCGTCCGGAGTGGGAGCGCGGGGGAGCTGCGCCCAAACCTTGGGTCTCCCGTGGGGGTGGGGGAAGGGAGAGGAGGAGGGGGCGGCTCCTCCAAGCGAGACACAAAGAGACGTCCTTCAGCCGGGCTCCATGGCGACGCTGGGGAAAGGGGGGGCGCACCCAGCACTTCCCTCCCCACCTGCGGGGCTCCCGGGACCTGGGGGCCGCTCACCCGCCGCCCCTCACCTGGGCCCGGCTTACCTGGGCTGGGGGCGCGGGGACGCCGCGGCAGGGGGTCTGGGCGCCGTCGCGGGTCTTGGTTGGCCCGGCCCGAGGGGGCTCAGGGCACCGCAATCATGGACCCGGGTGCGAAGGGCGTTGCGAGGGGCTCAAGCGGCCCGCGTGCCGGGCTCCGGGGGTGTCCCGGGGGTTCTTGCTTTGCAGAGGGCCGGGAGGGCTCCCCGAGCTTCCGAGCGGGGTGTTGGAGCTGGAGGTGTGCAGTCGTGACGGCCAGGCTCCCGGGGTGGCGGGGGGCCCCGGCTGCACGCGGGCAGCGTCCGGGGTCAGCGGGGTGCCGCGTGCGCCCAGGGTCCGCCGGCCCCCGCCCGCGAGCAGCTCGCTCGGCGCCGGGTCCAGGGGTCCCCGCCGCGCCCCGGACCCCCCCGGCTGAGGCTGGGCCCGCAGCCCCCTCAGCCGCTGGGGGGCTCCGTGGCCGCCGCTACGACCAGCCCGGCCCTGCGGTGCCGAGCTCCAGCCTGGCGCGGGCTCCGGCTGCAGATCCGCCTCGCGCTCCGCCCGGTGCCGGGGCCCCAGCGCCGGCGCCCGCCCGGGCTGCGCTCCATCGCGGCACCGCGGCTCCGCCCTCCCGCCGGCGCGCACCTGCTCGCCCGGCCCGCGGCCCCGCCTCCCCCCCTCCCCGCCCGCCCCCCGCCCCGGTCCCCGCGCGCGCGCGCACTCGCCCACCCCTTTGTCCACCCCGCGCGGCGCTCGCGCGCCCCTGCGCACGCGCACTGCCCGGGCGGCGCGGCCTCCCCCCCCCCCGGCGCATGCGCGCTCTCCGCACCGCCTCCCTCCACCCCGCGCCGCGCCCCCCCCCCCCCCCTGCCCAGCCGCGCGCTGTGGGCGCTCGCGGTCCTGGAGCCGTGGAGGCCGCGCGGCACCCGCACCCGCCTTCCGGCCGCGCTGGGTCCTAGCGCCCGTGGGTTCCCTCTCCACCCTCACCCCTACGCCCGCCTTTTCTAGGTCAGAGCCCCCGAGGGGGGCGAGAACGAGGTCAGGCGGGACCCGGGGGAGCTTCCGAGGGTCACCTGGTCCAGCTGCCTGGCCCTCCGAGACCGGCTGCCCCAGACTGCTCCTGCCAAGGGCTTTGTAGGGCGAAACTTGGGTCTGTTTCAAGGAGCAAAGACACATCCCAGCTCTCCAGCTCCATAGGCATCCACTTCACTTCCAGCCCGTCTGTCCATCCATCCATCCATCCGCCCACCCATCCATCTTTCCATCCATCCATCCATCCATCCATCCATTCATCCTCCCATCCATCCATCTATCCATCCATCCACCCACCCATCCATTCATCCACCCATCCATCCTTCCATCCATCCATCCATCCATCCATCCATCCATCCATCCGCCCACCCATCCATCCTTCCATCTATCCATCCATTCATCCATCCACCCATCCATTCCTCCATCCATCCATCCATCCGCCCACCCACCCATCCATCCATCCATCCTTCCATCCACCCACCCACCCATCCATCCTTCCATCCATCCATCCATTCATCCATCCATTCATCCATCCACCCATCCATCCATCCATCCACCCATCCATCCATCCATCCATCCGCCCACCCATCCATCCATCCGCCCACCCATCCATCCATCCATCCACCCATCCATCCTTCCTTCCATCCATCCATCCATCCATCCATCCATCCATCCAATTCATCCTCCTATCCATCCGCCCACCCATCCATCCTTCCATCCATCCATCCATCCATCCACCCATCCATCCTCCCATCCATCCACCCACACATCCACCCATCCATCCACCCATCCATCCTTCCATCCATCGGCCCACCCATCCATCCATCCATCCAACCATCCTTCCATCCATCCATCCACCCATCCATCCTTCCATCCATTGGCCCACCCATCCATGCTGCCATCCATCCATCCATCCGTCCATCCATGCCATTTCCAGTGAGACCTCAGATAACTACCAGTTTGCTACGGGAAGGGGTTGGTGGAGTGTATGACCTCTGCTGAAAAGAGATGAAACCCTGGTAAACCAAAGAGGAAGAAATGGAATTCCTGGCGCAGATAACAACACATACCAATCCATCTTGGGCATGAAGGAGCTTTGTTTGATAACCAGAAATTGGTGGGGGATGAGACAGGAGGGTGAGATACAAAGAGAACAGCACTTCTTTCTCTGCCCCTCACCCCTCTGGCAATATTCTCCTAAAAATAATATTTTTTTTTTTAAAAAAAGCCAGGGACCAGTGGCTCACGCTTGTAATCCTAGCTACTCAGGAGGCTGAAATCTGAGGATCACAGATCAAAGCCAGCCTGGACAGGAAAATCTGTGAGACTCCAAGCTCCAATTAACCATTAAAAGGCCAGAAGTAGAAATGTGACTCAAGTGGTAGAGTGCTAGCCTTGAGCAAAAGAACTCAGGGACAGCACCCAGACCCTGAGTCCAAGCCCCAGTACTGGTAGTAGTCACCATTGTTGTCGTTGTCATCATCATCATCAGTCCTCATAAATGAAGAAACCCCTAACATACCAGGCACATCCCCTCTTTCTCCTAATCTTTCTGGTAGAGACAGATGAAGCATCATAGACTGTGTTGGAATTTCAAGAAAATCAGGAAATCTAATGCAAATTACAAAGGTGAACATAAAATCGTCCAACTTTTAGATGTACGGACCAAATTCCCCATTCAGAGATTGGATTCCATTGTTCATCTACAAGAGATTGCTAAGGACTCCCTGCTTTCTGCTGATAAAATACGTTGTTAGCAACTGAGACCCTTTCTCCTCCCTTTGGCCTTGACCTTGGGCCCTTATGGGCCATCTGTCTTCTTAGCCCTTCAAGCTGTTGTACCTTTAGTTCTCTCTGTAGAGAATGTAATTCCCACTTTCTGAATAAGTTACTCTCAAAACAGTTCCCTGTATCTACCTCCTCCTTCACACCTCCTTGTCCTACCAATGTCAAGACTCAAATTCTGCTAGGTGCCTGGGGCTCATTCCTGTAATCCTAGCTACAAAGGAGGCTGAGATCTGGAGGATTTATCAGTTGAAACCAGCCCAAGCAGGAGATTTCATCTCCTAAATTACCAGCAAAAAGCCAGGTTGGAGGTTATGGCTCAAGCAGTGGAGTGCTTGAACAAACTTGAGATTATAAATTCAGACCTCCTTACCCTACATTAACTTTGTTCTGATCCTCTCCACAGGAGGTATTTGTGTCCCCACACAAACCAAATGGTAAGATTTGAATTGAGTACACGATAGAGAAGGGCTAGAGAAGGAGAGGGAGGGGATGTACCTCTCTTTCAACTGAGTCCCAGAACATCCTGTTACTTTCTTCTCCACGGCAGGAAATGGAGGCCTAGAGAGAGGCAGGCCTTGACACACTCCCAGCCAGGGTGATAGCTGTGGTTTGGATCTAGAATGTTCCTCAGAGGCCCATGTGTCAAAGACTTGATCCTAAGTGTAACAGTGTTAAGAGGCCCAGGCACTGGTGGCTCATGTGTCATCCTAGTTACTCAAAAGGCTGAGATCTGAGGATCATGGTTCAAAGCCCGCCTGGGCAGGAAAGTCCATGAGACTCTTCTCTCTAATCAGCCACCAGAAAACTGGAAGGCTATGGCTCAAAGAGCACTAGTCTTGAAAGGGGGGTGGGAGGGAAAGCTCAGAGACAGTGCTCAGGCCCTGAGTTCAAGCACCATGAGCAACCAAAAGAAAAAAAAAACCACTAGGAGATGGGATCTAATGGAATGTTTTAGGTCGTTGGGGGAGAAGGGAATTCTGGGTTACCAGTTTCCTCTCTCCTCACTCCTGGCTATGTGGTAAGCAGCTTTGTCTGCTCCTGTCATGATGTTCTGCTTTACCACAGATCCATGTATTGAGGAATTGATCCCAGGGGTTCATGCATGCTAGGCAAGTACTCTACCCCCGAGCCATGTTCCCAACCCTTATCTTCAAAGTGTCCCCTTACAGAGACTTGCAAGATGCAAGGAATTGCTTTGCAGGGTTGTACACTTAGGCCACTCACCTGTCCCTACGGAGAAAGTTATTCACCAAGCGCCAAAGCAGTGACCCATCTAGAGTTGCCTTGGCTTTGCTTTCCAAGGCAGTATGATGCGCCCTTGGCTTGGTGAGAATGTGCCTGCACTGAGCTCATTGCTCTTCCTTCTCTCCTTCTGCTGCCATCTGATGTATCTCCCAGCCTCTCTGGCTCCTCCTCCCCACTCCCCCTTTTTCCCCCCCTTTTTCCCTCCTTCCCAAATGTTTCCTCTCCGATAAATTGCTCGTCCATCTGACTCTACCTCAGCCTGCATCTCTGAGGACTGAGACAACAAATGTGCTTTTGAAGACAGGAACTAAAGACTGGCAGTGTGGCCTGGTGGTAGACTGCTTGCCTAGCATCCATGAAGCCCTGGGTTCAATTCCTCAGTGCCATGTTACATAAGAAAAAGCCAGAACTGATCCTGTGGCTCAAGTGGTAGAGCGCTAACAATGCTTCCTTCCTTATGCACAGGTTCACGCCTGTAATCCTAGGGACTCAAGAGGCTGAAATCTGAGGATGGTGGTTCAAAGCCAGCCCCGGGGAAAAGTCCAGTACTGACAATGAAAGCGAGGAAGCAGCCAGGAGCAGGAGGTCCCATCAGGAAGCCAGGAGAGTCAGAGAGAAGCCTGATTTCTGATGTGTGGTATCACTGGGACTTAGAATCTGGTTTTGGAAGATGTCCTGGGAAGTGTAAAGGCAAGGTGTTCTCAGGAGCCCCGATTTCAATCCCCGTTCCTTCCCCTTTCCTGGCAGATACAACTCTGCCACCTCGGGGAGGTGGGGGGACAGCAGGACGTCAATGCAGCTGGGAAGTTCTTTTGTGCTGCAGGTGTGAACAAAGCCTTGCTCTCTGAGGCAGGCACGGCCGGCCGAGCTGCGGGGCTGCGTGTGGAGTGGCTTTGAGCATGGGACTCTGTTCCTTGTGGTTGGAAAAGAGCCAAGGTGCAGGAGAAAGCTCTCCAAAAATCATAGATCCGTTGTTTCTGGGGATGGAATCCAGGACGCGGGACGAGGAGGGGGTGTGCTGGGAATTCATCTTGATCCTGTCATGTTTTGTCATTTTTAGTAAAATGATTGGATGCAAATAAGATTGTTTTTTAAATGTTAACATTGATTCTAGCAGCGGGTCGGCATCGTTTTACACTTGTCTGTAATTTTCTTCAGTGCGTGTGTGTGTGTGTGTGTGTGTGTGTGTGTGTGTGTGTGTGTATGGGGGGGGGACTTGAACTCAGGGACTGGGAGCTGTCCCTTAGCTTTTTCACTCAAGCTTCATCACTTGAGTCCTACCTCCTCTTCTGGCTTTGTTGTTGATGGTGGTCATGGTGTTTGAACTGAAGGCCTGAGCACTGTCTCTGAGTTCTTTAGCTCGGGACTAATACTCTGCCATGTTGAGCCGCAGTGCCACTTCCAGTTTGCTGATGGAGGCAAGAGTCTCATGGATCTTCCTGCCTGGGTTGGCTTCAAACTGAGATCTTCAGATCTCAGCCTCCTGCACAGCTAGGATTACAGGTGTGAGCCGCCAGTGTCCAGCTCCTTCTGATTTTGTTTTGATAATTAACTGGAGACAAGAGACCTCTTGAACTTTCCTACCTAGGCTGGCTTCGAACTACGTGATCCTCAGATCTCAGCCTCCTGAATGGTTCAGGATTACAGGCGTGAGCCACCAGTACCCAGTTAAGTTTGTGTTTTCTAAAGCCATATCCAAGAGCTACTTCGAGTGGCCAGGGCTGGCTGCCACCTTCTAGAAGCAGGGGAATGGGCAAATGTGTGGCAGCGTTAGCCTCTCATCCCATCACCAGTTGCTCCCCAGGACTGCGAGACAGCTGTCTCCTGGGGAAACCAGGAAATGAGCACTGAATAGGTCTTGACCCTGCCCAGTTACTCTAGAACCTTCCAAAAGGCGTCAAAGACTCATTGCCAGCTCCTGGGGTGCAGGGGGATCCCCTAGGGGTGACCTAGGAACCACAGACCCGTGGCTGGGAACGGCACTGTCTAGCACAGCTTTCCAGGGGGCTGGCTTCAGTGACGTCCTAGTTTATAGTGCCAGGCGCTCATCTGGTAGATGACTCCAGGTAGGAGAGTACAGAGAGGCAAGACAGAAAGACAGTGGCCGGGGGCATCCGCTGCCAATCACCACTGCGGGAAGGGGGCACAGTCACTTGGCCTCCTCTACCGGGCACGTTCTTGTTGGGGTGACCCTCACCCAGGGTTGGTGATTCATGGGAATTGCTGGGACCAGTGGGTAGCCAGCTGGGTCCCCTCACTCTCCTTCAGAGGTCCGAGAAGTTCTGGGATGGACGCTGGCAGGATCAGCCACAAATACCTCTGCCACTTGAGATGTCACAGGCTGGCAGTGGCCCAGAGTCCCAAGGGGAACAATTTACATGCATGCCTGGCTTTCCCTTGGGAACTTCTGTCCCCTGATGATGAATGCCCCTCCCCCATCCCTAGAATCTCTCCACTGCACCAGAACACAGAGAGGGTGAACCTGGCATTGCCAACCACCAGGGAGAACCAATGGAGGATGAAGCCAATGAAGCCGGCAGCAGGGCTAAGAGAACAGAAGCCTTGTTCTTTCTTTAAATCCCTTGATCTAGCCATGCCTGAAGCCTCACTGAACTTGACTCAGAAAGAAGAGTCCCTTGGATTCTGTCACTCACAGCCCACAGCTCCCTGTCTTAGTGTTAATGTGGATTTCTAGTATGTAAAAATGTAGAATGAGTTATGCTCCCTGCCACCTGCTGTGCAGAATCAACTATTTCTTTGTTGACTCTTCCCTGCAAATGTGTCTCACAAGGCCCTCAGCCTGAGAGGGGAACCAGAGCTCCTGCCCCTATAGATGTTATTATTAGGGTTTTGTGAGGAGATAGACGGATTTGCAGGCCAAGGCATGCATGCATGCATTCATTCATTCATTCATATGTGCCTTCATGCATGAATTAATCATTCATTTATTCACACCCACAAGATGAACAGGTGTTGGGACCAACATCTCAGTCCTGGCATTTTGGGAATTTCTAGATAAATCAGAGATTTATCTGTGTGTGGGGGGGCACCTTACATGAATCAAAGCAATGAATATAAAATGCTGCCTGTGGCCAGGGTATAAAGGAGAAACAAAGGCCAAGCTTCCTGAAGGGACTGCGATATTGAGGGCCTCATAAGCAAGGCCCTCTGGGGTCTCAGGTTTCCTCCTGGCCTCTTCCCCCGCCAGTGCTGATTGGTTCCCCCTGCCCATCTAAGCCCAGTTCCAACAGTTCAAATGTAACCATTCTTCCAGTCTTCCATTCTAGTAAGCCGTGCTCAGTGTCTAGCCTGCATCCAGCCTGCTGCCTCCTCAGTCTGATTGCTTTGCTTGGGCTCCTGAGGAAGCAAAAGGCTGTGGAGCGCCTCCCTCCCTCTCTCCAACTGTTTTTTCTGCCCAAGATGAGCCTGGATTTCGATTAGGTATCTAGGAACCCTAGCTATTTTCAGCAGGGGAGGCCCTGCGTTAACAAGCCTCTTCTAGCCCTCACAGTGGGAATGGCAGGGATGCCATGCGGAGTCTTTCCTGCCTGCTTATTATCCTTTGGCTTCTCCCAAGCCCCCGGCCCCTCCTCCTCCCAAGCCGCAGCCTCCAGTTCACAGATACCCAGCCCTGCTGGCTTTCCTCTCTCTCCTCTGCTCTCACTCCAGAACCCCTTGCTCACGTCACCCACTTACTAATGAGCACAGATTGGTGCCAGGCTCTTTTTGTTTTCTTGGTATCGGTCCCGGGGCTTGAACTCAGAACCCGGGTGCTGTTCCTGAGCTCTTTTTGCATAAGGCTAGAGCTCCACCACTTTGCGCCACTTCCAGCTTTTTGGTGGCAAATTTGAAGCTAAGAGTCTCACAGACGTCTCTGTCTTCAAACCACGGAACTTCAAACCTCAGAACTCAGTCTCCTGAGCAGCTGGGATGAAAAGTGTGAGCTTTTTTCTACTGCTCAAAGTTCCTCCAGGGGGGTTCATGTATGCCAGGGACTCGAACGCATGCTATTCAGTCTCTCTGGCTCATTTGTTCTATTTGATCTGGTTATCCTCCCCTCCCCCCCCCCCCCCCCGCCCCTGCCCCAGCCGGGCACTTTGCTCTTATGTCTGCTGGGCCTGGGGGAAGGGATGGAGTGGAGGTTTGGATGTGGAGGAGGCCAGGATATCCCACTCCATTCCCATCTATGGGGCTTGGATGCCTGGGGGAAGGGAGCAGAGGAGAAGGTGGGCAGGGCAGGGGCAAAGGGAGGGCTGGGTGGAGCCGGCTTGCAAGCCCTAATTAAGTGAGTTAATTAGTAAGGGAGGAGATGCCGCTCCTCTTGGGAGGGAACAAACTCAGCTAATTTAGTCTATGCCCAAGATTGGCTTGGATCGCACTGGCTGCTGAGAGATGGCGGTGGGGGGGGGGGGAAGTGGGGGGGTTCCAGCCAGGATGGAGGGAGAGAAGATGCCAGATGCTTCCCATGTGCCACTAGCTCCAGTGTCTGACTATCTGGACTGGCATCTGCAGCTGGCACTGGGCTCTGAGGCCACCACAGAGACTCCTGGGCCTTTTGTCACCACTGGGTCTCATGACCCATCCCTTAGGGGGGTGAAACTGTGACCCCTGTGAACTTTTGAGGGTGTGAGCCAGCTACAAGGGCCGGGCATAAGTAGGAGGACCAGGATGAGGTTGACTCTGGGAAACAAATATTTGACATTACCCAAAACAATAATTAAAGCAGGGCTGGGAACATGGACTAGAGGTAGAATGCTTGCCCAGCATGTGTGACGCCCTGGGTTCGATTCCTTTTCACATACACAGAAAAAGCCAGAAGTGGTTCTGTGGCTCAAGTGGTAGAGCACTAGCCATGAGAAAGCCTAAGGACAGTGCTCAGGCCTTGAGTTCACACCCCAGGACTGGCAAAAGAAAAAAAAAAAAGAAGAAGAAGTAAAATAACTAAAACAACAAAAAAAAGAGGGAGGGGCGGATGGGTGTTGTTGGGAATGTGGTTAAATGGTTGAGTGCCTGCCTAGCAGGCCCAGGGTGAGGCCCCGACTTTAAACCCCAGTACTGAAAAAAAAAATTCACACTAACCATTCCTGTGGACAAAGCACTTCACCTCTTCTAGGTGCATAAAATGAGCTATGCCCTGGCCCCTAAATATTGAGGAACCCAGGCAGACTGGCTGCAGGAGGAGCAGAGCTGGACAGAGGCGGTGGCCAAGCCTGCCCTGGGTGATGTGGCTGCAAACGAGCCCGCGTGTGGTGAGCGCAGCGCGCCCTCTCGCGGCCGTGACGCCGCAGTGCAGGCCGCGCCTGGTTCACCATCTGCAGCTTGAGGAGATTTGCACTTTCTGCTCCCTGGAGTTTGGCCTAGTGGTAGAATGCTTGCCTAGCATGCACAAAGAAAGACCTGGGTTCCATTCCTTGGTACCACATACACAGAAAAAGCTGGAAGTGATACTGTGGCTCAAGTGGTAGAGCACTAGCCTTGAAAAGCCCAAGGACAGTGCCCAGGCTTGAACTCAGGTTCAAGCCCCTGTACCAGCACATAGGCAAACACACACACACACACACACAGAGCAGAGCGAGGGTTTGCACACTTAGCATGCATGAGGCCCTGGTTTTTATCACAGTCTTCCAAGAAGGACAGAAAGAAGACAATTTGAGCCAGGTGCTGTGGCTCATGTTTGTAATCCTACCTACTCAGGAGGCTGAGATCTGAGGATCAGAGTTCAAAGCCATCCCGGGCACTAAAGAACAAGAGATTCTTATCTCCAATTAATCACTAGAAAAGGGGAAGTGGAGCACCTCCAGTTCGGGCCCTTTGTTTAGTCCTGTCTGGCTGGACCTCCAGTTCTGGTGGGTGGCGGCTGATGCCCAGCTGTGAGGCCTGGGAATGGGCATTTCAGGATGAAAGCCCTTCTTAAATCAATCCTGGTTTTAGCACCAGTTTTTACCCTGGTTCCCATTAATATGGCGCCTTTGCAGATTTGTGGGGTACACTGTGGCATTCCTGGCCTTGGTCCTCTCCCAAGGGACAGTTTCCACAGGCTGTTAAACCTGAATGTTATAGATTTCAAGATGCTCTTATCATGCTCTCCTGGAACTGGTGTGTGAGACTGTCACATGCACAAAACAAACATCAAAAATGTCCCTGTCATAATCCCCTAAATAATTCCCCCTGAAAATATTTTACCTCACTGAAGTCAATGTGATTGAGGTGAAGGATCTTATTCTGGATTATTCACGTGAGCTCAATCCTTGTACTCTGAAGGACTCTCTCCCAAATCCATGTATTGGCACTTTAATTCCTCAGTGTGGGCCCTATTGGGAGGTACAGCTGAGTGGGAGGAGCCTGGGCCAGGGGGCGGAGCCTAAGGACTCGAGTCGTGGATGGAGGAGTGGAGAGCAGGTGATGGTTTTGCTTCTTCCACACAAGCCACCTCCTTTCTGCTACCAGAAACTGAGCAAATGTGGTGCCCACCCACACTGGGCCTTTCTAGCCTCCAGAACTAGGAGCCAAATAAACTTTCCCTCCCTCCCTCCTTTCCTTCCTTCTTCCCTTCCTTCCTTCTTTCCTTTCTCCCCATTTCTGCCTCTCTCTGCCTCTGACTGTCTCTGTCTCTGTCTCTCTCTTTCTTATATAAATCAAATCAGCCTCAGGTATGTGGTTAGAGCTACAGCAAATGAGCGAAGGCATTACTTCATCCCATGAACCAGCATGGTTGCTTTCCAAGGTGTGGTCAGAAGAGGCCAGGGACCAAGAGACGATGGGACTTTTGGGAAAGGTGGAAAAGTCAAGGAAATGATTTCTCCCCTATAGCTTCCGGAAAACGCTTCCAAGAACATTCTGGACCATACTGTCAGCATTTTGATTTAGATTAGTATGTTCTGATAGACAGAACCATGAGGCAATAACCTTGTTCCAGGGATGTGTTGTAATTAAAGACTGCTATACAGGGGTTGGGAGTTTGGTCTAGTGGTAGAGTGCTTGCCTAGCATGCACAAAGACCTGGGGTTCGATTCCTCAGTACCTCATCCATAGAAAAAGCCAGAAATGGTGCTGTGGCTCAAGTGGCAGGGTTCTAGCCTTGAGAAAGCCTAGGGACAGTGCTCAGGCCATGAGTTCAAGCCCCAGGACTGGCAGAAAAAAAAAAAGACTGCTATATGTACTGCTACGGTTTGGGTCTCGAATGTTGCTCGTGTGCTGTCTGTATGGCAGTACACTTGGGAGGTGGTGGTCAGCCTTTAAGAGCTGGGGCTGGCGGGAGGTCTTTAGGTCATTGGGGTAATCCCTCTAAGTGGACAGCAGGATTTCCCTTTGTCTGTCTCTTTCGCTCCCCAGTGCTAGAACTTGCAGATGTTAAGCCCGTACCCCACTGGGCTACACCCCCAGCCCTGCCTTCCTCTCTTTAGCTTTCTGGTGATGACACGAGCAAAAAGTGAGACAATGATGTGCTAATTCACCACAGGCCAAGGCTTTGGGGTCAAGTGATCAAGGACTAGAACACTCTGAATAAAACTCCCCTGTTTATAACTTGGTGATCTTTGTTACTTGTCCTAGTGTCAGAAAGCTAACACACACACCTTAAAAAAATGAACCTATGGGGTAAGCACGGGTGGCTCATGCCTGTAACCCTAGTCAGAAGACTGAGATCTGAGGATCATGGTTCAAAGCTAGCCTGGGCACTGAAGTCCATAGACTCTTATCTCCAATTAACCACTAGAAAATGGGAAATTGGGCTGTGGCTCAAGGCTAGGGCAGTAGCTTTGAGCTGAAGAGCTCAGGAACAGTGCCCAGGCCCAGAGTTCAAGCCCCATGACCACCCCTAAAAATGGACCTATCTACTTTAAAAATGTACTCATGTTTCCCCTTTCCTTTCCTTCTGTCTTTTCTTTTGGTAGTAGGATTTGAATTCAGTTCCTCAGGCTTGCTGGGAAGGTACTCTAGTACTTGAGCCCACATCCCTCACGCTTTCATTTATTTATTTATTTTTGCTTTAGCTATTTCTCAAGGGAATCTCAAGCTTTTGCCTGGGGCTAGCCAATCACAATTCTCTTATGTCTGTCTCCTGCTCATCTGGGATTACAGAGGTGGGTCACCAGATCTGGTCACCCACGTCCTTTTAATAGGACTTGAAGACACAGTAGTTAGATGTGTGTGGTCACTCTGCCATCTTTAACTAGATGTCACCACTCCAACTTCTATTTGGTCTTCTCCAGGTGACTTTCCATTTCAATGTCACTAAACCTCATTTCTTGTGGTCCTGTGGGGTTTAGCATCTTGTTAGCCAGTCTAATTAATCCTTAAAAGTCCCACCTGTAAACCCTATGGTTGAGTATTTCTAACATTCCTTCCTTTTTTTTTTTTTTTCAATTGCCAGTTCTAGGGATTAGAACTCAAAGCTCTGTACTTGCTCTGCTTGCTTGCCTGGCCACCCTCCCATTTAAGCCACACCTCCAGCCCAGCTGGCTTCCAGTTATTTCAGAGATGGAATATCAAGAATGTTTCCATCTCAATCCTCTTTAGAATCTCAATCCTCCTGAGTGACTATGATTACAGGTGTGAGCCTACCAGAACTCCCAGCAAATTTTCACTGTGTGTGTGTGTGTGTGTGAGAGAGAGAGAGAGAGAGAGAGAGAGAGAGAGAGAGAGAGAGAGAGAGAGAGAGAGTGTACTGATCCTAGGGTTTGAATTTGGGGCCAGGCCACTGTCTTGGGTCTTTTTGTCCTCTCAAGGCTGGTTTTCTACCACTTGAGCCCCTTGGACTTTTGGGTTGTTAATTAGAGATAATATTCTCACAGACTTTCCTGTCCTAGCTGGCTTTGAACTTTGATCGTCAGATCTCAACCTCCTAAGTATCTAGGATTACACGTGGGAGCCACTGGCACCTGGCTAATTTCCCCTCCTTCTACTCTTGCACAAGCTCACAGGCACAAACAGTACTCCAGCACAGCAGCAGGCCTCTTCTCTTGTTCCCAGGCAGTCCCTGTGCCCTGCCACACCGTGACTGCGACACTGGTGTCTTATATCCATGCTGGTCTAGCAGCCATCGATCCTCCCTGGAGGAATGATTTAAAAATGCCAATTAGACTCTTCTAGGCTTTCCAGCCCCACCTAGAACAAAATCCATTCTCCTTAGCCTCAAGGTCCAGGCCTAAGTGATCCAGCCCATTCTGGCCTCACCCTGCATCATTGTCCCCAGACTTTGCTCTAGCCTGGTTTTATCGATCTGCTACTTTTCCCACTTGCTCACCTCTAGCTACCCTCTGCCTCTGGCCCTTGGGCCTTTGGGTTTCTTTTTTTTTGGTCTTCTTTGCCTGGATGTCTTTCCTTTCTCACAGCCAGCTCCCTTGCAGTGTCCAGGTTTCATGAAATCCCTCTTTATACAAGCCAAGTGTATGTCTGCACATCCCAGCACGCTCCCTTAATAGTGGTTTTTGTTCTCGTTTTTTTCTTTTCTTTTTGGTGCTGGTACTAGGACTTCAAATCAGAGCTTTTGTGGTTTTTTTTGTTTTTTTTTTTGTTTTTGTTTTTCCTTAAGGCTAGTGCTCTACCACTTGAGCCACACCCCCACTCTTCTGGCTTTCTGGTTCTTTGGTGATCAGTCTCACAGACTTTCCTGACCAAGCTGGCTTCGAACCACAATCCTCAGATCTCAGGTTCCTGAGTAGCTAGAATTACAGGCGTGAGCTACGAGAGCATAAGGGCATGTAATATCCTGGCTGAGCCAGGTGCCTTCATACGTTCACAAGTATCTTATTTTCCCTGACAACCCCAGAAGGCTTTCACACTGGACTACATTTCCCAACTTCCCCTGCAACCGCAAGGAGCTGTTCTGGCCAACGGTAATTGCTAGCTTTGGCTTGTAAACAAACCGTGACCTCCCCTCTTTCTTCTTTGTAATCGGAGGGAGATGGGGGGGTGGGTGGCAGGGGAATTCTGAGACTCTGAGGGATGACATAGCCACAAGATGGGAAGAGCCTGCATGGAGCAGAGAGCCCTCTTCCCCCACCCCCTCCATCCTCCATACTTGACAGGGTTGGACACAAGGATGTGCTCTGTAGATTCCAGCCTCATGGCTACCTCAGCTCATGTCACCTGAATGAATGCATCTCTATATCCTGCACGGGTCGCTGGTGGACAGCTGTGTGGATGAGACTTGCCAAGACACACCAGCAACAAATGGGCAGATGTGCTTGGCTATCTCCTGCCCTAACCTGTGCCCCTGAGAGCAGCTTGCCAGCCCCCACAAAGCTGTGAGGCTCTCTAGAGCTACATCAGCCTCTCAAGCTCTGGGGCTTCAGTACCCAGGCCCAGAGACTTCTGGAAAACCTCATTCAATCCACAAATGTGAACTGGCCACTGAACCTTCACTTGACCAATGTTGCTAGAGAATCAGCCTCTCTTCTCTCTCTCTCTCTCTCTCTCTCTCTCTCTCTCTCTCTCTCTCTCTCTCTCTCTCTCTCTCGTGTGTGTGTGTGTGTGTGTGTGTGTGTGTGTGTGTGTGTGTGTGTGTTGGAGCTTGAACTCAGGACCTCTTGCTTGGCTTTTTCATTCAAAGCTAGTGTTCTACCACTTGAGCCACAGCTTCACTTTTTTTTTTCTGGTAATGGGACTTGAACTCTGGGCCTGGGTGCTGTTCCTGAGTTCTTCAGCTCAAGGCTACTGTCCTATCCCTTGGCCTGGGCACTGTCCCTGAGCTTTTGTGTGTGTGTGGGGGGGTGTCATGGGTCTTGAACTCAGCCTGGGCTTTGTCCCTGAGCTTTAGCCCAAGGCTACCGCCTTAATACTTGAGCCACAGATCCACTTCCTGCTTTCTGGTGGTTAACTGGAGATAAGAGCGTCACAACCTTTAGTGCTCAGGCTGGCTTTGAACCTCAGATCTCAGCCTCCTGAGTAGCTAGGATTACAGGCATGAGCCACCACGCCCGGCTACTTCTAGCTTTTTTGAGAAGAGAGTCTCAAGAACTTTCCTGCCTGGACTAGCTTCAAATGGTGATCCTCAGATCTCAGCCTCCTGAGTAGCTAGGATGAACAGGCAAGAGTCACTGGCTTCTAGCAGTAATTTCACAAGGGTCCAGAGAGGAGAAAATGACTTCCTCGAAGTCCCCAGAGTGTTACAGAATCAGGCCTGCCTGGGCAGTCCAAGTGTCCATCTAAAGAACAATAGGGCTAGGGAAAGGATGGAGAGGTGGGTAGGGGATTCTGAGGACAGCCATAGACTCCACACAGCCCCCCAAGATATAGTCATTTAGCCCCCCGCCTAAGGCTCTCAGCAGCAGAGAACCACGAGCATTCTCTTCCACCTCAGCCAGCGCCGCCTGGCTCCTGCAGCCTGGCTGTCCACATCATCCAGTATTTTTAGCCTTACCACCTGGCACCTGTGGTCACTGTCTTTGCCCAGTCTGGCTGTGCCCCCTCCCTAGACCTTAAAGGGCCAGAGCCCACCAGCTAGAATAGAGATCAGACCATCATCCCCTAGGACAGGAGTCTGGGGGGGTCCTCCCTACAGAGGGGTCCCCAAAGCTGGAGATTGGAGGTAGAGGGAAGAGAGCCACAAAGGACCAGAATTTTCTTCACGCTTGGCTCTGGGGCATTTTCGGTCTTCCCAAATGCTGGGCTTGTCTCAGTCCTTCATGCTGGGGTTTGGGGGAGACTACTTGCACACTTTTGTCCCCTCTGAAACCTGAGACCTCACAGATTCAAGGCAGTGCCTGGGAATGTGCATTTTAACAGTTCTCATGAGGCTAGTGCTTCTCTGTAACCTTTTCTCCCCTCCCCTCCTCCTCCCTCCCTCCCTTCCTTCTTTCCTTCGTTCCCTTCCTCCTTTCCTTCTTTCCTATCTTCCTTCCTTCAACATTGTAAGCCCCCACTATAAGAATCGTGACATCGCGTGAGATCATTGCTTTGAAGCTGAAGGGCTTCTCTTGTCTAACCTCACTGAATCATCGCGTCTGCCCTGTTGGCTTCAAACAAACTGACCCTGCTTGCTCTGTAGCTTGTGGATCAAACCCTCAATCCAGCAGTTCAGGCCAGTAGCCCAGCTCCCTGCTGTCTTTCATCATCCCACCCAGTTTCATGTGTGTGTGAGTGTGTGTGTGTGTGTGTGTGTGTGTGTGTGTGTGTGCGAGTGTGCCCTGTGGCGTGAACTCAGGGCCCAGGCGCTGTCCTATAGTTCTTTCATGCTGAAGGCTGACACTCTACCCCTTGAGTCACAGCTCCACTACTGGCTTCTTGGTGGTGATTAGTGGAGTCTCCCAGACTTTCCTGTCCAAGCTGGAGTCAAACCACAATCCTCACATCTCAGCCTCCTGAGTGACGAAGATTACAGGCATGAACCACCAGAACCTGGCCTCCATTTCTTGGGCATGTGTGCATCTCATTGCCTGTAAAACCCATGTGTTGAACCCCTTGTACCCCTCAAGAGGCAGAGCTCTGTCACACAGACCTGTTGGGGCCTCCTTTGGCTCCTGCAGGCAGAGGGGATCTAGTTCCACATTCCCCCAAGCACAATCAACCTCTCCCAGTACTCCAGCATTATCCAGTATCTCATTTGTGTCTGTCCTTGTGTCTGCCTGCAGCGGGGACCCCCGAGGCAGGCACTCTGGGCATTCAATCATGTGCAGTGACATCATAGAACCTGGGAGTTCCTGGAGTGTCACTCTGCATCACTTGGTGACAGACAGAGGAAGATGGTGGGAAACCAAAGGCCCAGGGACCAACAGAATCTGGTCCAAACTACAGGTGCCCACACACCGTTCTTCAGGGGCCTAGAGAGGCCCCGTGTGCGTCACCCCACCCCCCAACATAGCACTGACAAGGCAGGGCTGGAGCAGAGGTGACCCCGTCATACTGTTTGTTGCTTGACAAACCTGTGCCCATAGCCTGGGTAATGCACTTGGCTAGAGCTGGGTTTCCCTGCCAATGGAGGCTGAGAGAGCTAGCAAAAAAGATAAGCAAGTTCAGAGTGTGAAGCCCCTTCTGCCAGGTGGGGCCCAAGCCTTTGCCCATGATTGCACCTTCCTTGTTTCTTTCTTCTGACTCTCTCTCTCTCTCTCTCTCTCTCTCTCTCTCTCTCTCTCTCTCTCTCTCTCTCTCTCACTTTTACAATTAACCAAAGACTGAGCACCTCAGGAATGGAAGGTGTTCTTGGGTTTGGGTATGGGAGAGCCGGGATTTCCAGAGGGCTTCCTGGAAGAGGAGGCATTACTGTTGGGATTAGGTGAAGGGAGCCAGGCAATGGGAAGTATGGTGGACACCTCTCTGGGAGCGAAGACAGGGAAATCAAGTGCAAGGAGCTGGGGGAGTGTCAGCCTGGATGACACAGGGCCTTAAGTGTGTTGATTCATCCATCCTGGGGGAGCCAGGGACGATGGAAGGTTCCCATAATGGAAGGTCACTGAGGGATCAGAGAGGGAAGGATGGTGAGAAGGCTGTGTGGTTCCCCACTCCCCAGGTGAGAGGTCTGAGTCCCAGCAGAGAGGTGGGTGTGGAGGGCAGACTGGATAGACAGGCAGACAGAGGGCTGAGCCGGTGCCCAGTCCTCACCCCTGCCACCCTGGACACAGCACTGACCTCTGCAGTGGGACTTCCTCCAGCAGCTCCTTTTCCTCGTCCCGGTGGAAACAGACCAAGCAGAAGGCTGGAACATCTTCAACTCCACAGCTCAGTGGCCAGGCTGGAGGGAGTTCCAGGACAGGGCAGGTCTGACCACTGGGAACTCCAGCCACATCGTCCCTCTCCAGGGCAGGGGTCCCTGAGCCATTGCGTTCCAGAGTCAGCAGCCTGTCGGCCTCAGGACCCTGCTCCTGTCCCCCTGCCACCTGTGCCTTTCCACAGCGGTTGCCCGTCGCCTCGGTGGGGGAAGAGCCCGAGGCTCTCTCTCTCTCTCTCAAGAGTTCAGGTCTAGCAGCGACCAGCTGCGGGGACTCAAAGGTGACAGCAGGTGGACAGAGGTCCCGTCCCTGCCTGTGGCTCTCCTGATTGACCACACCGCTGCTAATCAGTCAGAGGCAGGACAGACAAGATGATCCTGGAGGTGACCTGTCCTTCTGTCCATCAGTCTGTCCAGCTGTCTGCTCTAATCCACTTACTTTGCCAAGAAAGTTTGCTGTCCTCCGCTGGGCTGGGTGGCACGGGTGGCCTTCAGGGAAGGAGGCTGAGACCTGAAGGTGATGGCAGAGCAGGGGTAGGTGAGGTGGGTGCTGTGTCTACGCTGTTGACGCTGTTGACGTTCACGCCGTTCCTGGGCAAGTTCTGACCCTGGGGTCCCCACTGGGTTGCGGCTGCTTCTCTTTCCTCTCTCAGATCCCTCCTCGCTCCGCTGGCAGCTCAGGGCCGGCTGGGCTGTGGGTATTAATAGCTCCACACTGAGGAGCTGCAAGGTTAACTCCTTCCCTGCCAAAGCCGGGAGGCTACAGCGTGCCAGGCAAGGATGGCAACTTGGTTCTGGCTGTGTCTCCCTGATAGATCATCCTAGCAGGTCTCCCCCAACCCAGCCACCTCCTGCCTGGAGGTCTCTGGGCAGCACAGAGACTCCATATCTTACTCAGACATCCCTAGCCACTTGGGCTGCCATGGGAACTGTTAAGAAACCAGGTGCTAGTGGCTCACGCCTGTCATCCTAGCCCCTCAAGAAGCTGAGATCTGAGGATCACAGTTCAAAGCCAGTCCAGGTAGGAAAGTCTTTTATCTCCAATGAACCACCAGAATACTGGAAATGGCACTGTGGCTCAAGCGGTAGAGTTCTAGCCTTGAGAAAGCCCAAGGACAGTGCTCAGGTCCTGAGTTCAAGTCCCAGGACTGACCCCCCCACACACAAAAAAACCCCTAAAACTCAGGAACAGTGCCTAGGTTCTGTGTTCAAGCCCCAGTGACAATGACAACAACAACAAAACAGGTAGAACTTGGGCTCAGTGCAGCTGCCTTAGGCTAAGCAGGGCTTGGGCTTTAGGGAGTACCCTCAGTCACCCCAAATTCATACCAGTACCCCTCAATTCCCTGAGATCTTCTGCCTGCCTTGAATAGTCACCATGAGCAAGGCTGGGTCTAGTTCTGAAACAGGCACCTCCAAGTGGAAGGTGATGGAGTGTGGAACTTGTTTGTTTAACAAATACTTATTGAGTCCCTAACTGTACCAGGTGCTGTGCTAAACCTGGGGCCCACAGTGACAAAGGTGGCAGAGGCTCTTCCTTCATCTATGGATTTTTGCACAAAACAACAACAACAATAACAACCAACCCCCCCCCCCAAACCCACGGGGCTGCAGCTCTTCTATACAATGCCACTATGTGCCTTAGATAAAGTTATTCCCAGCCGGGTATGGTAGCACATGCCTGTAATCTCAACTCTCAGGAGGCTGAGGCAGGAAGAACACGGGTTTGAGACACTGTCTCAAGAAACAAAAGCAAAACCAAAACAAAAGAAGAAGGTGATTGATGATGGAGAAGAAGCAGAGGAAGAAAGACAGAAAGAGAAAAAGACAAAGAAGAAAGAAAAGAAAGTGATCTTTGAAGGCAGGAGGCCCAGAGTACCAGCTCTGGGCTGGGTTTCAACCTTACTCAACGATGCCACAATTCACAACCATTGCACAGCTGCTTCAGGAACCCCGGGACAGAGGGAAATAAATCAGGGAGATGTGAGTTTGGACCCACGGCAGGAAATGAGGGTGTTCTAAGAAGCAGGATCCAGGCAGCGGGTCTGGAGGGAAAATATTCAGAAAGAGGGATCAGCAGGTGCAAAGCCCAGAGTTAAGAATTGGGAGAGGTCTAGAAGCTGGGCTTTGAAGACAGAGTGAAGTTTTCTAGAAGGCTCAAGAGGTGGGACAGCAGAGCTGGGAGAGCAAATGCAAAACAGGGATGGATGATGCCCCAGGGGTCAGGCAAAAGAGAAGACCACAGCAAAGCAGAGGTCTAGCAGCCAGTGGTTCCAGAAGGACCCCAGCTCAGCTCCAATTGGGAACCTGGGTCAGAGCTGAGAGGCTAAGGTGTCTGGAGGTGGGGGAGCAGTGAGCTGGGGGAAAAAAATCCACCTCTGTGTGTTTCCCTGAGTTCCCTGCAGACCTCTGGCAAAGAGGGCGCTGCAAACGGCATTGCCCTTCACGGCTGTCCGGGTCACCCACAGTATACAAGGAAAGATGCCCTGGCAGATGCAGGTGGAGGCCGAGATCCAGCCCTGGGTAAAGGTTGGTACTTTTGCACAGTGACAGGTTTGCCTTTTTTTCTAATTGGTCCCTCCCAAAGGATGCCTTTTTCTTACTGGTTGGGGTGAAAGATGCCTCTTTTTTTCCTTCCTTCCTTCCTTCCTTCCTTCCTTCCTTCCTTCCTTCCTTCCTTCCTCCTGCCTGCCTGCCTGCCTGCCTTTCCTTCTCCTCTTCTGCCTCTTCCTCCTCTTTCTTTCTTTCTTTCTTTCTTTCTTTCTTTCTTTCTTTCTTTCTTTCTTTCTTTCTTTTTCTTCCTTTCTATTTTCCTTCCTTCTTCCATTCTCCCTCTCTCCCTCTTCCTTTACCTTCCTTCCCTCCTTCCCCCTTCCTTTCCTTCCCTCCTTCCCTCCCTCCCTTCTTTCTTTCCCTCTTCTATCCTTCCTCCCTCCTCTCTACTCTCCCTTCCTCTCTCCATCCCTCCCTCACTTCTTTCTTTCTTTTTCCCCCCCTTTCTTTCTTTCTTTCTTTCTTTCCTTCTCTCTCTTGTTATGGTATTAGGACATTCACTCCAAACTTGGGACAGCAGTTTCTTAGCTTTTTCTACTCAAGGCTGATGCTTTCCTATTTGAGCCACAGCTCCACTTTTGGCTGTTAACTGAATATAAGAATCTCCCAGACCTTTCTGCCCAGATTGGCTTCAAACTGTGGTCCTCAGATTTCAGCCATGAATAGTTAGGATTATAAGGCACGAGCCCTTGGCAGCCAAGGAGAATCCCTTTTTCCAGTTGATCCTCCTGGAGAGATGTCATTGGTCTGTCCAGAGGGCCTGCTGGCAATTTGTGTACCCAAAGGGTTTGCTTGTTTTCTGCCTGGTTCAAAGGACTGCAAAGATGGAGTTGGGGCTATAGGTGCTAAGATAGACTCTGCTGTGGGTTGGCCATGTGACGTAGACCAGTCTGTCCCTTTCTCCAACACAGAGATTTAGCTAGGGGACAGCTGATCTAATCCCTACGCATGAGTTCAGATAGAGGTGGCAGCTCGCTGGAGGAGCCACCGTGACACATGGCAGGGTTGGTAGCCCCGTGTCCGTGCTCCCCTCCCTCCACCCTGTGTCTGGGTAAGTCCTTAGTGACAGGGACTTGCTATTTCTTCAAGAGGAGGATGGGGACTGGAAGGGAACAAGAGGAAAGATGGAGGAGTCCAGTCTGTGGCTCCCTGGGGTGGGGTCAGAAGGGGTCAGAGTGGCCCTGGCTCCTAGGCACCCCCTCCCCCAGGCCCCATGGGGTTGTCATTTGTGGACATTAACTATTCATGATGCTGGGCTTTGCTTGGTTTAATGCACTCTGATTGCGTTCTCCAGCTAATGGGAAAAATCAATAGGTTTTAATTCTTAGTGGCTGTAAGGCTCTGTCTGTCTCTTGCTGGGGTAGCAAGACATGGCTCTTTGGCTGGGGAAGGTGGGGTACAGGCTCACCCTAGTTTGCAGGTCCGTATTTCTAGACCTCAACATCTCAGCTGTCAGTCACAGTGGCTCCTAGCCCCTGTGCAAGACCTATGAGTCAGGCACGCACACTTGGCTCTGGAATCTTGGGGGGCCTGGGGGCCCCTTCTAGATCACCTGGTCAGCCTCCTATGCTCTAGGGGATCCCAATTTCTGCAGAGCCTTAAACGTAGATTTTTGAGATTATTCTGTGGGCAGCCCCACAGTGGGGCCTGACAAGTCTGTAAGATTGAGAGTCTCCTCTCAAACCGCATCCTCTCCTTGGGTGTCGTCATGATTCCTGTAATAAGCCTGTACATGGAACAGCCGCAACACAGTGGGGTGTGTGTGTCTGTGTAGCATTAATTAGACAAGCATAAATGCCAAAGATAACACAGTGATCTTGATAATGCCATTTTTGGTATCTCTCCATGTTTCCTAAATATAAACCTCGAAAAAACAACAACAAACAAACAAACAAACAAAACAAGAGCAGCCTGGGGTGTCTTTCTGTTGGAGAGGGCCCTTCTGTTTCCTGATCATTCAGGACCTGCATGGGGAGAATGTTAACTTTCAGACCTTATTGCTGTTAGGATATGAAATGTCCCCCTCCCCCCAAAAATATGTTCCCCCAGAGCCTTCTGGTCCCCAGTGCAGCCGTGTTGGGAGGTGGGGCTTTGGGGAAGTGCTTTTATCACAGGTGGTGGAAATTAGAAAGTGAGGCCTGGTGGCAGGAAAAAGCTACTGGGGACATGTCTTTGGAACATAGCCCTTGTTTCCTTTCCCCTCCTGTCTCTCCTTCTGTCTCCTGGCCTCCAGGAGGTGAGAGTTTGGCTCCACCATGATGCTTTGCCTCCTCTGGTTTCTTTCCATTCACTTCCGATTCCCTTCTCCCTATGTGTGGGCAAAAGGCTACTGAGGTTTCTTGTAAATCCCCATCTTGCATAATCTTTGAGAGACTCATATGAGTCAGAACACACATCTTGCACACATCACTCTGTGTCTGGTCATCACCGTGATGATCAGCTGGCTGGAGGAGCCATTATTGTTGGGTGCTTTCTTCCCCCCACCCCTGAGCCATGCTGGGGGTTTTTCCTCCTGACCACACCCAAGTTAATGTTCTTCACAGTCTTTTACCAAGGGACTGGTGAAGGATTGACCCCCTCCTCCCTGTTTTCCTAGGTGTATATATATAGGTACCAGGCAGGCCCTTAGTACAGACTACCTGACTCCAGTAGGGCAATCTACCTAAGTCTGGCTGTGAACATTCCATTGGGGGCCCAGCCAAAGAGCCCCCACCTCCCTTGACCTAGTGGCATTAACCTCTGCCTCCTTGCTCAGACCTCATAAAACCCAGCTCCTGTCCCAGCTCTTACACACACAGTCTCTAAGCCCCCAGGAAGGTTGTGTCCCTCACTGCTCTGTCTCAATAAACAGTCCTTGCCTGTGGAAGATCAAATCTGGCCTGTTTCCTTTCTTTCGCTTCCATTTCCTAACAACTGGTCCTCCCCCCTGGGACAGAATCTAACTTGATCATAGTTGAAGGGAAAGTGCAAAGTTGCAAGTGGAATATTACTAAAAGGAGGAAGGAAGAATAGAATTACAATCTGCCTCAACTAGCTATTTCCTTTTTCTTCCCTCCATTCTCTCCTTCCCATTCCTCTATTCTCTCCCCCCACACTTTCTTTCTTCTCTCTCTCTCTCTCTTTCTCTCTCTCTCTTCTTTCTTTCCTGTGCTGGCATGAAACCCTGTACATGCTGGACAAGTGTTTTGCCTCTGAACCATACCCTCAGCCCTTGGTCTCATTCCAAGTTTAAATTCAACCAGCACTGACTGTGCATTCCAGGCTGAGTCAGGTAATGGATAGTGATGGTGAAGCCCAGATAAGTGTAGAGAAGAAAGAGGCCCATGAGGCTCCACCTACGTGGCATTCTCTGCCCAATGTGGAGGATGAAAGACCAGATTTCTTTCTTTTCTCTTCTTTTTGCCAGTCCTGGGGCTTAAACTCAGGACCTGAAAACTGTGCTCTACCACTGGAGCCACAACACCACTTCTAGCTTTTTCTGTGCATGTGGCACTGAGGAATCAAATCCAGGGCTTCATTCATGCTAGGCAAGCATTCTACCACTAAGCCACATTCCCAGCCTGATATTTCTTTCTCTAATAATTAGAGGATTCATTCATTTGGCACAGCTTAAACTGTTGTACTACAGAGGTCTTACATTGTAGTGGCTCCAACAAGGCTTCTAACAAATGATCAGAAGCACATGGCAAGATTTTATTTCAGGTAACAGACTTCAAACCCAAGCTGGGTCAGAGTCCTTTCCCAGGCTGAAAAATATTGGCTCCTATTTCTAGTCTATAACCTATTCAGGTGGCAGGGGTTCTGAGGATCCCATTTGGAGGCCAGTCCAGGCAAAAAGTTAGTGTAAACTTTTGTCTCCACCAGAAGCTGGCTGTTGTGGGTACATCTGTGACTCCCGGTATTGAAAGACAGGAAGGAGGATCATTGGAGACCTAATTCAAAAGACAACTGCAGCACAAAAGAACTAGGATCTGGCTCAAACGGTGACGTGAAAGTGTAAGGAAGGCTCTGAGTACAAATGCCAGTAAGACCGAAATAAATAGATAAATGAAAAATGGGAACAGAAGAGTCCTTTCCTTTATTTTTCCTTTTTTCTATTGTAGGGATCAAATCCTGGACCTTGCTTACTCGAGGCAAACACTCTACCGTTTAAGCAGTGCCGCTAGTCTCCGAGACTTAGGCTTTACATTTTCATATAGGATCTTGCTAAGCAGCCTTGACTGTCCTTAAACTCGAAACCTCCTTCCTCGGCTTCCTGAATCACTGGGCTTAAAGGTGAGTACCACCGTGCCCAGCTCTCCTTCCTCATTTATTTGTTTTTTTTTTTATTTAACTTTTTTAAATTTAATTTTCGGAGATAAGAATCTCATGATCTTTAGTGCCTGGGCTGCTTTTGAATCGTGATCCTCAGATCTCAGCCTCCTGAATAACTAGGATTACACCATGCTCGGCTCCTTCCCCATTGATAAGACAGCATTTGGAGACTCTTTGTTTAACCAGGCATAAGAAATTCTGATTTTAGAAGCTGGGCATAGGTGGCTCATGTTGTAATCCTAGCTACCAGGAGGCTGAGACCACAGTTCAAAGGATCAGCTCAAAGCCAGGACCACAGTTCAAAGCTAGCAGGAAAGTCTGTGAGACTCTGATCTCCAATTAACCACCAGAAAACCAGAAGTGGCCCCGTGGCTCAAAGTGGTAGAGCACTAGCTTTTAGCTGAAGAGCTCAGGGATAGCACCCAGGTCCAGAGTTCAAACACCACAACTGGAGAAAAAAAAAAAGAAAGAAAAAGGAAGTCTAATTCTAGATAGGTTATTAGAGCCCCAGTGGACTGCTAAGTGGATACAAGGCCAGTTTTCTTGAAGAGTTCTTACTTGACCTAAGGTTTATCAGCATGTGGCTAAAGCATCTTGTGCAACAAGCCAAAGTCTTTCCAGAGAGAACTTGTAAAATTATACTCCACGGAAACCCAGTTACATCCATTCTGAATCAGTTTTGGTCTAAGTTTTCTTTATCACTGGTGGCCACCCAGCTGCAGTGATGGTCTGTTGTTTGAAGCTGGCTTCCACGGGTCTTATTGATAACTTAGTCATAAAGAAACAGGAAACATAGGGTGACCCTGAAGATGAACCCCTCATTTCACTTGTTTTCTGTCTGCAATCGTTAGTTCCTAGCTAAAAAGAGACGGAGAAATTCTAAGTCTACTTGCACAATTGTGAACACTGCAAAAAAAAAAAAAAAAAAAAAACTAGGGCAGAGTTGGAATATTATTAAAAGGAAGAAGGAAGAATCGAATACAATTAACCATCCTGAGAGCCTCATTCATGACTGAGGCTCTGAACTCTCCTTTTTTGCTTCATGCCATAAAGTTTCAAGTGGAGGCAGGAAGAGTGCCAACTTAAGACCACTTTGACACTGGGAACTTGTGGCTCACACCTGTAGTCCTAGCTACTCAGGAAACTGAGAGCTGATTTTGTGCCCGGGCACAAAAGTCCATGAAACTCATCTCTGATTAAACATGAGAAAACTGGAAGTAGTGTTGTAGCTCAAAGTGGAAGAGTACTAGCCTTGCTCTGAAGAGTTCAGGGACAACACCCAGGCCCAGAGTTCAAGGCTGGGAATGTGGCATAATGGTAGAATTCTAACCTAACATGCATGAAGCCCCGGGTTCAATTCCTCAGTACCACATGAACAGAAAAGGCTGGAAGTGGAGCTGTGGCTCAAGCACTAGATTGCTAGCTTTGAGCACATAGAGCCCAAATCCTGACTTCAAGCCCCAGGACAGGAAATGCAAACAAACAAACCAGAAAGCCATAATTAACTCCAGGAAAAACAGTTACAAGAGAAAGGAAACTTGTACACTATGTGGCTGTGTTGTGAATGTTATCAACAGAGATGTAAGAATATAAATTCTAAATATTATTCTAAATATATAAGTTCAAAAAGGATATATTAGCATACTGAAAGCATAAGGACAGGATGCATGTATATGGGAAAGGGGCAAAGATTGAAGAGATCTAGAGTATGAAGTACAATTTTTAGAAAGCTAACCACAAATAGCTGTATTAGCGGTCAGAAAAACAAAACAAATATTCAAAAACATTCAAAAACAAAACAAAACAAACAAACAAACAAAAACTTAGATCAGCTGCATCAGCATCACAGGACAGCTTGTTAGACAAGCAGAATCCTGAAAGTTTCTCCAGACTTGCTGAATCACACCCTAGAACGTGTGTGTGAGTGTGTGTTCTGGGATTAAGGCTTGAACTCAATCAAGCCTTTTTGTTTCATTCAGCTTGCTTGCTCAAGCTGGCACCCTACCACTTGAGCCATATATCCAGTCCAGCTTTTTGCTGGTTATTTTGGAAAACAAAGTCTTGGAGACTTTCCTGCCCAGGCTGGCTTCACATCTCAATTCTCCAGATCTCAAGATTTCAGCCTCCCAAGAAACTAGGATTACAGTGATACCTGGTGTAAGTTTTAAATTATGGAGGTTTCTGTTGCACTTTATAATTCTAAATGGGATACAAAGGTCTCTCTCTTCCTACTTAAAGATCCAGGCTCCCCTTTACCCTGTCACTAGATTCTAGGGTCTCCTTCTACAACAGTCCTCTGCAATCCAACCTTTGAGCAAACAGTCACTGTCTATTTACCTTCATCAATAAGATCACTCTACCAACGTCTCTTTTGGCATCTTCAATTTTCACTTACCAATCTTGGAGATGATTCCATATAAGCACATATAGATCCACTTAATTCACTTGTAGGATGCTTTTATAGGCTATTACAGAATGCCTAGAATTGAAATTTATTTAACTACTCCTCTACTGATGGGAAATCAGGTTGTTTCCAGCCTTCTTCTGTAACATGGGATGCTGCAATAAGCATTTTGTAACCACAATGTAGACTAAGGGTACAAAATGCCTAAGCTTGGAAACCTAGGGCTGCTTCTAAAGCCTATTATTTGATCTGTGAATTTCCATTTTTATAGCTTGAAAATGAAGTGAAAGTGATGCTCACAGTGCCACTCTCCTGGGCACATTCAGGAATGGGCAAAACAGAGTCAAGTCTTGCCCCTGGGGAGCTTAAAATCTGGAGGTTAAAGATAGCTAATAAATAAGATAGCGGCTGGGAGTTTGGCCTAGTGGTAGAGTGCTTGCCTAGCATGCACGAAGACCAGGGTTCAATTCCTCACTATCACATTCATAGAAAAAAGCCAGAAGTGGTGCTAATGCTCAGGTGGTAGAGCTCTAGCCTTTAGAACACCCAAGCCCAGGACTGGCAAAAAAATAATAAATGGATAAAACAAATACATAAATTAATATAAAAATCTGAGAAGTAATCCTAGCTATTCAGGAGGCTGAGATCTGAGAATCATGGTTCAAAGCCAGCTTAGGAAGGAAAAATCTATTGACCACCAAATTAGAATTAGAGCTGTGGCTCAAGTGGTAGAGCACCTGCCTAGAGAAAAAAAAAAAAAACTTCAGTGACAGCACCCAGGTCCTGAGTTCAAGCCGTAGGACCAGCACAAAATACAATAAAATACAAAGAAGTAAAGATGTGGAGCAAGGAAGAGTAAAGGGTAGGAGGTTTGTAATTTTATTTTGTATTATTGTTATTATTATTATTATTACTATTGTATCTATACTGAGGCTTGAACTGTGGGCCTGGATGCTGTTCTTGTACTTTTTTTTTTTGCTCAAAGCTGGCTCTCTATCACTTGAACCACACCCCTATTTCCTCCTTTTTCTGGTAGTTAATTGGACAAAGGAGTCTTGGGACTTTCCAGCTTGGGGTTGACTTTGAACCACCATCCTCAGATCTCAGCTTCTAGAGTAGCTAGGATTACAGATGTGAGTCAGTGCAGTCTGGCAGATTTGGAGGGTTTTTTTTTGTTGTTGTTGTTGTTGTTTTTTGCCAGTCCTGGACTTGGGCTCAGGGCCTGAGCACTGTCCTTGGACTTTCTCAAGGCTAGCACTCTACCACTTGAACCTCAGCACCACTTCCGGCTTTTTGCTACGTAGGTGGTACCGAGGAATCGAACCTGGGTCTTCATGCATGCTAGGCAAGCACTCTACCACTAGGCCAAACTCCCAACCCCCAGGTTTGGAGTTTTAGATGAACTTGTTGTCAATGATTTGACTGACAAAGTGACCTGAAGTAGTATGTACTTATAGGAGAATTAAAGCCAGTTACAGTGAACTCACTACCTCTCATGGCCGCTGCAGGAATCTATCTTCTTGTCTTGGCTGTAAGTCTGCCCCTGGGGACCTATGCCAACAAGCAGAACCCCTTTCCCACGAATTGCCAACAAGAGATCTACCCTCTGCCACTTGATAGTCAGGGAACTCTGTCACCATGGCTGGTTAAGAAAGTGGGAGGGGCTGGGTATCCACTCTGGATGGCACCCTTGGATGGATTCAGTGAGAAGGTTGATGGAGGTGTGTGTGGATTGGGGGCTGGGCAGCCCTCTGAGGTTTGATTGAGCCCTTTCTCCTGAGCCCTGCACAATCTGAGCATTCTGGAGACTCTAGAGTAACAATATGACTGGGAGAGGAAGAGGATGCCAGGGATGGGTTCTGAGACAGTGTTGGAGAGCCAGCCCCGTGTTTTAGAATATGTTTCTGTAGGCTGAGTCAGGGCAGGAGAGGAGGAAGTCCCAAAGCCTGTGACATCACCACTACCCCAGGGCACACGAATGTGAAGGACTGGTCTCCCTCCTCTGTCCTCACAGCTTCCTCTGACACCTCTTGTGGACAGAGTCTGTGACAGAACTGATGCCCCAGCCACACCTTCTGCTTCTCAAAGCCAGCCGGTCCAAACACAGAGAAAGGGCAGTTAATCAGGAAAGAGCTGTGTCCAATAAAGGAGGTGTGTGTGTGTGTGTGTGTGTGTGTGTGTGTGTGCGCGCGCGCGCGCGTGCGCAGGCGTGCTGGTATGGGGACTTGAATTCAGCAGCTTGCTCTTTCTTAGCTGTTCTTTTTTTTTTTTTTTCCTGTTGTTCTGTATCTCTTCTGAGGAATAGAACCTGAGTCTATGCTAGGCAAGCACTCTACCACCAAATCATGTCTCTCAGTTTTTAACTTAAGGCTGTGTCCTACCACTTAAGCCACATTTCCACTTCTGGATTTTTGCTGATTACTGGAGACAGGAGTCCCTCAGATTTGTTGGTTGGCTTCCATAAACTCCGGTCCTCAGATCTCAGCCTGCACGGTAAATAGGAGTAGAGACAAAGAAAGGTGATAGTTATTTGGCACTTTCCCAGTCATCTTCAGACATCTTCGGGGGGCATACAGATGAGCATTAGGTTTAAGTAAAGGAAGAATAAGGGACAGATAGTTTGAAGAGTCTCAGTTTCAGGTGTGGCCCGCTGGTCATTATCTTAGTCACTTCTGTCAACCCTCGAGGCTAAACTAGTTCCTGTGACTTTCATCCTGCTTGTCATAGTAGGTAACCATCCGGTAATTTGGGGGGTGGTGTGGCTTACAAAGATCTGCTGTTCTGCCTTTCCTGGAACCCAAGGTGATTGCAAAGTGACTGTTGAGAAAGCTGACAAATATAAAATGGAAACAAGATGCCAGGTAAAGACAGTTTAAGAACCTGTTACAAAAACCCTTTCAATGGCCTGAGAGTGGGTTGTCCCTAGCATTTGAACAATGGCACAGGTCTTTGGGGCGTAAGTACATATTGAGATGTCTCTGAAACACTTCTATTCCTAGGTCTGGTATACAGGACTGAGGTCACCTATGAGTCAGGAAGTTGGCTTTTTGTGTTTGTTTTGCAGGTCTTGAGGCTTGAACTCAGGGCCTGGGTGCTGTCCCTGAATATTTTTACTCAAAGCTGGTACTCTACCATTTGAGCTGTAGCTCTACTTCTGTCCTTTTGAATTGTAGAGTCTCACAGACTGTTCTGCCTGGGCTAGCTTTGAATCATGATCCTCAGATCTCAGCCTCCTTAGTAGCTAGGATTACAGGCATGAGCCACCAGAACCCAGGTAAGGGGAGTTTGCATTAAAATATTTCTCTTCTCATTATATATATATATATATATATATATATTCCTCTTAGAGACCTTGTGATATGGTCCAATTAGATTCTCTTCATATGTGGCTCATGGCTGGTGGCTATTTGTGAGTATTGAGCTTAATACCTGACAGAAGGACATTGCAAATTAATGACCAGAGAGGGGCTTCTTTGGGAAACTATAAAGCTTAAAGCCCAGAGTACAATAGAGGGATCAAAGATTTCAATGCTAAAAATAAAACCCACAAAGAATTAGAATAAAATGTGAATGATTAAAAAATAATATAAATGGGAAAGGCCCTTCCAGGTGAATAACCAGGTTTGGGAATCATACATTTTGATTATAAAAAATTAAAAAGTGACTTGCACAGCATAAGTGTCTACAAACAAGATAAAGACACGTTGCAAACTATTTTTAAAGCATGCAATACAAAGGGCAGATCAAGGGTAATGTCTGTAATATAAAATTAGCTCTGAGGAATCAGAAAGACAAGAACCACAAACCCAGCAGGGAAGACAACAGACCAGGTGAAGGCTCAACGCAGCTCCAAATAAAGAAATGGAAATAACTAAAACATCTGTGGGAAAGATATTCACTTCTCATCACTGAGGAATTATCCTTCTGTCCTTCCTGGAGCCTCTTCTTCCTCTAGGTAGCAAGGAATCTGCCACAGGCTCCTCCAAATTACACAAGACTAAGAGCTATAAACGGCCTGAGGGGATTGAATTGGCAGAGTAGTTTGGGAAGAGTCCTTCTCTCTGTCTCTTTCTGTCTGTCTATCTGTCTGTCTCCCTTCATCCCATCCATGTCTTTCTATCTCTCCCTCTCTCTTGGGGCCTAGAGCTCTCTTTTGGCTTTTCTCATTCAAAGCTGGTGCTCTACCACTTGAGCCACAGCTCCACTTCTGGCTTTTTGCTGATTAATTGAAGAGTCTCCTGGACTTTCCTGCCCTGACTAGCTTCACACAGTGACCCTTAGATTTCAGCCTCCTAAGTAGGTAGGATTACAGGTACCAGTGGTGCCCTGCACTCAGTCTTCATAGTTTTTTGTTTGTTTGTATGTTTTGGTCATGGGACGTGAACTCCATTCTAGGCTTGATCCCTGTGCTCTTTTTCTCAAGACCAGTGCTCTACCTCTTTGAGCCACAGTGCCACTTCTAGCTTTCTGGTAGTTAATTGGAGATAAGGGTCTCATGGACTTTTCTACCTGGGCAGGCTTTGAACTTTGATCATTAAATCTCAGCCTTCTAAATAGGTAGGATGACAGGCTTGAGTCTGGTCTTCTAATCATATTAAATAAAAGGAGGAAATCAAAGAGGGAGATAGAGGTGGAGCAGAGTGTTCCTTCTTAGAGCTCTGGGGAGGCCCATGAAAATAATGTAATATGTGCATGAGGAGGGGCAGAGTGGTCCATGATGAAGAAGAACAGACTTGCTTGAGCTAAGAAATCAAGGAAAGCTTCCAGAGAAAATGACATTTGAGCTGAGGCTGGAACATGATGGGGTATACTATAAAAAGAAAGGGATGCCAAGTGGAAGAATGTATGTAATTCTATAAATAATGTACAAAATTATCTCTTTTTCCTCCTTACTGAACATGCAGGGGTGAAGCACTGGCTCTTGGGTGATTTCTAGAAAATAGAACTGGGAAGGTAAAATGAACTTTCAAGTATAATTAGTTTAGACTTGGAAAACCCCAAGAGTATCTGTTGCAAAGCAAACAAAATCTTCCCTTAGCTGGATCCAAAAATTTTAAAAAGAAATCAATAGCTTCTCCATTAATATCAACCCCAGCCACTTAAAGGATAAAGTGACCCCATTTACAATAGTGACAGGAAAGGTAAAAGACCTAAGAATAGACTGAATAAGAAATGCATAAAGTCTGTGTAAAGAGAACTAGAAAACACATAGGAAGGATCAGAACTCATAAATATGCAGACACTTGTTTTGATTTTTGTTGTTGTCGTTGGTTGTGGGGCTTGAACTCAGAGCCTAGGTGCTATCCCTCAGCCCTTATGCTCAAGACCAGTGCTCTACCACTTTGAGCTGTAGTGCCATTTCTAGTTTTCTGGTGGTGAATTGGAGATAAGAGTCTCACAGACTTTCCTGCCTGGGCTGGCTTTGAACTGTGGTCCTCAGATCTCAGCCTCCTGAGTATTTAGGATTATAGGCATGAGTCATCAGAGCCTGGCTTGTTTTTAAAAAAATATTTATTTTATTATTATTATTATTATTATTATTATTATTATTATTATTTTGCCAGTCCTGGGCTTGAGCTCAGGGCCTGAGCACCGTTCTTGGACTTTCTCAAGGCTAGAGCTCCACCACTTGAACCTCAGCACCACTTCTGGCTTTTTTCTGTGTATGTGGTACTGAGGAATTGAATCAGGGTCTTCATGCATGCTAGGCAAGCACTCTACCACTAGGCCAAACTCCTGGGCTGTGACACACGTGACTCTTAAGAAGATCTTTCGGAAGGTATTTACTATTCCCTGTCTACCTGACGATATCAGGTTAGTCATGGTGACCTTAAGGAAGTCTAAAGCTACAGAATTTCCCAGTAGTTGGTCAGGCCATTAGGCATTATTTCTCTGGACTAGTAAACAGGCTTCCAGGGTATTCTCTTACCTCCTTGTCCACTGGATGGCTGGGATCTCAAGCTTCTTATCTGGTTGTCTCTCTGGTTGTCTCCTCTGGTTGTTCTGCTGGGACATAGTGCTAGCCTCCTGATGTCCTGGTATCTATACTTGGCCAGCCCTTGATACCCATTGCATCAGGGGCTGGCCATTAGGTCTGGCCTGAACTGGGAACAAAATCACTTTATTCTGTCCCTGTTTTTTCTCTTTTCCTGTCTCAAAACAACAGTTCCAGTATATACCTTACATGAAACCAAAACATACTTCAAGAAAGTCAATGGCTTACCTGTTTCTTTTTTGTTTTTTTTTTGTTGTTGTTGTTATTGTTGTTTTTGTTTTGGCCAGTCCTAGGCCTGAACTCAGGGCCTGAGCACTGTCCCTGGGTTTTCTCAAAGCTAGTGTTCTATCACTTGAGCCATAGCATCACTTCTGGCTTTTTCTATGTATGTGGTACCAAGAAATTAATCCCAGGTCTTTGTGCATGCTAGGCAAGCAATCTACCACTAGACCAAACTCCCAGACCCATATATATATGTGTGTGTGTGTGTGTGTGTGTGTGTGTGTGTATAAATGTATATGTGTATATATATGTATACATCTATATATGTGTATATATATAAATATATATATATATATATATATATATATATATATATATATATATATGTATGGTTGGGGTTGGAGATGAGCTCAGCCTGGCAAGTACAAGGCTCTGAGTTCCTTCCTCATCTCTGAAAGGAAAAAAAAGTGGCTGAAGCTTAGGTACTGGTGGCTCTCGCCTGTAACTGTAGCTCCTCAGGAGGCTGAGATCTGAGGATAACAGTTTGAAGTCAACCCAGGCAGGAAAGTCCATAGGAGTCTTATCTTCAATTAACCAGCAGAAAACAGAAGTAGATCATGGAGCTGTGAATCAAGTGGTAGAGAACAAACCTTGAGGGGGAAAAAAAAAACAATGCCCAGGCTCTAAGTTCAGGCCCAGGCCTAGCACACACAAAAAAATTGGCTGAAGAAATCATAAGCAAATTCCTTTATTACTTTGGCATAGGAACCTCCTTTCTAATCATGACTCAAAGCCCAAAAGCCATTCAAGATTGATCGATTCATATACAAAAATAAATTTAGGGCTAAGTTCATGACTCAAGCCTCCATAGCAAGTGAAAGACCTTGAGTTCAAACACCAGTATGACCAAAAGAAAAAGAAAATGACATAATAAAGACAAAATAAATTTAAAAGAGCTTTCAGAAAATAAACTCAGTCAAGAGATAAATGAGCTCATTTATTGGGGCAGGGAGCATGGCCTAGTGGTAGAGTGAGTGCTTGCCTAGCATGCATAAAGCCCTAGTTCAATTCCTTGGTACCACCTACAAAGAAAAAGCAGGAAGTAGTGCTGTGGCTCAAGTGATAGAGCCTTGAGAAAGCTCAAGACAGTACCTAGGCCCTGACCGGCAAAAAAAAAAAGTTAAAAAAGAAAGAAATATGTTTTCAGGTGATATCACAAATAGTTAATCCCTCTGTTAAAGAAATAACTTCTAGAAACTTAGATACAAGAGCTAAAGAGTTCAATAGAAAGAAGTACAAAGTACATAAAAAGGACACAAACTGTACACACACATACACACACACACACAAATCGCAAGGACAGTTTAGCAAAAACCAAACGTTGTAGTGCTCAAGGCTTGGGTCAGTCTAAGGAATACCTGGCTAGTGCACATGAGATTCTCAGTTTAAACATAGCACTGAATAAATGAAGGAATCTCTCAACTAGCTAGGATTACATGGGGGAGCCATAGGCCCTTGGCTAACATGTAATTTTTATTCCAGTCTCTATGGCAGAGACAGAGAGAGAGAGGGAGGAGGGGAAGGAGGGAGAGGGAGGAAGGACTAGCATGCTGGGGGCTTCAGCTCAGGGTCTTGACTGACCATTTCCACTTTTGTGTGTGTGTGTGTGTGTGTGATGGGGCTTGAACTTGGCCTGGGCACTGACCGTGAGCTCTTCAGCTAGCTAAAAGTGAAGGTGGAGCCAGGCGCTGGTGGTTCAGGGACAGTGCCCAGGCTCTGAATTCAAGCCCTGAAACTGACAGAAGAAAAAAAAAAAAAAGTTAAGGTAAGGGGCCGGGAGTGTGGCCTAGTGGCAGAGTGCTTGCCTCGCACGAAGCCCTAGGCTCAAGTTTTTGTTACCACACACACAGAAAAAGCCAGAAGTGGGGGCTCAAATGGTACAGCGCTAGCCTTGAGCAAAAAGAAACTCAAGGACAGCGCCCAGGCCCTGAATTCAAGCCCCAGGACCGGAGAAAAAGGAGAAGCAGAGGAAAAGAACAAAAAGACTGGGGATCCCCAATCCACAACTCCATTCAAGAACCCTCTCTGGTGTCTAAAGATCCTGTGAATGGAAGTTCACAGCAATATCAAAAGTTCATGACAGGGCCAGGAGTTTGGCCTAGTGGTAGAGTGCTTGCCTAGCATGCACAGGTTCAATTCCTTGGTACCACATATATAGAAAAAAAACTGGAAGTGGTGCTGTGGCTCAAGTGGTAGAGCTCTAGCCCTGAGAAACTCCAAGAACAGTGCTCAGGCCCTGAGTTCAAGACCCAGGACTGGCAAAAAAGAAAAGTTCATGAGACTTTTATCTTCAATAAACTACCAAAAATCCAGCAGTTAGTGATGTGGCTCTAGTGGTGGAGAGCTATCCTTGAACCAGAAACCCAAGAGAGAATGCCCAGCCCCTGAGTTCCAGTCCCAGTACCAGCATTTAAAAAGGAAAGAAAGAAGGAAGGAAGGAAGGAAAGGAAGAAAAGAAAGAAATGGTAGTCCTAGCTGGCTGTACAGTTTCAAAGGCCCTGCGTCCCAGACTAAGCTGACTCTGATCACCTACTGTGTTACTATGTGAGCCAGAGCCTCCACCTTCCTTTCCTCTCTCACTGTATCCGTATTGAGTTGACTCTTATTCTTATACCTGCTGAGAAGTTAGTGTGCTCCCTCATCTGTAAGATGGAGGAATTCCCCAGGAGTTGATAGGCTTAGAGAGCCAGGGTGAGACTGAGATCTTGACCAATGAATAAGATACTTTGGAGGGTGGAGTGTGCCCTGGCTGCTGGGATGCGTTCAGGAGTTAGAGTTTGGCCCAAAGCCCAGGCATGGTGCCTTCCTAGGACAAGCAGGCAGTGGGCTCTCTGTTACTAAACTGCATGCTGGAAGAAGACAAAAGCTGTCCATGCCAGGAGCTGCTATATAGATAAAGATCCCCAATCAAGCAAGCAGTAACAGCAAGCCTGGAAGAACTGAGTTATGAATTATTGTTTCAGACACTGAATCTATTATGTCCAAATCCCCACCAATTCCTTGGGTAAATCTTTTTGTTCTCCTGTTCTGGTCTTGAGATTTGAATTCAGGTCTGGACACTAACTATCCCTGAGCTATTTTACTCAGCTTTTTTTTTTTTTTTTTTTTTGCCAGTCCTGTGGCTTGAACTCAGGGCTGGGGCACTGTTCTTGGGCTTTCTCAAGGCTAGTGCTCTACCACTTGAGCCACAGCACCACTTCTGGCCTTTTCTGTGTAAAGGATACTGAGGAATGCAGAGCTTCATGCATGCTACATAAACACTTTACCGCTCTACCCACAGGCTCCTGACCTATGGGTAATTCTTGAGTAAGATTATAGATTCCCCTTTTCTGTTAGGACACAGTCCCAATGCTACAGTCCCAACAGTGTCACTTGCACTGGGAAGAATCTTAATACAGTGGAAGGCTGTTTACAGAATGAGAGGGAGCAGTAGCAGTGTCTGTATTGACCTAGCACACTTCTATTCACCCACCAAAACCCAACTCAAAGGGTATCTTAGTTTAGCATTCCAACTAACCCCTCCCCAAATAGCTCATCGCTCACCCCCACTTCTTTGTGCTCAGAAAAATCTGTCCACACCTTTATTATAGAGTACCCCTCCAAGTGTACTACAATTGTCTGGCTATTGCTAACATTGGACATTTGTTTGAAATTTATTTGGGAATTCTTAGTTTTTAACAAAGAGCTTGAGAGGACCTCCAACTCTGAATGTCTGTTGAATGAATAACAAAATGAACAAGACTAGCTCAATAACCAAGTGCAGCAGGTGGGAGGAAATGGAATGGGGGCTGCCCTTGCAGTGCCAACAAAAACTAGCAGCAGCCTTAAATCATTTTTTGGAACATATTCGAGATTAATATTAATAACAAACTTATTTAGTTGACTTGGACAACATTCCCTGAGGTGAAATTAATAACCGCTGCCATTTATTGCATGACTATTTTTATGTTTTTGCTAGTCTTGGGACTGTGTCTTTGTGCATGCGAGGCAAGAAGCACTCTACCACTAGGCCAAACTCCCAGCCCCTATTGCATGACTTCTTATAAGGTATCTTATATAGGTCAGATTAAGTCTTCACCTAGTTTGGAGCTGATATGGAGTGGACATGTGGAGACCCTATTAGATCTGGTTTGTTCTGAGGCATTGAAAGCTCTCCAGGGGTTCATTCTTTAATCATAGCAGGTCTGTTCTCCTTTACTGGCAGGGATGAGCCAGTCAGACCCAAGCCAGTCAGAGACAAGCAGGGTAAGCATTATGAGAAAAAGGTATAAAGTGCTCCCTTGCTGCATATGAAACGGGTTCCAAGCCAAGAACATGGAAGAGAGTAGAGCCAAGAAAACCTTAGTGGAATAGATTTCTATACTATACCCAGATGAATGTCACCTAACTCTGGGAGTCCAGGTATGGGAGTTCTGGGACTCCAAAACATACTTTATTATTATTATTAATTTTTTTGGCTAATCTAGGGCTTGAACTCAGGGCCTGGGCACTATCTCTGAGCTTCTTTTGCACAAGGCTAGCACTCTACCACTTGAGCCACAGTGCCACTTCCAGCCTTTTCTGTTTATGTAGTACTGAGGAATCAAACCCAGGGCTTAGTGAATGATAGGCAAGCACTCTATCACAAAACCACATTCCCAGCCCTACAGATTTTATTTACCTATTTTAAATGCAAAGTACAGGAAACTGTTTCATTCTATACTCCTGTACTAGATTCCAGTAGATGAGATAATAAAAATAGAGGCTTCACCTCTTCAATGTAAAATCTGTAAAAATTCAGGATTATACAGATTAAAGCTCTCTAGGCATTGGTGTTTTTTTTTTTTTTTTTTGCCAGTCCTGGGCTTGAGCTCAGAGCCTGAGCACTGTCCTTGGACTTTCTCAAGGCTAGAGCTCTACCACTTGAGCCTCAGCACCACTTCCAGCTTTTTTTCTATGTATGTGGTACTGAGAAATCGAACCCAGGTCTTCTTGCATGTTAGGCGAGCACTCTACCACTAGGCCAAACTCCCAGCCCAACTGTGAGCTGTTTGAAGCTACCAAGTCTGAGCTCTGTGGATTTTTTTTTTTTTCAGGCTCTGAATAGCCCTGGGGATCTCAGCAGGGGTTGGAGAAACCAGCTCAATCCTGGTGTAGTGCCAAAATGGATGTGGCCAATGGAGGTTTGGAGTAAGTCACAGCAGCGTTCACCAGTGTCAGGTCCTTCTCCATGAGGTTGCAGAGGAACTGGGCCATGGCTCCTGGATGAATGGTGCATCTACCCTGAATGGCAGGCTGAATATCACTCCAAATACTGTGGGATTCTTATTTTCAATTAACCACCAAGAAGGCCAGAATTAGAGCTGTGGCTCACGTGGTAATTACTGTGTTTGAGGGAAAAAAAAGTAAAACAAACAGCATCCAGGATCCAAGTTTAAGCCCCAGGTCCAGCATCAAGAAAGAAAGGAAGGAAAAAAGAACTAGGACAGTGGGAGTGAAGGGGTGACACTGTGCAAAAAAGAAATGTATTCTTGGGCTGGAAGTGTGGCCTAGTGGTAAAGTGCTTGCCTTGGATACACGAAGCCCTGAGTTAGATTCCTGGGTACCACATACACAGGAAGACCCAGAAGAGGCGCTGTAGCTCAACAGGGAGAGCACTAGAAAGCTCAAGGATAATGCAGAGGCCCTGAGTTCAAGCCCTAGGATAGTGCTCCCCCTCCAAAAAAAAAAAAAATAGGAAAGAAAAAGAGGGGGCATGAGTTTGGCCTAGTGGTGGAGTGCTCGCCTAACATGCAAGAAGACCTGGGTTCGATTTCTCAGTACCACATACATAGAAAAAAGCTGGACGTGGCGCTGAGGCTCAAGGGGTAGAGCTCTAGCCTTGAGAAAGTCCAAGGACAGTGCTCAGGCCCTGAGCTCAAGCCCAGGACTGGAAAAAAAAAAAAGGAAAAGAAAAAAAATAAAGAAATGTATACCTAACTGTAACCTATCTCTAACCCTATAATAGAAATAAAAAGATGGGGGTGGTGGTGGGAGGGAAATGGGGACCAAGACATGAGAAAGGGTATCAAGTAGGTGAAGGAATGCACCCTCTCTGGTGACTATAATGGAACCCTTCTATTCATCACAATAAAAACAGATATTAAAAAGGAAGGGGGGAGGGAAGAAGCCAGATTTCTCCTCACAGGCCAGTTTTTGTTGGCCAGCCAATGCAGTCCCACCGGCCTCCTTGTAACCTGATGTGAACCAGCCACTTTTCCACGGTTCTCGTCGCAACGGTGACACTTTGGCTTCGTCCCTTTCTGTGTCTTCTGGAATGCAGAGTCCCTGGATTCCAGACCAGGGAGGGAAGCCCGGGAAGATGGCCAAGTGACACTGTTTGCAACTCTTGTCCTCCGTCGCTTCCAGATGGCAGCAGCATCCCCGGCAGAGCCCGCCGCCACTTCCAGGCCTTGCCGAACCGCGTTGAGCCCGGGAGGAGATCTGCAGAACGAAGGGGCCAAAGGAAAACGAAAGACACAGCGCCCCTTTACTCACATGGCAGCCTCCACTCCCTTTACCAAGATGGCGGGCGCGCAGCCGCACGAGAGGCCGGGGAAAGGGGGCGGGGCCGGGGAAGGGGCGGGGCCGGGGAAGGGGCGCGGCCAGCGGGTGCCGTCAGGTGAGGCTCCACCCACTCCCCCCCCCCCCCCGCCTCTCCTCGATTCCGGATTGGTCCGGTTCCAGCGGCCGCAGCTCGGCCGCCCGGCTGTAGGGGCCCCCCGGCGTTTTTCCACTTCCGGCGCGTTGGAGCTGTTGGTCGCTGGTGGCCGCGCGGTGTGAGCGAGCGGGCGGCTCCGGGGCGGTCGCGCGGGTGCGCGCGCGCGCGCCGGGATGCTCTGAGGGGGGAGGCGGCAGCGGCGGCCGCCGAGCGGGCTGAGGCGGTGAGGACAGCTCGGGCCTGTGGGCCTGTACTGCCCGAAGGCCCCCCTTTCGGCCTCGGCCGGGGCCCGCCGTCACCTCCTGTCTCCCGAGGCCGGGGAGCCCCTGCCTGGGCCCGCAGCCACCCCGCGTGGGGGTCGGGCCCGGGTGGGGGCCTGGAGCCGCCGTTGTGGTGGCTGGCCTCCAGGATCCCGTTTCCTGCTTCCTCCCCACCCCACCGTGGGGAAGGGCCGGTGGGGCTGCATGAATTGTCTCGCGGGGGCTCCGAGGAGGAGGCGGCCCGGGGGCCCGGGGTGTTTTTAGAGGGTCCCCGCGGGCCCGGGTCGGGAAGGGTTTTTATTTATTTATATATATACATTTTTTTTTAAAAAATCTTCTACTTGGGCGGGGAGCGTGGGGGGACTTCCCGAGCCTGCTGGGGACCATGACCTGAACGGTCGGAGCAGGACGCTTCGGAAGCCTCGGTGCCAGCTCACCTGAGCCGCCCCACCCCCAGCCAGCATGGTAAGTGTGTTGGGGAAGGGGGTGTGTGGGGGGATCCCGCAGGCCTTTCCCACGACCGCGGAGGTGGGGAGGGGGTCGGCCTCGGGGCGGGAGGAGGAACGCGTGGAGCCCGGGCCGGTGACACATGCGTAGAGGAGCGTACGTTTCCCATTCCCCCCCCCCCCCCCCCCGCCCGCCCGGGCTGGTTCAGGCCTGGAAGGGCCCTGGGAGCACAACCCTGCTTCCCTTCTCTTCCCTTCCCTTCTCTCCTAATCACTACCACGGATTGTGTGCCAGGCCCCCGTGTTCCAGGGATAGCCGCGTGTGAACTGATCACAGTGACAACCCCCCCCCTACCCCCCTCTTGGATCGGACCTGGCGAGACTGAGGCACAGAGCAGTTAATTTACTCAGCTCAAGGCCAGGCGGACTCACCTGGGACGGTGGCATGATTTATTTATTTATTTATTTTTAAACCTAGGAAGGCTGACCCGGAAGCCCCTGGTAATAATAAAAGGCTGGGGAGGTTCTTAGACAGCATCTCCACCAGCTGTAGGTGTTAATGGTATTGAGGGGAAACGGAGAGCAGGACTTGGAGAGCTCACTGCCCCGTAGACCAGGGTGGGGGTCGTCCGTGGGGTTCTCTGGACTTGAGGTGGTGGTTCTTTCCTGCTCCATGATGTGACCTTTTCCTGCGGGTGTTCATCCTTTTAGATTCTCTTCTGGAGCTTTTTTTCATTTCCTTTTGTTTTTGTTTTTTTTGCCATTGCTGGGGACTGAACTCAGGGCCTGAGCACTGTCCTTGGGCTTTCCTCAAGGCTAATGTTCTGCCACTTGAGCCATAGTACCAGTTCTGGGTTTTTTTTATATATATATATGTGGTACTAAGGAATTGAACCTGGGTCTTCGTGCATGCCAGGCGAGCACTCGACCACTAGGCCAAACTCCCGGCCCTCTTTCTTTTCTTTTTAAACCCAGGGATTCTATCACTTGAATCACACCTCCACATTTCCACCTTTGCACGGGTTAATTGGTGGTAAGAGTCTCTCAGATTTAGTCTTCCCAGGCTGGTTTTGAACCTCGATCCTCAAATCTCAGCCTTCTGAATAGTTAGGATTACAGGAGAGAGCTGCTGAGGCAGGGCTAAGAAGCATCTTCTGGGGGAAGAGGCTGTCCTCCTGTCCAGACCTGTCGACACTCAGTGGCACTTCCTAAGATTTAGATGTTCATCTCTTAATTTGTAGAGCACTTGCTTTTTCTTTCTTGTTTTTTTTTTGGGGGGGGGGGAGTAGGGTGTGTGTGTGTGTTCCAGTACTAGGGCTTGAACTCAGGGTTGAACTTAGACACTTGCTGTGTTTTTTTTTTGCCCAAGGCTGGTGCTTTACCACTTGAGCCATGCCTCCATTTCTTTTTTTTTTTTTTGCTGGATAATTGGAGATATGACTGTTGAATTTATCTGCCTTTGTTGGATTCAAATCACAATCCTCAGGTCAAAGCCTCCTGAGTAGCTAGGGTTACAGAAGTGAGCCACCCGTGCTTGGCTTCCTTTTACCATTGTAATGGTCTTTAAGCCTATGGCATCCAAAACACACTGAGCTCCCTCAAGGTGAATTGTCAGGTTCTTTCTTTTTTTTTTTTGGCCAATCCTGGAGCTTGAACTCAGGGCCTGAGCACTGTCCTTGGGCCTTTTCCTCAGGGGTAATGCTCTGCCACTTGAGCCACAGCACAACTTCCGGCTTTTCTTTTTTTTTTTTTTTTTTGCCAGTCCTGGGCTTGAGCTCAGGGCTTGATGACTGTCCTTGGGCTTTCTCAAGGCCAGAGCTCTACCACTTGAGCCTCAGCACCACTTCCGGCTTTTTGCTATGTATGTGGGGTACCGAGTAATCGAACTGGTTCTTTGTGCATGCTAAGCAAGCACTCTACCACTAGGCCAAACTCCTGGCTCCTGTTTTTTTTTTTTTTTTTTTTAATTCTCCTTTTTTGGTATTAGGGATTGAATCCAGGATGTTGCACTTGGTAGGCAACTCAGCCCCCTGTCAGATCTTTTTTTTTTTTTTTTGCCAGTCCTGGGCTTAGTTCAGGGCCTGAGCACTGTCTTTAGGCTTTCTCAAGGCTAGAACTCTACCACTTGAGTCACAGTGCCACTTCTGGCTGTTTCTGTGTATGTGGTACTGAGAAATCGAACCTGGGTCTTTATGCATGTTAGGCAAGCACTCTACCACTGCCACTGGGTCAAACTCCCGGCCCCAAGATTCTTTACTGGTCAACTCTGGCATGCTGTGAACCCATAGTGAGTGGTTGATGGTACAGTGTTTGAGCATCTCCAGGCCCTCTGTTTACTTCTGGCAATGGTATGTTCAATAAATGGTATGTTCAGGAGGGATTGTCCAATTTTGAAAGGGCCAGAAGATGGTGGGTACCATCCTGGTTATAGAAAGAGGAAGTAAGGCACTGACCTTGTTTTCATGGGCTTAACAACCAGCTGGGTTAAAGACACCCCCGGTGCTGAGCAGCATGGCATAATTGTAATACATATACTACTTAGTGTGTGTGTTGTACAGACACACGTGGCAGAGCAGTTAAACTCAATTCAATACAATATGGAGATAGGAATTTCCAGGAAGGTACATTTAATATTCATTACTGAAAGTAGTACTCCTTCTTTTATTTTTAAATTTAAACTTTAAAAATTGTGATTAAAGTCTCCATAACATCAGTTGGGCGCCAGTGGCTCAGGCCTGTAATACTAACTACTCTGGAGGCTGAGGTTTGAGGATCAAGGTTCAAAGCCAGCTTGGGCACAAAAGACTGTGAGACTCTTATCTCCAGTTAACCACCAGAAAACTGGAAGTGGTGCTGTGGCTCAAAGTGGTAGAACACTAGCCTTGAGCTGAAAATCAGGTCAGGGACAGTGCCCAGGCCCAGAGTTCAAATCCCACAGCTGACCCAGAAAAAACTCCCAAACCCAAAAAAACTCAGGCCAGGAGTGTGGCCTAATAGTAGAGTGCTTGCCTAGCATGCACAAAGCCCTGGGTTTGATTCCTTGGTATGACATACACAGAGCCAGAAGTGGGGCTCAAGGCCAGTGCTCAGACTCTGCGTTCAATCCCCAGGACTCGCAACAAAACAAAACTCAAATCCCTTACTGTTTATTAAGCATCTCTGATATTGCTATTTTTCATTTATGACCTTCTTCAGTATCAGTTAACCAGGTTACTTTCTGCTCTTACTACAGGGTGCAAAAGGGAGGTAACAGACTAGGATACTTATTGAGGTTTGGAGCTGGCGTTTTGACCTAGGATGCTCTTCTCCAAAGCCTGTGCTTTTTGTTATGCATTATCCACCTCATGGGAAGAAAGATCAGAAGTGTCCTCAAACTGCTTTGGTTCTCAGAGTAGCAGGGTTTGAGGAGTATGGTAATCTTTAAATTGTCCCTGTAGCAGGAGGGAACCTGGTTCGCACATTTCCTCTTAAAAAGCGATTTGTCGTTGCAGTACATGATTACTAAAAGCAACTCCATTTAAAATGATTAAATAAAATGGTTAAATAATCATTTTACATTGATTTTCTAGGAGTTTAGGAGCTGTGTAACACATTAGAGAATTTCACTGCTGCTTTGAAAGTTATTAATATTCAATGATCTACTCCTTGAAATGGAATGGGCAACATTGAGGCCCTGTTCAAATTAACATTTCTTTTTAGTTCCTTAAAGATTTCATTGGTTATAAATCAGACATCAAGTCTGGCCACTTTCATAGTGTACCTTCAGTTTGTGCATCTGCAGTGTTGCACTGTGTGCTTGTCAGCAGAAGGCCTGGAGAAGCCAGGGATAGTAAGGGAGGGTTTAGCAGTATCCAGAGGTTCTGTGTTTTGGTCACAATATTGGAAACCTAGCTAGTTGTATGTAGCTAAAGTGTACTGGTGACATACGCTAGTGATCCCAGCACTGGGGAGGCTCAGACAGAAGGATGGGGAGTTAGAAGCCAGCCTGACCTCTCTTGAGAGAGATCTCAAAACCAAACAAAAACCCCAAAACAAATGATTTTGACAGCTTTTGAAAAAATTTAGGATTGGAGACATGGCCTAGTTTATAGAATGCTAGCTAGTTAGTGAAAGTGTCAGGTATTGTGTTCAAGTCCCATTCTTGGACCTGAAGAAATTAGTTCATGATATATTTTGAAATGATGAAATTACCTGGTGAACAAAACCCCCAATTAATGTGATGTACACATGTCAGTCTCTACATTAAGCCAAGCTTTTTAGTATCTATTTATTCACAAAGTAATAATTGAAGTCCTACTTTCAAGGTTAAAATTCCAGCTGCTGTGATTAGCACAATGTGATTGCATAGAAAGCTTAGTATATGCCATGCATTTTACCCATATACTCCTCTAAAAAATGTCAGGGAAGAGTGGCTGTTTTTTTTTTTTCTTCCAGTCATGGAACTCTGGGCCTGGACACTGTTCCTGAGCTCTTCAGCTTAAGGCTACTGCCCTACCCCTGGAACCACAGCACCACTTCTGGTTTTCTGGTGGTTAATTGGAGATAAAGAGTCTCACAGACTTTAGTGCCAGGGCTGGCTATGAACTGGCTATGAACTTAGATCCTCACATCTTAGCCTCTTGAGTAGCTAGGATTACAGGCATGAGCCACTGTATCTAGCATAGGCTGTTTTTATTTTCCATTTGATAGATAATGACATTTAAGGCACTGAGAAACTAGGGAACTTCCCAAGGTCATACTGCCATCTCAGAATGAGATTGGGATGAAAAATCCAGGCAGTCTCCAGAGTTGTAGAGTTGGGGTGCCAGTCATATGTAGAACTTGCTTAGCATACTTGAGGGCCAGCCTTCCAACCCCAGCAGTATGAAAAATGGTTGCTCTTAGCAGTTATATCAGTTATACTTTCAGAGTACTATCTGCCTGCCCTAGAGGAGGGAGCATAATGGTGAAGATAAGACATAATTCTGATAAGTGCAAGAGACTAACAAGGGTGATAGTACAAACACATGGCTGCTAAGCACCTTGTTAGGAAGAATGCACTAAGAAGCAGCTGAGTGCCAAGTGAGGCTTCTCGAGAGGCATACTTACATCTTGGAAGATAAGAGTTTGACAGCAAGGCACAAAGTTTGCCCATGGTTCTAAAGAGCAGATATATATATATATATCAATAAAGATAATGGAAAATAATGGATGTCAGGGAGAGTGAGGAAAAGCATACACATTTGTTGGGGCATTGGACTTTCTAGGCATATGCATCTACATGCATCACACAGACTTCTTGGAGAGGGGGAAGAGGGCAGTTATTGGGGTTTGAAGTTAGGGCCTGGAACTGGCTAGGCAGGTGCTTTGCCACTTGAGCCACACCCTTAGCTTTTTATTTGCTTTAGTTTCTGATATGGTCTTACTTTGCCTGGAGCTGACTTTGTGATTCTCCTGCTTATGTCTCTCACATAGCTAGAATAACAAGTTCACTCCACTGTTTCGGGTTTGTTTGTTGAGATGCGGTCTTGTTAACTTTTTGCCCTGGTTGACCTCAGTCTTTGATCCTCACCTCCCAAGTTGGTAGAATTATAAACAAGCTATTTTTCTCATCTTAGAAAACCTTTACTTCTACTTTTTCTTGATATTTATTGCCCTATTTCTCCCCCTCCTTTAAATAAAACTCTTTAAGAGTGGTTTATACCTAGTGTGTCTGTCTTCTTTTCTTCCTCTTCCCTTCTCTTTTCTCCCCTTCTCCTTTTCAGATCAGTCATGGGGCTTGTACTCAGGACCTGGGTGCTGTGTTTGAGCTCTTTTTGCTCAAGGCTAGCTCTCTACCATTTGAGCCACAACTCTACTTCCAGATTTTTGGTGGTTAATTGATGAAGAGTCTCATGGACATTCTTGTCCTGGCTGGCTTTGAACCAAGATCCTTAGATCTCAGCCTCCTGAGTAGCTAGGATTACAGGTGTGCGCCTCTGAACCATTCTTTCTTTGGGGGGGCAGGGGAGTCCTGGGCTTGAACTCAGGGCCTGAGCAGCACTGTCCTTGGGCTTTCTCAAGGCTAGAGCTCTGCCACTTGAGCCACAGCGCCACTTCTGGCTTTTTCTGTGTATATGTGGTACCAAGGAATGGAACCTGGGTCTTCATGCATGCTAGGCAAGCACTCTACCACCCACTAGGCCATGTTCCCTGCCCCCACGCCCCCAGAGGTTAACAGTTTGAACCATTTTTTTTTTTTTTTTTTTTTTTGCTATGCTGGGATAAAACCCAGGATCTCTTTCAGTCCTTCTCCCCCCTTCTCCCCCCCCCCCGGCCCCCCATCCATCACTGAGCTACAGGCTACACTGAGCTATAGGAAAAGGTACAAAGAACATGGCAGAAAAAGGAATCACTCCAGATTTACTAGCCTACACTAATTAATGTATTTCATATACTCATATACCTTTATATCTGGCTGTCTATAGCTATATATTTGTGTATGGAAAAATAAGGATGATAGTTAAAGACTGAGATAAAGTTAAGAGTGCTAATTTTTTGTTACATTAGTTTTAAAGTAAAAGTCAAGTCACTGTCACTTGCATTAAAAACTATATTTTGAAGTAATTGTGTAATCAGAGAGAGTTTGCCAAAATGGTGGCATTTATGTATCTATGTGCAGTATCCAAACCAGGAAATTGACATTGGTACATGTCAATTATTGACTACACTACAGAGCTTCCAGAGTTTTAAACCTGAATTCATTCATTTGTGTGTTTATGGTTCTTTGCAGTTTATTCCACATGTTGATTCATGTACTAACACCACAGTCAAGGTTCAGAACAGCCAGCATGAGGACTCCTTCTTAAGCCCCCCCCGCTTTGTAATCACAGTCCCTTTCTAGCATTTCTCTATTCAGTACTTGTGTCATTTTGAGAATGATAGGTAAATGCAATCTGCAGAGCATAGCCTCCCCCTCCCCCCCCAGTCCTGGGGCCTGAACTCTGGGCCTGAGCACTGTCCTTGGGCTTTACTCAAGGCTAGTACTCTCCCACTTGAACCACAGCATCACTTTTAGCTTTTCTATGTATGTCGTACCAAGGAATTGGACCTGGGTCTAGTGCATGCTACGCAAGCACTCTACCACTAGGCCACCAAACTCCAGTCCCAGCATAGACTTCTCCTGGTCTTTTTTTTAACCAGTGCTGGGCTTAGACTCAGGGATTGAGCACTGTCCTTGGGTTTTTCTCAAGGCTAGTGCCCTACCACTTGAGCCACAGCACCACTTCTGGCTTTTTTTCTTTGTATGTGGTACTGAGGAATCGAACCTGGGTCTTCGTGTATGCTAGGCAAGCACTCTTACCATTAGGTCAAACTCCCGGCCTCAACCAGCATAGCCTTTTGAAACAGATTTTTCCCCACTGAGTGGGAGACCTTGAGGCCTGATGATTTTACTTGAATTTAATAACAGAAAAAAAAATAGAAAGGGACTATTGGTTCAGTTAAGTCTTTGCTTCAATTAATAAAGTTGTGGTAGGGTAAGGAAGATTCTGAAAAGTGTTAAGATGGCATTTCCTTTTCATAAATATGTACTTCATGGTTAAGTTATACCCATTCCTTCCTCATTTTTGTTAAGTTAGTGTCAATGCATTTATAGTTTGTGTTCTAATTTAGCTCAGCATTGTATATTTTAAAGGATTCAGTGTTCCCATTAGTTTTTAAAATCAATCTGTCTCTCCCTCTGCCTCTCTTTTTCTCTCTCTCGTTTTTTGAAAGAGGATCCAGATCGAGGCTCTCCTCTTGCCTCTGCATTTTAACTGCTGGGATTACAGGCATGTAATCTAGCTCCCTGCAGGCTCTTTCTTACTTTGGCTTGTCCACATTGAATTTTGTGATTCATTTCCTTATGGCTAGGTTTTATTGTTATAAAGAGGGCCTTAGGTGGTGAATTCAAAATATGTATTTTGAAGAACATCTTGGCTAGGCAGAGAGAGCATTCTTGGGTTTCATTCTCTCTGCCTCTGGTTTTGTATTGTAGACTTTCTACCATCTAGAACTAAGTGTTCTATTAACCTTTTTATTTGTTTATCATTGATTAGCTGGGTAGGTCTTTTTTTTGCAAAAAAGTTCAAATTGTTATATTTCCTGAATTATTTCATGTTTAAAAAATGTGTGTTGTCCTTCTCCATAAATGGTAGCCTTGCCTGGTACAGTGTTCATGGGTCATACATTCTTCTTTCTCATCGTTATATAGAAGTTTCTTTATTGTTTTCTGCCAGGGAAGGATGGTATGTGAAAATGTTCTTCCATATTACCCTAGCTTCTGCCTGGCTTAGGGGAAAGCCATGTTGGAGTTCTGTAGCATGAAACGCTTTTCCATGAAGATCACTTTTTTATCAGTTTGCCCCAGAACACAGTGTGCCTGCATTCATGAATGTACCTACTTCTTTGACGTTGGTTAGTGTGCATTTCCAGGGTTTCTGCCAACTGCCCTCAGCACTCCCGACTAAAGATTGCATCTATCTTTGCATACTTTGTGAGTTTGTAAAATACATTTGTAGAGGTGGAGATACGGAGCAAACAGCTAGGTAGTCTCTAAATAGATGGTATCCTTCTACACGGGAACTCATGGCATATTGTTTCCTATTTTGTAGCTAACACCATTGAAACTCCTTATGTCCAATGGGAAAGTCACACCTCAGGGTGCACACATGCTTGTGAGTGAAGCAGAGCATCTGTGGTACTTTATTACCATATGTCGATTTCCTACATCATCTGGCCATTCTTGATCTTCTGATCTTTGTACCTTTTGGGTCAGCCAACATTTTAGAAAATGTAATTTAGTAGGATAAATTTAGAATGTTGACAGATTGCTCAAATTTCGAATGGCTTTTAGCAATTTCAGGATGAATCGCATCCTGCTGGTTTTTGTCAGGATAAGAGCACTAGCACTAGTGTGCTGGTTGAGACAGTGTACATTTATAGTCCCTGCACACAAGAGCTCTGTGCCTTAGCAGGGAGATTGCCAGATTCATGCTAGCCTGGGCTGTATAATGAGAATGGAAGAAAAATTAGAAGAAAAAGCAATAACATTTCACATGTACTCACATTGTATGAATGGTAGTTGGGATGAGTCTAAGAATCTGATAGTTTGCTAAGCCACTGTACACTTTCAGTTTGCTGATCCAGATTCCTTTCTGCTTGGCTTCAAGTTTAGCTGTCACAAGGTAATTGAGGAACCTGTTAGAAGTCCAGGCTTCATGTAGGTGAGAACTTTGATTTCCAGAAAGTTGTGCAGTGTCTTTGGTGAAGTGATTACTGGTTATTTTTGCCTGGTTTGGTTAGTTGGGTGTTAGTTGAGAACCAGATTTAGAGTACTCCTGTGAAGCAGCTCTAGGTAAGGCTCTGCCAGTCATGCAGAGCCTCAGGGCTCAGACAGCCCATTCTGGTTTGAAGGCCCCTATCTCAGGAGTATAGGTCATAGTTGCTCTCTGTAAACCTAAAATTTCTTAAAGTCTTGGGCCATATCTTAAACATTTATTGGGTAAAAATAAGTTAGGGGAGGGCGATTGTACCTAGCGGTAAGTATCTGTCTAGCTTGTGCAAGGCCCTGGTTTCCATCCCTAGCACTGGGGGAAAAATATAAGTCTTGGCACTCACAAGGCTGAGGAGGCAGGAAGAGAGGAAGTTCCAGGTCAGCTTGGACTGCACAGGAGATTGTAGGTAGGTTCTTTTTACTTGTCTAGCAGCTTGCTAGTACCTGCATGCCTGCTTGTATGCGCTTGCTCTCTTGCACGTTCTCTCTCTCCTGCCCCCCTTCCCCCTCTTCGGAGCACAGAGCCCTTTATTTCTTTGATTCCATGGGGACAAACAGGGTTAGTTTATGGACATTGTATTATGCTGAGAGGTGCTGGAAATAAAAAGGTGTGTACGTGCTTCTTATGAAGAAAAAGTCAGCCGGGAGTTTGGCCTAGTGGTTAAAGTGCTTGCCTAGCATGCATGAAGACCCAGGTTCGATTCCTCGGTACCACATACATAGAAACAAGCCGGAAGTGGTGCTGAGGCTCAAGTGGAAGAGTGCTAGCCTTGAGAAAGTCCAAGGACAGTGCTCAGGCCCTGAGCTCAAGCCCAGGACTGGCAAAAAAAAAAAAAAAAAGAAAAAGTCATTGGAAAACATTTGAAAAGACCTTAGAGCCGTCTCTGAAAACTATTCTAAGGAAGTAAGGACCCCCTCCCCACCCCCCCGCAACCCACACTTTGTCAGTGACTTGAACTTGTGCCCTTTGTGATATACCCTAGCTCAGGGCCACTTCAGGTTTTCTGGTGGTTAATAGGAGATGAGTCCCATGGACTTTCCTGGCTTTGAACTGTGATCCTCAGATCTCAGCCTCCTGAGTAGCCAGGATTATAGGCATGAGCCATCAGCACCCAGCAGGAACTCCCCTTTTAGGCTTCAACAGTGAAAATGAGAGTCTGGGGGTTAACAGTTTTGGTTAGGATACTCAGGAGACCTCTGGCATTTAATACTTGAAAGCCTTGGGTAAACAATTGTTGGTGTAGGAAGTTGTCTGGAGTACATGGTTTAGTGGGTTGGTGGGGGAGCCCATTTAAAAGCAGTTCTTAAGGGTGTGTGTGTGCTTGGCTTCTGTAAAAATTGATGCTTATTTAGAGAGAATTGGAAAGACATTTAACTTGGTGGCCCGAATCTGCACTGTAATGTGTGAAATTTGCAATTCTTTTCTAAAATGTAAAGTCAACAGCTGAAAGTACAGGTGCATTTAGAGAATCCCTTGCAATAAGCTATGATTGTAAGGGTAGAAAGGGTAAGCAGAAGTTATGAAAGTTTATAATTTCTTTTCTTTCTTTCTTTTTTTTTTGTGGGGGGCAGTCCTGGGCCTAGAACTCGGAGCCTCGGCACTGTCCTTGGCCTTTCTTGAGCCGCAGCACTGCTTCCAGCTTTTTTCTTAGTATGTGGTACCGAGGAATGGAACCCTGGTCTTTGTGTATGCTAGGCAAGCACTCTACCACTAGGCCAAACTCCTGGCCAAATTTTTTGTTGTGTATTGTAATGCACCCCAGTAATCCCGGGGATAGAGCATTTAAGACCAGTGAAGGCTCAAGTCCAGTCTGGCTAAATAGGAGATGACTGGATTGTATAGGGGAAGGTTTGAAAGCTGGAATTTGGGGCATGAGGCATAACAGCAGGGTATTTGGCCTCTATACCAAGAATGTACTGATTTTATTTTTCTTATCATTGTTCCCCAAATAATACTATGCAACTATTTGCATAGCATTTAAATGATTTTAGGTAACCTGGAGAGAATTTAAAATATGCTGCAGTATATATGTAGGTTATTTGCAACTGTGTGGGACACTTGACAATATGGCACTTTTTTTAAAAAGGACTCAAACTTCTGTAAATTTATGGTATCCTTATTGGAAGGAATGTATGGAGCTTTTTTCATAGTAGTATAGTATTTCAGTGTATGGATGAACCTCATGTAACCACCTCGGCTTTGATGGAAGTTTAGGTTGTTTTCTATCCCTTTTTTTTTTTTAAGCAAACAGTATTGTCATGAAGTTCTTTTACACTTAAATGTTGGAAGGGGGGAAAAATCACCCAAGATATGATTACTTGGTGAAATTGTGCTTTTAAATTTTAATAGTTGTCTTCCATTGAGATGGCATCAAAATTAGCATACCCTACTTCCAGCATTGTATGAGAGTGGAAGGTCATTTCAGTTCATCGTGTTTAGTTAGTGTAATGATAGGAAGGCTTGGAGCAAACAGAGCTGGAGACTACTACTTGAGACATCTCTGGGTTGGAGGTCTGTTTTAAGGAGTCAGGGCCATACTAGAAGCAGTTAGGTGGCTGCTAGCTGCAGCCAGCAGTAGATGGAGTCTGGAGAGGACAGTCAGGGATATAGTGAAGATGAAGTGATGCCATGGCTCCTGCTGGTCCAGACAGGAGAGGTCTGGGGGCAGGGGCGGTGGTGGTAGCAGCCAAGAGATGCTTTACAATGCCCATTTATTAGCTGAAGGAAACATACCTGACAGGACTTGAGTCATAAAGCTGTGGGGGCTTTTAGTACAGAGATCTTCTATTTAAGTTTCCCCCACCCCCACCCTAGGGGATTAAAGCTGTTGTGAGGCTCTTCTGTGTTTTACTGGTTACAGGATTTCCTGGCCTGCCGAGGTTGATAGGTTGGGGAGTACAGGCACTTTGGGGCTTCATCTCTCCACCTTGCTTAACTAAGCAGAGTGTATCCGAGTTTGTTTTACATGATGGGTTCTGTCAGTATCTCTGTAGTGAATCAGCAAACAGCTCTTGCTGTAGAATCAGCAATCGTCTGAATCCAGATGGAGGCCTACAGGGCTGTGAGTCACTCACATTCTTTATTTGCTTTCCTGGTAATGGTAGGTGACCCATATAAAAATGAAAGTGATGGCATTTGGCTTTCTGTAGATTTTTAAAAAAGGATTTAGTTGGCTTATGTTGGGTTTTTGTTTAGTTTCTTCCTTTTTAAAATGCTTATTGACTCACCAGTGAAATATGTAGTGAAATAGTTTTGCTCATTTATGGTGTGGGTGCTAAGGAATTTGCATAACATTATGTCAACTAATTCTCACAACTACCTGCAGAGTAGATTACTGTTCAAAGTTTGTTTTGCAAGCTAGCAAGAAAGTTGAGGCTCAGAGAAGTTCAGTAATTTACTCACGGTCATGGAGATAAGAAAGAGGTGTAGTTACTTAAGCGAAATTGTAGCTGACTCCTGAGCCCTCACTGTTCAGTTGAAATCTAGTTATTTGCATAGCAACAGAATCCACACATCTACAGGAATGGAAGGACCCAGGTGGAATGCCGAGGGATTTGTGCAGGTGCCACAGTGAAGGAACAAAACTGGGATGTGGGCTGAATTCAGAGGAGGACTTTATTCTTTTCTGTTTCTCTTTTTCCTCACATTCTGGTGGGCAGAGACTGACAGGGAAACTTAACTGTATTTGGGCTTATCCCTCATTGTGTTCAGGATGTGAGCAAGGCCAAAGGTGCTGGCAGGGCTGGGTAACTGGGCAGCAGCTAAGCTTGTTTTCTTTCCTCTGTGGACCCAAAGTTGTCATCTGCTTTCCTGCTGATTGCTGATGGCCCTGCGCTGATTTGGTAGTGGTATATCAGTGTTCCAACATGGCTTCCTAAATTGTGCTAGTTACAACCTTTAAAAAGTCATAGTTGGAGGGGCCGGGAGTTTGACCTAGTGGTAGAGTGCTTGCCTGGCATGCACAAAGACCCAGGTCTGATTCCTCAGTACCACATACATAGAAAAAAGCCAGAAATGGTACAGCTCAGGTGGTAGAGCTCTAGCCTTGAGAAAGTCCAAGAACAGTGCTCAGGCCCTGAGCTCAAGCCCAGAACTGGCGCCCTCTCATACACACAGGTACACACACACACAGTCATAGTTGAAATGGACTGAATCTCCTGCCTAGCGTTCTGCAGAGAGCCCAGAGCCATGTGAGCCCCAAGTTAGGGTTGTTATACAGACTTCTTACCCTTTGTACTGTGGCCATCTGTGTGATGGGAGGAGCTCACAGAAGTCCTAGCCAGGAAGAGGCACTTCCTACAAAACACTTGCACAGCACCTCTCACTTCCTGCAGAATGGGAGTCCATTCAAAAGTCCCTCCAACAGCTGCTCCTATGGCCTCATTCTCTATTGTGGAGAGTATGAGGTCCTATTGGGCCACTGGCCCAATGAGAGCTTTCACAAATGTGACAGAACAGCAGTTAAAATGATAGTATTAGAGTTGTGCTGAGTGCATTCACACAGCTTAACTGATAACTTAGGGGGTTTGTGTGGGCTGGGGATTTAGGTTTCAGTTGTAGAGCACTTGCATAGTATGTATAAGGTGGATGGCATTTTATACCAGAGATGCTCCAGGAGCTTTCCAAGTTTGCCAGGAGTGGCTCCACGTGTCATTCTTTGCTGCTGTGTATGCACTGATGCCCATGAAATGAAGCCTGCACTTTCTTGTGGATTGTATAGACAGCCCCCTTTTCTGTGTAGCCTCATTCTGGCTTTGACCTATATTCAGAGATGGATATCTGTCCCACAAGTAGAAACAGCATTAGAATATATTCTGTCTCTCTCTTTTGTCAGTCATAGAGCTTGAACTCGGCCAGGGCACTGTCTCTGAAATTTTTGGGTCAAGGTTAGCACTCTGCCACTTTGAGCCACAGCTCCATTTACAGTTTTTGGGTGGCTACTTGGAGAAAAGAGTCTCAGACTTTCTGCATGGGCTGGCTTTGAACTGTGATACTGTGGATTACAGGCTTGAGCCATGAGCACCTGGCTAGAGTGTATTCTCTTGGGCCTTCCTGTTACTTCCTTTCTCTAGTTGTCAGTTCCCTGATGGCTGCACCATGTGGCACTCCTCATCTGCCAGGTAGAATGTTATTTGTGTATCAGAACACTGCCTACATGGATCTGGAACCATTGCATGGCTTCTCTCATATGTGAATGTTAGGCCTAAAATATAAATGTAAACACAGGATTGTATATGTGTGTGTGTATAATGAATGTATATACATACATGCTTGAGACCCTGGTGAAACCCCTTTGAACAATTAAGATCCACATTAACAAAAAATATTGGAAAGTTGAAGTATGTTAGGAGTAGTAAAGGTATAGGGATTAATGGGAGTAGGGCCAGATGAATGTGAAGGGTGAAGGAGGGTAAAAATAGTCAAAATATGTACATGTGTGGAAGTGGAACAAGGAAACTTGATGAGTCTGGCTTGGGAAGGAAAGAAAGGGAGAGAGAAGAAGAAGGGAGAATGATGGAGGGAATGGTTATGATCAAGATGTATTGGAGGGCTGGGAGTGTGGCCTAGTGGTAGAGTGCTTGTCTAGCACTGGGTTCCATTCCTTGGTATCACATAAATGGAAAAGGCTGGAAGTGGTACTGGGGCTCAAGTGGTAGAGCACTAGCCTTGAGAATGCTCAAGGACAATGCTCAGGACCTGAGTTGAAGCCTCAGGACTGGCAGGAAAAAAATGTATTAGTTACAAAAATGGGCATGTTAAAATGGAATCTTCCTGCACAAGTAATTAATGCTAAGAAAGAAAACTGCCTAACTTCATGCTAAACTGTTGCACCTGCTTACCCTCAAGGAAACCTGTCCTCTGCTGTTAACTCTCCCACACCACCTTGTAGGGGGCAAGTGGTAAAACCAGTTCAGAGTGAGAAGTGGACCAGGCAGTGTTGCCAATCACCAGGAAGTCACTGGACTTGAACCGTGCTTGGGTTCTTGAGACTTAAGAGCCACTGCCTAGATCCTGGGAGGGAAGGAAGTAATTATCTGTTCCCCATCCCAGTAGTCTGTTTAGAACACAGTCTGGAGCTTTGGCTAAAATCACAGAACTGTTAATTTCTGGATCAGTGCAGTGTCATTCAGGATGAGGGTGGAATCGGTTTTACAAGAAAGTCTGGCTGTTAAACAGGGCAGCTGGTAATAGCAACTGAAATGAAATTACATAGGAGCAGTTTTAAATTTGCAGCATGCTCTTACAGTGTGGTCTGTCAGTGTCATGCCTGTATGTCACCTGAGCTTTAGCATTGCTGTTGTGAAGTTGGACTTGCTATTCTTTGGGTTGTTTCTGGCTGAAGAGTCTATGGACCTGTTTTTAGAATTCGTTTCGTTTCTTTTCTTTTCTTTTCTTTTTTTTTTTTTTTTGCCAGTCCTAGGGCTTGATCTCAGGTCCTGAGCTGAGATCCTTGGGCTTTCCAAGGCTAGAGTTCTACCACTTTAGCCACAGAGCCACTTCTGTCTTTAAAAAATTAAAAAAAATTTTTTTTTATGCCAATTGTGGGGCTTGAACTCAGGGCTTGGGTACTGTTCTTGGACTTTTTTTTCCCCCATGGCTAGAGCTCTACCACTTGAGCAACAGCACCACTTCCAACATTTTTCTATGTATGTGGTACTGAGGAATTGAACCCGGGACTTCATGCATGCTGGGCTAGCTCTCTACCACTAGGCCAAACTCCGGCCCCTGTTTTTAGAGTTTCTTGGTAGCATACCTTGTGTTCATGTGCTCAGTCACTGTGCTTGTAGTTTAACTGACTAAGCTAGCAGATAAAAACATTCATTCTCTGGGATGTGTACCTGGGAATAAGAAGCAGATGGCTTGGTGAAGGGAGTGCCTATTCTTGGGTGATTACACATTTATTTTGGACACTTTCTTGCAGAAAAACTATTTTTATAATACTCTTTTGGCTGTCTAACTAAAGCCTCTAGTATATAAATAAAAATATAAAATACATATGCTGAAGCTGCTAGTGCATATGGTTGTTGCCCAGTTTTTAGTGTTTAGCCTATGTAGCATTTCAAAAAGAGTGGGTGAAAATAAGCCTGGCATCTGAGAGAACAAATTAGTGTCTTCCCTCCCCTCTGTACCACTCTTTTCCTTCCTCTTTGCCTCTGCCAAGCCAGCTTAGAGCAGTGAGGAGCAAGGTGGGGGGGTGGGGGTGGGATACCAGTCCACCAGATGAAATTTAAAAAGTGCTCTATTTGGAAATCATTTCAGATGGACAGAGATCGTAGATAATGAGTTGTCCTTGTTAAATTTGGACTTATACCTATTGTAGCCCACTACCTGTATTTGGTATGATTTTTAGTAGGGATATTCTCTTACATAACCATGTTATACTTACTAGTTTCAATTAATTTAAGTTGCGTCAGGGCTTTGTGCTCTCATTTGGCCTTTTTGCTCAAGGCTGGTGTTTTACCACTTCTAACTTTTCCTTGGTTAATTGGAGATAAGAGTCTTAAAGACGTTCCTGCCTAGGCTGGCTTTCAACCTTGATCCTTAGAGCTCATATTTTTGAGTAGGATTTCAGCAGGGAGCCGCTGGCACCCAGCTTCATCTGCCATCTGTATTCCAGTTTTGTCAGTTGCTCAGTTTTGATCTTTATAGCTTATTATTAATTTTTTTTGTAGTACTAACATTTAAACTTAGAGCCTCATTAGTGTTCAGAATTGTTATTCTGAATTTTTGAGGGCAGTATTATTATTTTTTCCCCCCTGGGTCAGGGGGCTTGAACTCTGGGCCTGGACACTGTCCCTGAGCTCTTCAACTCGAGGCTACCATCCTACCCCTGGGCCTGGGCATTGTCCCTGAGCTCTTCAGCTTAAGGCTACTGCCAGACCTTTGAGCCACAGCCCCACTTTCTGTTTTCTAGTGATTAATTGAAGATAGGAGTCTTTTCATTCTTTAGTATTTGGGATGGCTTTGAACTGCAATCCTCAGATGAGCTCAGCCTCCTGAGTAGCTAGGATTACAGATGTGAGTCACTGTGCCCGGCTTGAGACCAGTATTCTTATGCATTGGAGCTAATTAGTAGCTGTTATATCGTCCAGGAGTACATGGAGAGGTTTTCCCAGCATGAAACTGACTCTCCTGTCTGCAGAGATGTTTCCTTTATTTGGTCCCCATGGAAATGTGACATGCTGGGTTGACCATATCACTCCCACAGTGGGACTGGCTGAGCTCTGTGGTGGCCCAAAATCTGGGAAGTCATCTTGCTTCTGTTCATGGAAGAGACAGAGAATCTAATAAGTTACTGAGGACTGATGAAGTTGGGCACTTTACTTACAGATCTCTCCAATATCTTCACCTGTCTAAAGGTCATTTGTCTTCCCCTTGATTTGTTTAAGTTACTTTATATTGTGATAATCAGTTCTTGATCATTTACCATATTATCTCCTGTTCTGTGGCTTTTTTAATACACACACACACATTGCGTTATCTGATGAATGTTCCAGTTTGTCACCTTTCTTTCCTGCTTAGTTCTTTTTTTTTTTTTTTTTGCCAGTCCTGGGCTTGAGCTCAGGGCCTGAGCACTGTCCTTGGACTTTCTCAAGGCTAGAGCTCTACCACTTGAGCCTCAGCACCACTTCTGGCTTTTTTCTATGTATGTGGTACCGAGGAATCGAACCCGGGTCTTCGTGCATGCTAGGCAAGCATTTTAACCACTAGGCCAAACTCCCGGCCCTCCTGCTTAGTTCTTTTTGTCTGGTTTTGAGGTAGAAAAAAAATATCAGGATCTCAAGATTATGACATTATTCTATAGAGACTTTGTTGTATTTTTTTCACACTTTATATGTAATCGATTCCTTGGTGTGTGTGCTGTCTCACTTAGGTTTAATTTTTAAAATTAATTGACTTATTTTAATGAAATTTACATGGCCTCCAAATGGTACATTCGGAATTACAAATTTTAATAACTCATGTTATTTATATCATATAGTCTGTCTACCAGTAACATAGCTTTTTCAGCATGGGCTAATGCCAAAATTGTGAATAAGGGAACTTTGTGCATGTACACATACACAATCCTACTGCAAACTTAATTACTGCCCTACATTTCAGCAAGAATACACATTGCATTTGTATAGCCTCTTCCCCCTATATTACACTGTGAAAGAAGTATGTTATTTACTGTACTTCCTAAAAAAACAAATTCCTGTGTAGTATATGCCTCTCTACATTTATTGCCTAAAAAAATAAACTCCCATATAGTGTAAATCTCTCTACATTTATTGCCAAAGGAAGAGCACAATATAAGTTTATGGTTACCGGTTAAACAGAGAGAAGCAGTAGCACTGAAGCTTAGTCCTGATCAGAAGGTTGGCTGACTTATCAACACCTGTCCATCTTGGCTCTGTAATGGAAAGAAAACTCAATGCATGATTGCTTTGGATAGTTTGAGATACCTTTTATGTAATTTTGCTAGATACCTTGAGATATCAATAACATTTCTATTTAACATATTTGCCTTAATAAAACCTAAGCTGTGGAGTCATCAGTATATCCTTGTGATTTGTACATTGATTTCCATCAACTGCTTTTTCTCGTCTGGGAAACAATAAAATTATTTTAGGTCAAGGATTGCCTGTTAGAATGTGTACAAAGACACCAAGGAGAATGTGTATGATTTTGTATCTCCCTGTAGATACAGAATCATGAGTGTCTTGAGCTGGATTTAGGAAAATCCTGTTTGGAAGAGGGAGATTAGTTATATTCTATGAACTGACTACTCAATGGGAAATCCCATTCAGGAGACTTATGTCTGTGCAAACTCACTGTGCTGAAAGTGACAGTAGTTTCTAGAATAAAAGAAACTGTAATCTTACAAATTTCAGGCTAAGTCCAGTTGCACACTTTAACCATTAAACCAGGATATTACTTAGTTTTAAACTGATCTTCCTAGGTTTTTCAGATCTGGAGGTGTAAATTTCAACAAGATAGGAGGCAGTATATGAATCTTGAGTGTTCTAGAACACTCAAGGAGATGAAGGCTGAATCCCCTTTGAGAATTGTCACACATTGCTTATCCCTAGCCTGTAGTGTCAGTTGGTTTTTGTTTTCTTATTCTATGTGTTTTATTGCTTGAAAGTGTAGTCTTGAGTGGAATACTACCACTTCTTTACATCACAGTCTGGATTTGGGCTTTGCCACTCTGTTGAAACAGTGGCAGAGGTTCTAGTGGCCTTCCTGACAGGGAAGTGAGAGAATCTTCCAGGATCCTTTAACCTTTTGCAGGTTTTGAACACATCCTTTTTTTTTTTTTTGTCTTTTCTGATTATCTGACTTTGGCATAGTTCTCAATCTCCTTTTTGAGTCCTCTGCAGAATGTAAATAGCTTTATTTTGAAAATGAGTCTGAAAAACCCCAGTAGATATGTTTGTGGTAAAGCCCCAAGGGTGGATATCTCTGATTTTAGAGTAGGCCTGACCACTTCTTTTTTGCATTGTTCTTGCTTGCCTTGGCCTGTTTTCATGTAGTGTCTAAGACCAAGTGAAAATTAGGGCAGCATAACTACTAGTTAGATAATGCCTTACAGTTTATGTAGCAGTTTTACATGGATCACCTCATTTGATCCTGCTAACACCCTGGGAGGCAGGTATTGTTGGAATTAGAGAGGTGATTAAGCATGCAAACATCGCGCTTGCCTGTGCTTGTTGAGGAACAACTGGGGAAGCCAGAGGATCAGACTCCAGAGCTCCTGTAGCCAGCCCTGGATGGGAGCATCTACCTGTGATTTTTTGTGTGGCTGTGTACATTTCGCAAGTTCTTGAGATGGACCTTAGTTTCTTGAATGTAGGCAGGGAGCAGAGTCCTCTGGGAGACTGTTAAAACTTGCCAGGAATCATGAAGTCCTCAGATCTCTGCCTGAGGACTGAAAGGGAAATACACTTTGATAGTTGATTACCTGGGTGTCATGACCTCAGGGCCTTTTCAGAATCTGCTTTAAGATGTCTTCACATGAGTTGTGATGGAAAGTGTGATTTGAAGGAACTCACTTTGGCTTGCTCCGGAAGTGAAAGAATTGATACGGAGGTTGGAGTGCACGGAAAAAGTCAAGAATCTGTTGGATCTTATCTGTTGTATGGATTTAATGCTGCCTCATACCTGTAATCCTAGCTACTTAGGAGGCTGAGATCTGAGGATCACAGTTCAAAGCCAGCCTGGGTAGGAAAGTCCATGAGACTCTTATCTCCGTTAACCACCAGAAAATCAGAAGTGGTGCTAGGACTCAAAGTGGTAGAGCACTTGAGCTGAGATAGTGCCCAGGCCAGCTTCAAGTCCTACAACCAACCGAAACAGACAAACAAGCAAGTATTGCCAAAAGTCCCTGTGAAAATGGGAGCCATGGGTGGACTTGGGGTCAGAAGCCAGGACCTCCCACCAGCTTCATTGCTTCTCTGTGAGCTGAGTGCCAGGAGCTTGCATGATAGGTAGCCTGGTAGCTGTCATTCCCACACTGTCTGGAAGAGCTCACCTTAATGGAGGTTTTCTTTTTTTTTTTTTTATTGTAATTAGTAAAAGGGTTACATGATATTTGCCAGATAGAAGGTGCATTAATTCACATACATTGATACCCTTTCACATGTCTTGGTTGGAGGTTTTCTTTCTTGCCTTTTTCCCTCCCTCCCTCCCTCCCTCCCTCCCTCCCTCCCTCCCTCCCTCTCTCTCTCTCTCTCTCTCTCTCTCTCTCTCTCTCTTTCTTTCTTTCATTTTTCTTTTGAGACAGGGTCTCACTATAGATTCTAGGCTGCCTGAAACTTGGGAATCCTCTCACCTCAGCCTCCTGAGCCAGTAGGATTACAGGCATATTCCATTGTACCCAATTGTGTGTGAAGTTTTGGCTCAAGCTCATTGCTGTAGCTTCCCTACTTTACTGAATGAAAAGAAAGAGGGAAAGGATGAGCATGGGGCTTCTTCTTCTCTTTTACCCCTTCCCAGTAGCTCTGCTGAGAGTCTGGTTCCTTGCTGTTAGAGTGAGCCTGCTCAGCATGACTTTCAGCTGCACTTTCTTCTCTTTTGGCTGACCATGTAAGATTGAAAGTGACATGACTCCCGCAATGCCTTCCTAGATCCCATGAATCCACACAGCAGGCAGGGGAAGTGATGGACCTCAATCAAAACATGGCTGATGACCAGACATCCAAAAAATCAGACAGAGAATGTGGGCTTCCCTGTATCACCTTTCCAAAATTGTATTCTGGATTATTTGTTCCTTTTTTTTTCAAGGCCAGAGCTCTACCACTTGAGCCACAGCACCACTTCTGCCTTTTTTTTTCCCCCTATGTATGTGGTATCAAGGAATTGAGGTTTTTGTGCATGTTAGGCAAGCACTGTACCACTAGGCCAAACTCCTGGTACCCTTTTTGGTGTTGGGTGTGTGTGTGTGTGGCTTTGTTATGTAGTTGAAGAATGTAGAATCCCAGGTGTTTGAGAGAGTTAACTGCTCTTGCCTTGGTGTGCCCTGGAAGGAACTGAGGAACTGAACTAGAGATGCAGTTTATGATTTTTTTTTTTTTTCCAATTCCTTTGTCAGGCATCAGAAGAAGCCTCCCTCAGGGCATTGGAGAGTCTGATGACAGAATTTTTCCATGATTGTACCACCAATGAAAGAAAACGTGAGATAGGTGAGTATGACTATATGAAGAATCATTTATAGCAGGCAGGAAGGAAAGAACTGGTACTGTTAGCTGGTCAAGGCTGGTCACCCCTGCAGGAATTCCCTGAGGTGCTGACTCTGTCTTTGCTGCTGCTGAATACAGAGCTGGCTCAAGGGCAGATTTGCAGGTTTTCTTTCTTTTGAACAAGTGTGAACTTCTTTTCCAGATATACATATACTTTGTTCTTAATTTCAGCACTGTTGAACTTTTATGAGAAACCTATGACTTTGTATTTTTAAAAAGGAAAGCTCATAGAAATGAATGGTTGTGGTATGCAGCTGTCTGTCTGGGCTAAATCTCTTAGGTTCCCCAACCGCCCCCCTTTTTTTTTTGGATGCTGATCATGGGGCTTGAACTCAGGACCTGGGCTCTGTCCCTGAGCTTTTTCCTTAAAGATAGCGTTCTGTTACTTGAGCCACAGTTCCACTTCTGGCTTTTTGGTGATTATTGGAGATAAGAGTCTCACGGACTTTCTTACCTGGGTTTGCTTTGAACCTCAATTCTCAGATCTCAGCCTCTGGAGTAGCTAGGATTATGTGTCTGGCTTGAAGCTGATTTTAGAGTAGATTTAAATAATCAGATTCTCAAATACCTAACTGAAATGCAAAGGAGAAGCTGGAGGACTGATTCATCAAAATGGGCTTGTCTCCTCTGAGTTCTCTTTGTAGCTAATCTTTATTGTATTATTATATGGGGCAGGGCCTACTTCTTCCTTCTTTTTTGTGGTCTTAGGACACAATCAAGGTTTTCCTTAGGGGGTGGGAGAAAAGAGACCTGGTTTTGAAAGAGCTCCACACATCTTCAGCAGAAGCCAGTCAGTACTACTCTAGATCCTGATAGAATGCTTGGCCAGGACCTCAGGCAACCATCTGGCCACTTTGCCAGTGAAGGAAGGGGAAGTATCAGGAGGAGCAATGGCTTGCTGAGATCAGCACAGTGAATAGTGGCTGAGAAGAGCCCAGAGCCCAGAGGGCCTCTGCTCCAACCCCCTCTCACTTTTTGTTTTGATTTCACCTCTGGGTTGCATAGGTGGCTGCACAAGCCATCATATTCTCATGGAATTTTTAATAAGACTATCTCATATGGTATTTAGCTTAAATTCTAGGAAACATCACTGAGCAGCAACTTGAGGATTGGTGGAAACCTCTCCTGTATGGGTTTTTCTGCACAGACTTGTAGAATCTCTCAGGGCTGTTGTCTTTTTTTTTTTTTTTTTGTTTTTTGCTGCGTTGGGTTATATGTCATGGCTAGTGTAGCAGCTCCAGAGACATGGCAATGGGCTTCTGATACCTGTAGTCCTGAGGATTTGAGCTGGTGCTGTCAGTAGCCTCTGGAGAAGGAAAAAACCATTTTGATATGGGAGGTGCTATTCCCAGGAGCCTTCAGGATACTTTTTTTTTCTTTGCCAGTCTTGGGCTTGAGCCCAGGGCCTGAGCACTGTCCTTGGACTTTCTCAAGGCTAGAGCTCTACCACTTGAGCCTCAGCACCACTTCCGGCTTTTTTCTATGTATGTGGTGCCGAGGAATTGAACCCGGGTCTTCATGCATGCTAGGCAAGCACTTTAACCACTAGGCCAAACTCCCAGCCCTACTTTTTTTTTTTTTCTTTTAAGTTTTAGTGATATTTTAAAGCTGACCTAAATGTGTGTAGGTTAGCCAACTTGAATTATCTTGTGATTTTTTTTTCCTATCCTTTCTTTGTGAGGCCTTTTTCATCTACTTCTCTGGAGTTAGCACTGTAGGCTTCACTGAAATGTAGAAGAGTGGTGAGGCTCAAACCTGAGGAACCCAAAGAGCCAGGAAGGTGGAATGATAATCTTAAGACTTTAACAGTGCCAAAGTCTCTTCTCAGGAAAAGTAAGCTCCTGGCTTTAGCTGTGCATTGGTGCTCACCTGAGTAGGAGCTCTAGTGTGTGATCTCTTCCTTCTAGCAGTGGCTGGCTTTGCTAGTTGGTAATGAAAGTTTGCATTATACGGGTGCTGATGGCTGACGCCTGTAATCCTAGCTACTGCTCAGGAGGCTGAGGTCTGAGGTTCATGGTTCGAATTCAGCCCACGCAGAAAAGTCCCCATGAGACTCTTATATCCAAAAACCAGAAGTGGCATTGTGGCTTATAGTGGTAGAGCTCTAGTCTTAAGTACAAAGATGCTCAGGGACAGTGCCAAGGTCCTGAGTTCAAGCCCCACAACTGACAAAAATAAACATACAATGCTCATGAGACTACTCAGCCTTGGTTTAACTTCATATGTCTTATCACCTTCTTTCATTGCTGTTTCACTTTTACAGAAGAGCTTCTTAATAATTTTGCCCAGCAAGTAGGAGCCTGGAGATTCTGCCTGTACTTTCTCTCCAGCACTAGGAATGACTATGTAATGATGTACAGTTTAACGGTTTTTGAGGTAAGTTGTCAGATAATTTTATACTCTTGCAAGTCCTTTGTAGGCAAGTTGCCACATTAAATGTGTAGATGCCTGGCAAGCATTGGGAACTCAGGGTAGGTCTTCATCCTAGGTGCTGCCTCTGTTAGGTTAGATGCTATCCATCCTTGACTCTTAATTCCAGAAAGAATAGCAGGTGGGATGGTTGAGTCTGGTTAAGTAATCAACTTGGGTGATGACAGATGCTTTTTCCTCCATGTTACCATTTAAAAGGGAAAGATAACTAAAGAAAAAAAAATGTTTTGGGAGAAGGAGTGGTACCTGCAATAATACCTCATCCTCAAATGTTTGTTAACACTGTTTTCACTCTAAGGTGTAAGCACTTCTAGTAGTTTAATTAGGTCACTTTCCCCATGTCTTCTGGGGTGTTTCTGGAGTTTGAACTCAGCCTAATGCTTGCTGGGCAGCACTTAGGCTACTCCATGAACCCTTGGTCAAATTTAGCTGTTTTTCAGATAAGGTTTTCTGTCCTTTGTCTGGAGCTGGCTTTGAACTATGATTCTCCTTCCTATGCTTCCTATGCATCTGAGATTATAGGTGTGTGCTACCTTGTCTGGCTCGTTTGAGGAGGTAGAAATCTTGCTTTTTTGCTTGAGCTGGCCTGCAACTGTGATTCTCCCTCCTCCTCATCCTCTACCTGTTGGGATCATAGGCCTGTTCCACCATACTTGACCCTAGTGTGCGTGCGTGCGTGTGTGTGTGTGTGTGTGTGTGTGAGTGTGTGACAGAGACAGAGACAGAGCTAGAGCCAGACAGTCTAGCAAGACCTAGTCTTATATCAGTTGCCTCAGTCCCGCAAGCTTACTAGCCAAGTACTTTTTTTGCCACTGCCGTGGGAGTAAAAAAGGTTTTTCTTATAGGTGGTTAATTTAAAAGATACATGTTTGTTTTACAGAATCTGATAAATAAAATGTGGCTCGGGGTCCCATCTCAGGATAAGATGGAAATCCGTGGCTGTCTGCCCAAACTCCTTTTGGCTCACCACAAAACCTTACCTTACTTTATCCGGAATAAACTTTGCAAAGTTATTGTTGATATTGGACGTCAAGATTGGCCCATGTTCTACCATGACTTTTTTACTAACATTTTACAGGTAAGGATCTCCCTGAGGAAACTTTATCTTGTAAACTATAGAAGTGATTACTTCTGAGTCTTGAGCAGGTTTTGGACCTGCCATAGCAATGTTATGGCAGGGTAGATGGCAAGTTGTGCTCTGCAATGCAGGAGGGTGAGGAAACCCCACTTCTTTGTTAGCTTCTTACTTAGTTCCATTCAGCAAGTCTTTGTAAACCTGTTTAATGCTGCACCAGTGCTTTCGTAAGGATGGAGGGCTTCAGTAGTTTCAGAATTTGGTCAGAAAGTAGCTCTAAAACAGTAATTAGCCATTGCCAGGAGACTTAACTGCTGTGGTAGTATAGGCAGAGTATAGCACTTAGGGACATTAGTGGAGATTGGTTTTGCTTGGTCCCTGGACTTTCCTCTTTATCCTTGTTCAGAAATGATGCTTCCTTGGTCTGTGATGGGAAGGATGTTTTTCAGGGAAACATCCTTTCCTGAAGCAAAGAAATCCTTCACTTTTGAAGTATGACCTATGAAGCTGAGTACCTGTGGCTCCAACCTGTGACTCACACCTGTAATTCTAGCAGTTCAGGAGGCTGAGATCTAGAGAATCATGGTTCGAAGCCAGCCTGCAAGTCCATGAGACTGCATTCCAAAAAAAATCCACAATAAGGTGAATTGGAAGTATGTCTCAAGTGGTAGAGTGCTTTTTTTTTTTTTTGCTCAGTTGTGGGGCTTGAACTCAGGGCCTGGCACTGTCCCTGAGCCTCTTTGTACTCAGGCTAGCTTTCTAACACTTGAGCCACAATTCCACTTCGGGTTTTTTGAGAGGTTGATTAGAGATAAGAGTCTCATGGGAACTTTTCTGCGTAGGTTGGCTTTGAACCACAACCCTTACTCATCAGATCTCAGACTTTTGAGTAGCTAGGATTATAGGTGTGAGCCACCGGTACCAGCTTTTATTTTTTGTTGGTTATGGGGCTTGAACTTCTGGGTCTGAGTGCTGTCCCTGCCATTTCTGGTTTTCTGGTAGTTAATTGGAGATAAGAGTCTCATGGACTTCAGTGCCGAGGCTACTTTGAACCATGATTCCATGATTCTCAGATCTCAGCCTCCTGAGTAGCTAGGATTATAGGTGTGAGCCACCTGCCGCTGAACTTTCTTAAAGCATGAAGTTTAGAAATGTAAACCTGAGAATTATAAAGTTGACTTTAACAACTTGAATGTTGAAAAGATAATACAAATGCATATGTACATATCTTAATCACTAATACACATTCCTAATGTATATGGTCTGTCTTTTACAGAAATGCTATATAGTAAGAGCCTGTTTGTGTTTGTGCACGCATGTGTGTGTGTGTGTGTGTGTGCGTGTGCGTGTGCGTGCGCGTGCGTGTTGTAAGTAAAACTTGATTACCAGGCAAAATAATCTGCTAACTAGGCAAAACGCTGCTGGGAATCTGGACTAAAGTAGCAGTTGTCATGTTAGATACAAAAGTGCATTGTTTTCTTTGTTTAAGTTAATACATTAAAATTTATTATTTTTTGGTGGTACTGGAGTTTGAACTCAAGGCTAACATTTGATCCATGTTTCCAGCCCTAAAATTTGTTCTCAGAGTAAGGTGAGATTATGTTTCTCTGAGTGGTTAGAAAAGTCCTGTTTCTGGTATTGACTATTGCAGCCTGTTCCTGTAAGGTTAAACATACAGAGATTCTTCACAGGTTTAATGCTGCTGACTCCTCTCTGTACCTTATCAGTCTGACACTGCTTAGAACCTTTTCTTTCCTGGCAGTTGATTCAAACCCCTCTGACGACCCCCCTTGGGCTGATCATGCTGAAGACCACCTCAGAAGAACTAGCCTGTCCCCGTGAGGACCTCAGTGTGGCTCGCAAGGAGGAGCTGCGGAAACTGCTGCTGGACCAGGTGCAGACTGTGCTCGGCCTCCTCACAGGTGAGCAGCTTGGTGTGTTTAGAGCTCACACAGGCCCCTGGGCTATTGCCAAGTCCAAGTGTAAAATGGAAGTTTGGTTCTGTCTTTCCTGTAGCTGTAGCCTACTGTCTAGCGAACAGTTGACCTTCAAAGTAAAGTTGTAAGTCAATTTCCTTGTAGTCCTTTCTTACCTAGTCCTGCCTGTAACTATGACTAGTTATGATTAACATGCTTGTACCAGAATCTAAGTAGGTGCATGGTAAGCCTTTTATTTTATTTTATTTTTTTTATCAGTCGTGGGACTCTGGGATTGGGTGGTGTCTCTGAGCTCTTCAGATCAAGGCTCTACCCCTTGAGCCATAGTGCCACTTCTGGTTTTCTGGTAGTTAATTGGCGATAAGAGTCTTGCAGACTTTGGTGCCCAGGCTGGCTTTGAACTTCAATCCTCAGATCTCAGCTTCCTGAGTATCTAGGATTATAGGCGTGAGCCACAGGCACCCAGCTAAGCTCTTTATTTAAGATCATTTGAATTTAAGGACAGAAGAAGTTGGAGGAATAGCAAGATGTAAAACAAGGGGTGGAGGCATGGTTCAGATGGTAGAGCACTAGTCCATGTTGTTAACTTCTGTGTCCTACTCATATGCCATCAACTTTAGAATTCATTCATTTTTTATGTTGATATACTAAAGCTTGAAATCAGGGCCTGAGCTCTCTCCCTTAACTTTTATCACTCAAGGCTAGTGGTTTTACCAAACAACTGACAAAAAAAGGGAAGAAAAGCAGTTTATGAATACAACATGTCTTGATCAACATTCTTACTATGCTTTCCAACCTACCCTGACTTTGAACCTTGATTCTCAGATCTCAACCTCCTGAGTAGCTAAGATTACAGCTATGAGCCACCAACAGCTCGCTAAATTTACACTTTAAAACATAACAAGATTATGTAGCTCTATGAAACTATGTAAATCTAGAGCATTTGCATCACCCCAGAAAGAAACTCGGTTAGAGGGCATTTCCTGTTCTCCTCTTCCCTTAGTTCCTGACAGTCACCAGCTAGAGTATGTGTCTAGATTTGCCTCAGCAGAAAATGGAATCATACTTGCCATTCATGTGTGGCATGTTTCCTGGGCAGGCAGAGCTGAACAGGAGGCAGATATTGTAGAGGAGATGGGAAGCGTAGGAACAAACAGCAGGAAGTCAGAGGAAAAAGTCAGGTTGGGGGAAGAATGCAGGGTAGAGATTGAGAAAGAAGGTCTTGTGTTGAAGGCACAGTGGATTGTTCATTTGGCAAGTTGAAGCCTTGGGTGTGGGGTAGATTGAAGGCTGAGATAGGTGAGGTTAGGTTCTACAATGTGGGATGTTGCCGCTTACCTGGTGAGGTCTGTGGTCTGTGGGCCAAGTGATGAGCTCCAGGGAGCAGCTGCGGTGCAGGTCTGTGAGTGCATGCCTTTTAGGTGACAGGAGAGCTGGACCACAATCAGAATGAGTTTGAGCCTAGAGATAGTGAGAGTTGGGGAGACTTGAAGATGCTTGTTTGAAACCATGGCAGGAGTTGCTCCAGCAGAGATGGTGAGGGAGAGTCTATCACAGGACCTGGGGAAGGCAGCATTTAAGTGCTGAATGGTAAAGGGTGTGGTAGTGAAAAGAAGCAGTGGTGCTCCAGAAACCAGAGCAGATCTAGGAAAGAATGGCAACATAGGGTCAGAGAGAAGTATAGGCATAATCTAGAGTGTGTGGAGTGCCATGTTATGTCAAGGAGGTTAAGGGTTCAGTGGACACTAGGTGACTGGTGAAGATTAGTATTAGAAGAGTAGTGGGGAGAAACCACATGACAAAGTACCTCAGGGTGATGCAGTCCTGAATTGGACAGGACTTTGAAAGATAACTGAGAGTGAAGCAGTGAGCAAGCTGATAGCTAGAGAGGGACAGTACAGTTGAGGAGGGACGATTAAATACTGACCTTTGATCAAAGGTATTAGTGTGTGTGTGTGTGTGTGTGTGTGTGTGTGTGTGTGTGTGTGTGTGACAGTGACAGTATTTCAGTTTGCACTCAGAGCCTTAAATGCTCACTCAGTTTATTGCTCATGGACAGCCTTCTGTCATGTGTGTCCAGTCTGGCATTTTTCTGGCTAATTGAAGCTATAGTCCTTTAGACTTTCTGTCTGGGCTGCCTTTGAACATCAACACTCAGATCTTACCCTTCCAAGTAGCCAGGATTCAGTTGTGAGCCACTGGAACCTGGCTTAATAAATCATTCTAAAATTTGATTCTTATGTACTTCTTACATGCTAGACCTTATATTTCACTAAACTCAATTTCTCCTTTCTTGGTAGGTATCTTGGAGACTGTTTGGGACAAACACAGTGTTACTGCTGCCACCCCACCACCATCCCCAACTTCAGGAGAAAGTGGTATGGTCTGTTGCCACCTGTGGCATTTCTGATTAAGTGCAGTTGGGGGTTTCAGTGGGGCTTAACAAGTTTTATCTACATGGTACAGATATTGCCTTCATGTTAGTCCATTTTGGCCCTTCGTCCATGTTTTCTGAATAATTAGCTTTCTGAGCCAGAGAGAGTGTGTGTGTAGGGTTTACACTCAAGGCCTCAAACTTGCTAGTCAAATGTTCTTTTACTTGAGCCATTTCCCCAGCTGTTTTTGTCTTATTTTTCCAACTGGGTCTTGGAACCAGGATTGGCTTATTGATTGACATGAGATCTCACTTTTTTTTTTTTTCCAGTCCTGGGACTTGAACTCAGGGCCTGAGCACTGTCCTTGGGCTTTCTCAAGGTTAGCACTTGAGCCACAGTACCACTTGTAGCTTTTTTTCTGTGCATGTGGTACCAGGGAATCAAACCCAGACCTTCATGCATGCTAGGCCAGCACTCTACCACTAAGGCCATGTTCCCTACCCCAGGTCGCACTTCTTTTTAGGCTTAAATATCCTCAGGATTTATTTCATCTTCCTTAATAGTTAGAATTACAAAATGTGTACCACTACTTCTTATTTTCTTCTCTATTCATTATGATGGTGGTACCTTTGATTTTGTATCATTTCTCTTTTATTTTATTATTATTATTTTTTTTGCCAGTCCTGGGCTTGAGCTCAGGGCCTGAGCACTGTCCTTGGACTTTCTCAAGGCAAGAGCTCTACCACTTGAGCCTCAGTACCACTTCCAGCTTTTTTCTATGTATGTGGTACCGAGGAACCAAACCCTGGTCTTCGTGCATGCTAGGCAAGCACAAGGCTTGCCAAACTCCTGACCCTCATTTCTCTTTTAATTTATTGCTGTCCCTTCTAGTTTGTGGCCTCTTTAATTTTTTTTTTCCTCAAACTTTGTGGCTATGCTCCTTATAATGAAGTTGGCATAAGCTGGGGCTTGACAGGTCTTTTTGCTATTCTGCAGGGTTACAATGGCAGTGACCTGAAGGATAGGGCATTAGGTTGAAGAAAACCTTCTTCCCCACTGGAATGTGGCGAGAGCCATATTGTTCAGGGCACATGGGAGACTACTCTGTCAGCATTGAATTTGCATTGTAATGTAAACAAGAGAGAGTATTATCAGCTGTCATGGATTCAAGGAAAGATGACATTGTGACTGAGTAGGAATTTTTAGTTTCTAAATGCTTCTGTTTACATCTGTTTTCACAGATGCTTTTAAGTAGAGGACATCCTGTGAATTGGCACAAATTTCTACCTCTTTGCTAAAGGCTGATGTGACTAATGAAAAATAATTGCCACATCTTTCTCTTCTTCTACCCCAAGGAAATAGGCTGTTGCAATCAGACATCCTTAAGCCCAAACTGTCTCGTGTACCCTGTCATAAATATGTGGAAGTTGAAATTCTTTCAGTTACTATAAAATAGAAAATATGTCATGAGTTCTGAGGGCTGCTCGCAGTACCCAAATAATAATACCAGGTTCCATTTATCTATCTATCTATGTATCTATGTATCTATCCTTCCTTCCTTCCTTTCTTTCTTTCTTTCTTTCATTATTTATTTATTTATTTTTTGTGGCGCCAGTGCAGGGTCCTGAGTGTTGTCCTTGGGCTTTTGTGCTCAAGGCTAACATTCTACCGCCTAGGCCTAGGCCACCGCTCCACTTCTAGCTTTTTTGGTAGTTAGTTGAAGATAAGAATCTCATGAACTTTCTTGCCCCATCTGGCTTTGAACCATAATCCTCAGATCATAGCTTCCAAGTAGCCAAGATTACAGGTGTCTGGCCCTAATCATCATTCCTTTTTTTTTTTTTTTTTTTTTTGCCAGTCCTGGGGCTTCAACTCAGGACCTGGGCACTGTCCCTGAACCTCTCTGTGCCCAAGCATTCTATCATTTGAACCACAGCACCACTTCCAGCTTTTTCTGTGTATGTGGTACTGAGGAATAGAACCCAGGGCTTCATGCATGCTAGGCAAGCACTCTACTACTACGATATACTCCTGGCCCCCAAATCATTCTTTTTTTTTTTTTTTTGGTGAGTCAGTCATGGGACTTGAACGCTGGGTATGGACTCTGTCCCTGAGCTCTTAAACTCAAGGCTACTACCCTACCCCTCGAGCCACAGTGCCACTTCTGGTTTCTGGTGACTAATTGGAGATAAGAGTCTCATAGACTTGTGGACTTTTGTGCCTAGGCTGGCTTTGAACCTCAATCCTCAGATCTCAGCCTCCTGAGTAGGTAGGATTACAGGCATGAGCCATCATGCCTGGATCAAAAGCTATATTTTTTAGTTGACCTCATCAGGTATGTTCTTAGCTACTTTATTTTCCTTGGCATCAATTGGGGAATATCAGATCATACACACAAAAAAATAAGCTTTTTTTTTGCTTTTAAATATCTGATGTCCACTCAGTGAGTAATGCTTACATATTATTACAATTTTTTTTCTTCATTTTGGCTGGTTCTGGGATTGAGCTCAGAGTCTGAGGGCTGTCTCTGCTTGTTTTATTAGACTAGCACTCTACCACTTGAGCCACAGTACTGCTTCTGGCTTTTTCTGAGTGGTTTATTGGAGATAAGTGTCTCACAGACTTTCCTGCCTTTGACTGGCTAGTTTCAAACCATAATCCTTAAATCTTAGCATCCTTTGTAGGTAGGATTACAGGCATGAGCCACCATTGCCCAGCTACAGTTTTCTTAAGTCTTGAATTTTGGTTTTTGAAAAAAAGTGAAATAAATTAAGGCTTTGGGAAGGGGGGAGGGAGCCGGGAGCCTAGTGAGGTAAATAAGTTCATAAGCTAAATATGCTTCCTCTTTCAAAAATAGAAACTGTATGCTCATTGGTTACATTTTTCTGTTTTTGGTAATTGTAAGCAAAGTCATCAGATCTTGCCCCATTGTGTGGACAGTGCTGGTGACCTAATCAGCATACATTCTGTGGCCTTTGCTCAGTTGTCTTACAGCACAGTCAAGTTAAGTTTGCAGAAAAATTTCTTGACCTCACAAGTGTAGTTTTGTAGAGGAAATTCATTCTGAGAAAGTACAAGTTTCAGTGAATAAACCAAACTAGTTCCGTAGTTATGGTCTCCTCACTTTCTTTTTAAGCTTACAGTTAATTATAGTGGTGTATGTGGGGATTTCATTGGTATGTTCACTTATGTTTACAATGTATTCCATTCACTTATCTGTTTTTCCCTCTTCTCAAAGCAGTTTTAAATGGAATAATTTCATTGTTTCATTTTCAGAGTCACTAATAGTCTATCTCCAGAGTATTCAGCTTCCTTCATCTATTCCCTTCTAAGAAGAAAGATCAGGGACTGCTCCTTGCATCATCTGTAACACACACATTTGATGTGGGAACAATTTGAAGGGGTGGGGTACAGTGGGTATGCAGTATTTCTCAGAATAGTTCCTCAGATTGTTGCTTCGTCTTCTAACCCCAGGCAGTGAGAAACACTCACATCATTGCACTGAAGTCTTCCTGCAAAGGGCAAGTACCTGCCAGCAACTGCCAGAGCCCTCATCGCCAGAGGGAGAGAGCAGATATAGGAACCCAACACCCACTCAGGAGCACATGTTTTCTCTACTAACCTGGTCACTGTCACCACTTCTGATCAAGTCCTTCTCCAGGCTTTGTGTACCAGCCTTACCCCTTAATGGATATATGATATGACCTTGAATGAGTCCTTTCACCCTCTGACCTTGATGTTGCTAGCTTTAAGAGAATAGCCACTAGGGAAGGTGTGAACAGAACACCTTGTTCTGGCTGCTGCTGTTTGTCACTCAGGTACAGCTTCTGTCTCTTGGTCTCCTCTTAGTCTGTACTTTCTGCTTGGTCACTTGGGGGAAAAAAGTATACAAAATGAAATGAGTTTGGTGTTGCAGTTCTGAGTTAGCTTTGATTATTGTTTTACATTAAAAATGAAGAGACTGTATTGGTGTGCAGTTTCCGGGGTAGGTTTGCACACACACTGATGAAGTTTGTAGAAGCTTGAGTTGAGAATAATTCACATCTTTCTACTTTCCCAAACTCTGCCCAAGTATGTATCTTTGTGCATTTGCACATCTTTTCGTGGATCCATTATAACCTATAGAAAGACTCTCAGAGGATCAGTATACTGCCTGTGATCTCATTTCCTTCTCCCAAGAGTTCCTGGGAGGTAGTTTCCTCTCATTTTGCTAAGTTAAGCTATGGGTGGACCATTGGTTGTCAGTTGGGGTGCTGTGCCCTGTAGTGTAATGTCTGGAGGGAGGTTGTGGTTAGCACAGCTTCTGTCCTGCAGCTACTAGAGGCTGGGAGGCTGCTACTCTACAGTATAAAGCATACCAAGGCTTTTGACAGTGCTGAGGTTGAGAAACGCTGATGCAGAAAACATGAAATTTTAGTAGTTGAAAGAAAAAAGCCAAAAGGAAGAGTGATAGGATTTTTTTTTTTTTTTTGGCTTGTCCTGGGGCTTGAACTCAGGGCCTGAGTGCTATTGTTGGGCTTTCTCAAGGCTAGTACTCTACCACTTGAGCCACAGCACCACTTCTGGCTTTTTCTGTGTATGTGGTACTGAGGAATCAAACCCAGGGCTTTGTGCATGCTAGGCAGGCACTCTACCACTAAGCCAAACTCCCAGCCTTGAGTGATAGGATTTTGTAGGAGAGTTTCTTAGATTTGTGACAGCCACCTCAGGCAGCCTCTAAGTTAGTAAATGTACTGTACTCTATCCATGGATTTCTTTTTGTCAGTCCTGAGGTTTGAACTCTGGGCCCTGAGCCTGCTAGGGAGGTAATCTACCCCTGAACCTTACCTCCAGCAGCCTCCCTCTTTTTTCACCTTCAGGTTTTTTTGTTTTGTTTTGTTTTGTTTTTGTCATCCGTCATAGGACTTGAACTCTGGGCCTGGGCACTGTCCCTGAGCTCTTCAGCTCAAGGCTACCGCCTTACCCTTGGAGCCACAGTGCTACTTTCGGTTTTCTAGTGGTTAATTGGAGATAAGAGTCTCGCGGACTTTAATGTCTTGACTGGCAAGGATTATAGGTGTGAGCCAGCACACCTGGCTGGTTATTTTTGAAGTAGGGTCTTACTTCCTACCTGGTTATAGTCCTAGACTACAGTTCAACCTATTTTAAGTTTCTCATTGTAGCTGGGATGACAGGTGCATATTACCACATCTAGCCAGCTTCTTCCATTGATGGTGTCTTAAGGACTTTTCTGCCCAGGCTGGTCTAGAACCATGGTCCTTCCAATACCAGCCTCCCAAATAGAATTGTAAGTGTAAGCTTTTATGTTTTATTTTTTAAAGATGGGGCCTCTAATAGAGAACATCCTGAGTGCTACCTGCCTGCAATCTACTCTGCTTGCTCATGTTCCTTACTTAGAAAAGAAATTATTTGGTAATGTGTTTCATTAAGTTTTTTTCTTGAAAATTTGTGTTGTGGTTGTTTTAATAAGTCATTTCCCTATGTTTCAGTCTTTAACTCATTAGTATCTAACTTTATGGTGTTAAGGGCTTTTATTTAATGATTTTTTTTCTAAAAATATGGTTATGATTTAGGAAACAGAAGAAAAGGAAACTTGGGTAGTAGTAATATTACTATTCTGTTTCCTGGGAATCTGCTGTTCTACAAATCTTATTGAAACCCCATTTAGGTCAGAACACTGAAGACTATAGCCAAATTTTTTCCCTCTCAAGAATCAAAAGTAGTTGGCTAGGTGTGGTAGTGATTTAAAAAAAAAATCAGAAGTAAATATTGTGTTTTGTGTTTTGCTATGCTATTAAATTTTTGTTATGTGAGTGTGTGTGTGCACTCATACTCACACACAGACCAGGGATCAGACCCAGGCTTGTGTGTACTAAGCTGCTAAGCGTGTGCTCTAGCACTGACCCCAGCCCCAGTAATTGGTGTTTAACTCTGAACATATTGGTTGTATTTTTTATTTCATAGGCAACTAAGCCTTTTCTGGAGGAAGAAGAATTACTTAGAGGGGTTTGTCGATACTGGGTATTGTAAAAGTTTCTTTTAAATTTCTAGGTGACTTACTAAGTAACCTGTTGCAGAGTCCTAGCTCAGCCAAATTATTGAATCAGCCTATCCCCATCCTTGATGCGGAGAGTGAGTATATCTGTTCTCTGGCCTTGGAGTGTCTGGCCCATCTCTTCAGTTGGATTCCTCTGTCTGCCAGCATCACCCCATCCCTCCTCACCACCATCTTCCACTTTGCACGCTTTGGCTGTGATGTCCGGGCCAGAAAGATGGCATCAGTGAATGGCAGCAGCCAGAACTGTGTCTCGGGACAGGAGCGTGGCCGGCTTGGTGTGCTGGCCATGTCCTGCATCAATGAACTCATGTCCAAAAACTGTGTGCCTATGGAGTTTGAGGAGTATTTGCTGCGTATGTTCCAGCAGACTTTCTACCTCCTGCAGAAGATCACCCGGGATAACAATGCCCACACGGTGAAGAGCAGGCTAGAAGAGCTTGACGAGAGGTAATGCAAAGGCCGAGTGGCTATGCTCCAGACAGGGCTTGTTTGTTACTCCATGCCACGTGCTGTCTGTAACCTGTTTGATTTCAGAATATGGGCCTCCTGGTAAGGAACAGAAAGGTAGGTGGGTATGTATAGCAAGTCCAGGCTGAGCTAGAAGGGCTAGGGTGGTTAAGGGAAGTGAGTTGAGTGTAGAAAATGATGGTGGCTTGTGTAGGCCTGTTGTTTCTCTTCCCTGTCCGTTGATCTCCCGTCCTCCTGTCCACACCTCTGTCCCCTTCCTCACTATCTGCCTGCAGGTCTGAGGTGTGCAGGAACCAAGAGCATGGCCCCTGCCTACGTAGGTGAGGACAGAAGAGGCTCACGGAGGTACAGGGGTTCTGTTGCTCTTCCTCACAGGATGCTGCTTGTTTTCACCATCCAGCTGTTTCCCAGTGGGCATCTTGTAGTATAGAGGAGTGTTGTTAAAATCGTGAGTTTTACAGAAATGATGCCTGCTTGCCCAAAGACAGGGTAGATATTCATGAGGGTATAGTATAGTCAGTGTGGCACACACCTGTATTGCTTTGCTGCTTCATATTTAATAGAGTCTGAAATTCTTCAGGCCTGTTTCCCTAAAGTCCTTTAGGAGATGATTTCATTGTAATAGTTTGAGATAGGGTTGCATTATTTATTTCTTGTGTAGATGATGTCATTTATGAACCTTATGACTGACTAACCAGATGCTACTGCTGTATAGATAAAGGCAGTCAAAACCTGCCATGAGGACTGTTGAGAAGCATTCAAGTAGATACATTATATTGGATTACTAAATGTTTACATTGACTGGCAGAAAATTGTTACTATTTCAATTAATTTTCCTTTCCCTGCCTTTTTTATTTTTTGCCAGTCTTGGGCTTAAGCTCAGGGCCTGAGGACTGCCCTTGTACTTTCTCAAGGCTAGAACTCTTATCACTTGAGCCTCAGCACCACTTCCAGCTTTTTTCTATTTATATGACACTGAGGAATCCAGGGCTTCATGCATGCTAGGCAAGCACTCTACCACTAAGACAAATTCCTGCACGCCCCCCATCCCCCGCCTTTTTTTTTTTTTAACTTCTTTTTCTTTTGTCAGTTGTGGGGCTTGAATTCTTGGCTTGGGCACTGTCCCTGAGCGCTTCAGCTCAAAGCTACTGCCCTAACTCTGGAGCCTCAGCCCCACTTCCCATTTTGAGATAAGTCTCAAAGATGTTAGTGCCCGGGCTGGCTTTGAACCATGATCCTCAGATCTCAACCTACTGAGTAACAGGTGTGAGCCATAGGGCCTGGCTACTTCCCTGTCTTTATTAAGCTCTATAGAGTTAAGGTTATTTATTTCCTTTCTCTCAAAATATAAAAATAGAATGTCAACTGTCCAAAATCAAGAAAATTTTAGCGCTTTATTTTTTAATTCTTTCAATTTCTTGGACTTTCCTGCCTGGCTTTGAATTGCAATTCTCAGATCTCAGCCTCATGAGTTGCTAGATTTACAGATGTGAGCCACCAGCGCCCTGCAATGCTTTTTATATGAATTCAAGTGCTTACGTAGTCCCACAGTTCCCCGTCCTTTCTAGCTTTGTTTGAAGAAGGGTTGGCTTGCCTTCACGTGTTAATTAAAAATTGAGCTACCCATAGCAGCCAGTGACTTATTAGTTATTTTGACTTTTTTCCTTGAAGCCTGGTATGGCCTCCAAACTGTTATTTTATTGGCATAGAGAACTGTCATCATAGATTATCTGTATGCTGACTTTGTTCTGTGTAAACTTGTGTGCTTTTGCTTTTCTACTTAACCCCGTGTTTCCTATTGCCCTGGAAGCAGAAAGGTGACATAAATAATATTGTGTGCTTGTTTCCTGGCTTGTGGGTCTCACTACTAATTCTGAACAGCTCTGTCCATTCTGTTTGTGAGCTACTTAACGAAGACCTTGGCTTTTCTTCTCTTCTGCCTTTTTTTTTCTAACTTTATTGTTCATTAGCAACTATACCAGAAGGTAGACAAGGGAAAGAAAATGAGGTGAAATCAAATCTGTATTGAATATCCTCTTCTCTGCCCCCCCCCCCCCCCACTTTTTTTCTTTGGCACACCAAAGGCTTGAACTCAGGGTCTGTGCATTGTCTTTGAGCTTCTTTTGCTCAAGGCTGGCACTCTACTACTTAAGCCACAGTGCCATTTCCTGCTTTTTCTGTGTATGTGGTACTGAGGAATCAAACCCAGTGTTTTATACATGCTAGGCAAGCACTCTACCATTTTCCCAGCTCTTCTTTTTTTGTCTATTTTTTTTGTTTGTTTTCATGTGCTAGAGATCGAACCCATGGCTTTGCACATGCTAGGTACATGTTCTAGCACTGAGTATAGCCTAACCCTGTATTTTTAAAATTGGGTTGAATTTTAAGATAAGATTGATTTTGTTGGATAGTTTATGGTTTCTCTTTGTTCATTTTGTGGGCAGTGAGTACAGCTTCCTAAGGAGCAGTAAGCTTGCTGCTGTCCTTGAAGGTCCACGTGAAAAATACAATGCAATACACCAACCAAAGACTGAGCAGCATTCGCTGCTCTTGAGAAGTGGTTGAGTAATGCTCTCTTAGTGGTTGGAGAACCAAAGAGAAGCCCTCTGTACTTTTCTCAAAACTGAGTGTCAGTGGTTCATGCCTGTAATACTAGCTGCTCAGGAGGCTGAGATCTCAGGATCCCAATTCAAGGAAAGGAAAGCTTGTAAGACTCTTGTCTCCAGTTAACTACCAATGAAGTGGAAGTGGCACTAAGGCTCAAGTGGTAGATTGTTAGCCTGGCGTGAGAAAGTCAGCAACAGAGCCCAGGTACTAATACGTTCAATCCCCAGGACAGGAACAAAAAACAAGAACAACCATATTGATCTTAATTTCCTTATTTTTTTTCCAGTATTTGATCCAAGACCTAATCCTTATGAGACAAATGAATTTAATTTTTAGAGAGCCCATGTATGAGTAGGGAGAAGTTGGCTGCCCTTGGGGACAGGTTCCAGTAACAATAGGGGGCATTTTTCTTTTGGGGCCAGTTTTGTTTCTCTGAGGTACAATTGTCTTGTTTATTTATTTATTTTAGTTGGTTATGGGACTTGAACTCTGGGCATGGGTGTTGTCCTTGTGTTCTTCAGCTCCAGGATACTATCCTACCCCTTGAGCCACAGTACCATTTCCGGTATTATGGTGGTTAATTGGAGATAAAAGTCTCACAGACTTTAGAGCCCGGGCTGGCTTTGAAGTGTGATCCTCTGAGTAGCTAGGATTATAGGCATGAGCCACTTGCCTGTTTTTTTTTTTTTTTGTTTTGTTTTTTTTTTTTAATTTCACTTATTTCTGCTTTGAAACATAGCCTTTTGCAGTTAGGAGTTTCAGAATTGGCTTTTAGACTTCACCTAATTTTCAGCTAAGGCCTAGCATGACTTTTTAATTTCTTTATTGTTCATGGGCCTGCACTGAGGGCCTGGGCAGTATCTGTGAGCTTTTTTGCTCAATGCTAGTGCTTTACCACTACTTCTGGTTTTTTTTTTTTTTTTTTTGGTGGTTAATTGGAGATAAGAGTCTCACGGACTTTCCTACTTGAGCTGGCTTTTGAGCCACAATCCTCAAATCTCAGCCTCCTGAGTAGCTAGGATTTCAGGCGTGAGCCACTGGTGCCCAGCTTTGATTTTACCATTTTGTTGGTGTCTGAAATGTAACTTTTGTAGGTGTGTCCATTTCATTTTCTAATTACCTTTTGGTATTAGGGGCTTAAAATGAGAGTTCTGACATAGGTGTGATGATGTGTTGTGTGCTTAGTAGAAAGTGCTCTGGCCTGGCCCTCACTGTCCTGAGGAATGACTTAGTGAGCAGATGCATGGGGAACATTGGGCTGGAAATGGATGACAGCTTCCTATGCCACCAGCTGGCTGAGCTACGGGCAGCTAGGTGCATTGCCTTTTTGGGTCTCATTTGCAAAATGGGAGCATTAGACTAAGTTGTCCCCGAGGCCCATCCAGTTTTAAACACCCACCCTCCGCCCCCCGTATTAGAAAATTCCTCTAACGTGGACTAAATGTACTGACTCAGGGCAAGAGAAGGATAAATGTGCCCAAGGGTGTGAGTCCGAGTCTGTATACTTGGATGTCAGGCCCTTGTATCACCTTAGTCTTGGTCCAAACACACCATTCTAATGTTGGCCTTCCAGCAAAGAAAACCAGCGTCAAGATTTGCCACATGAAGTGACATTGCCATCTGCCCATCAGCTTCCTGTACTATCCCTTTTACTTGGGTTGGGTTGTACAGTGAATGAGTTAGACGTAGGTGAGTGAGCACTAGTTGGTAACAAGCCTTGGCGGGAGTATCTGAGGATTAAAGCTGCTTTTCTGCTATGTTTCAGGTGGTAATGGAATGAAGGGTTGCCTGTCCTGTAGGTAATTGTTGTAGGCCTTTATATTTTTAACTGAAAAAAATACCCATTTTTATATACTTCTGCACTGAAAGAAATTTGAATTTCTTCTAAGGAGCTGGCTGTGTTTCTTATATCTCTTGTTGTCTTGTCTCATTTAGCTATATTGAGAAGTTTACTGACTTTCTGCGGCTCTTTGTGAGTGTTCACCTAAGGAGAATTGAGTCTTATTCCCAATTCCCTGTGCTGGAGTTTCTGACGCTGCTTTTTAAGTACACATTTCATCAGGTAAAGTACTATAGCCTCCCATCCTTATCCCCGTCCCAGTCCCAGCCCTGGTCTCAAACATGGGGTTCAGTGAGGTAATCATATGCAAAATGAGTAGCTATAGTTTGAGTGGATTTTCTCTCTCTCTCTCTCTTTTTTTGGTGGGTCATGGGGCTTTAACTCAGGCATTGTCCCTGAGCTCTTCAGCTCAAGGCTACCACCCTACCCTTGTGCCAAGCCCCACTTCCCATTTTCTAGAGGTTAGTTGGAGATAAAGAGTCTCAGGTCCTGGCCAGGAGTTTGGCCTAGTGGTTAAAGTGCTTGCCTAGCATGCATGAAGACCTGGGTTCGATTCCTCGGTACCACATACATAGAAAAAAGCCAGAAGTGGTGCTGAGGCTCAAGTGGTAGAGCTCTAGCCTTGAGAAAGTCCAAGGACAGTGCTCAGGCCCTGAGCTCAAGCCCAGGACTGGCCAAAAAAAAAAAAAAAAAAAAAAAAAGAGTCTCAGGTCCTTTTGTGTCCTGGGCTTGGCATTTAACCTTGATCCTTGTTACAGGCAAGAGCCACCACACCCAGCTTTTTTTTTTTTTTTTTTTTGCTGGTCCTGGGGCTTGAACTCAGGGATTGAGCATTGTCTTTGAGCTTTCTCAAGTCTGATGCTCTATCACTTCAGCCACAGCACCACTTCCGGCTTTTTCTATGTATGTGGACCGAGCAATCGAATCCTGGTCTTTATGCATATTAGGCAAGCACTCTACCCATAGGCCAAATTCCCAGCCCCTGAGTGGATGTTTTATAGTAAGGATTAGGTTCAGGAGAGGGAGAGTGGAGAATATGGTTGCCTGGATTTTACATGAAATAGAACCTCAAAGCCCTTAAGAAAAGTACAACAGTCTGGGCTCTAGGACCTTGCAGAAACTTGTTTTTCTAACTAACCATTTATCCTTTTTTTTTGTTTTCTTTTTTTTCCCTGTCCTGGGGCTTGAATTCAGGGCCTGGACACTCTTTGAGCTTTCTCAAGGCCAGTGTTCTATCATTTGAACCACAGCACTACCTCTAGCTTTTTCTGTGTGTGTGATACCAAGGAATGGAACCCAAGGCTTTGTATATGCTAGGCAAGCACTCTACCACTAGGCCACACTCCTGACCCTAACCATTTATTCTTGTTAGTTCCTACTTTGAGATTGCTGTTAACCTGCTTGACAGCTCTCTTTTGCATGGTACCCTGAAAGGTACTTGACAGCTTTTTTCAGTCTTTATTGGAAAACGGAAGCCACTATATTTGAAGCCACTGTGGTTAACTTTTGGTTTGTAGTGGAAAGAGCAGAGGAGGAGGACGATAAAGGAACCTACTTCTGTCTGTGACTGAACACTGTATCTCTGGACTGTGATTCCTTTCTCCAAAGTAGATTTGAATTGAATGAGCCTTTTCCACACAGTCTCTGATGTTAAGATAGGTTATTTTAACCAGCTTGCCCTGTCTTGCCTTATCTCATGATGTATTCCATAACACCTATGTCTTGTTAGGTTCCATAGGGCTCAATGGTAAAAACTGAAAGCTCCCAATGGTGATTACCAAGAAAGCAGAGAACTCTAGACATATAGTTTTGCCATTCTGGTGGAAATAAACACTTGTGTATGTATGTTTCTGAGCAATACTTACATTAAGTGATTTCATTAACAGGTGTTTTTTTTTTGTTTTTTTTTGAAACCATAGCCTACTCATGAAGGTTACTTCTCTTGTTTGGACATCTGGACACTCTTTTTGGACTATCTGACAAGTAAAATAAAAAGTCGTCTCGGAGACAAGGAAGCAGTTCTTAACAGGTAAACGTCACAAACACTGATAGAAGTAGTCATTTTGCCAGTTATTCCTGTTATGGAGAGATAGCAGAACAGCTGGATCTGCTCAGTGAAACAGGCAGTCATGCCACTAAACATTAGCATTTCTCTTTTAATAGTTGAGCTTCTTCATCTTTTATGATTAAACAATATGTTGTTATTAAAATATTTAGTACATTATATATAGTTATTGGAGTTGTATATATATCCTTAGGTGTGATAATGATTTTGTGTGTGTGTGTATGTGTATGTATGTGTGTGTATGTATTTTATTCTTGTTTTTGTTTTTTTTGATTGGTTGTGGGGCTTGAACTCTGGGCCTGGGCGCTGTCTCTGAGATCTTCAGCTCAGTTCTACTGCTGTACCACTTAAGCCATAGCGCCACTTCCAATGTGTGTGTATTTTTTTTTTTTTGGTGGGTCATGAGGCTTGAACTGTGGGCCTGGGCACTGGCCAGATCTTAGCCTCTTTATCTCAGCCTCCTGAGTAGCTAGGATTACTGGTTCGACCCACTGGGCCTACTTTGTGTGTGTATTTTATAAGGCTCTCATTGTAGACATACAAACAGATATTTGTTGAATAAATTGACATGACACCTGTGATTTGCTTTCAGTATCTCACTGGGGATAAGAAGGAAGTAGTTTAGTATATAAAAGAGATGGGGGGCCGGGAGTTTGGCCTAGTGGTAGAGTGCTTGCCTAGCATGAGCGAATACTTGGGTTCGATTCCTCGGTACCACATATGCAGAAAAAAAGCCAGAAGTGGTGCTGAGGGTCAAGTGGCAGAGCTCTAGCCTTGAGAAAGTCCAAGGACAGTGCTCAGGCCCTGAGCCCAAGCCCAAGACTGGCAAAAAAAAAATGATAAAAAAAAAAAAATTAAAAAAAAAAAAAAGAGATGGTTGCAGGAGGGCACTGGTGGCTCATGCCTGTAATCCTAGCTACTCAGGAGGCTGAGATCGAAGGATCATGGTTCTAAGCCAGCCTGGCACTCAAGTCCATGAGACTTACCTCCAGTTAACAACCAGAAAACAGGAAGTGATGCTGTGGCTCATGGGGTAGGGCAGTAGCCTTGAGCTAAAGAGCACAGGGACAGCGGCCCAGGCTCAGAATTCAAGTCCATGACTGACAGGTGGGGGCAGGGAGACAGAGGCAGAGGGTTGTCCATGTGTTGATAATTGATGCTGAAGTTAGTTGGTGGGAATTGGGGTTTATTATGTTCTTTTTCCTATTTATATGTGTCCAAAAATTTAATATATAAATATATATTATATATATAAGCACATGTTTTTTGTTTTTTATTTTTTGTCAGTCCTGGGACTTGGACTCAGGGCCTAGCCATTGTCCTTGGGCTTTCTCAAGGCTAGTACTCTTACCACGTGAGCCACAGTACCACTTCTTCTGTGTATGTGGTATCTAGGAATTGAACCCAGGGCTAGGGTAGCATTCCACCACTAGGCCATGCTCCTGGCCCCTGTTTTAAAAACTAGGAGAATATGTGGAAGAATTTAAGGAAGAAAAGTTATCCATAATCCTATATTACAGAAATAATTGCTTAAAATTTTTTTTTGCCAGTCCTGGAGCTTGAACTCAGTGGCTGGGTATTGTCATGGAGTTCTCTTTTTTTCTCTTAAGACTAGCACTCTACCACTTGAGCCTTAGCTCCACTTCCAGCTTTTAGTGGCTAGTTGAAGATAAGAGTCTCATGGACTTTTCTGCTGGGATTGGCTCTGAACCATGATTCTTAGATCCTAGCCTTCTGTTGAGTAGCTATGATTATAGGTGTGAAGCACTGACACCTGGATAGAGGTTTGTTTTCTTCCCTTTTTCCCAGGCCATATATCCTTGCTATATAGAAAATAGAAATCACACTTCTATTCTAGTACAGTGTTAGTGCTGCTGAGTGGGAGAGGAGAGAAGCTGGGGATTCATTGTGTTAGGAAAAGAATGGCAACATCCATAAATAGAGAAACCTACTATTCTCAGTATGTGGCTGTATTTCAGGCTGAAAGGAAGCAAGAATTCTGTTATACATGTAGTATTAGAATAGTTTCCTAGTACATCAGTTTTCTGTTGTGTAGACACAAGGTTTATGAGAGGTAGGATTACAAGTGACCCAGCATAAGTACAAAGGATCTTAGGCAGTACTCAGTTTGGTTATTAAATTTGATTCTTGCATTGTACTGCTCAGATGAGGAGGTTACTACTTGTGAAAACTGTCCAGTGGATGAGCAAGGTTCTACAATGTGGACCCCAAGACTGAGCATGAGATATTCCTAAATTTGATTTCTGTTTTTATAGTTTCTACTTGTATGTACTTGGGTAAATTATCTACCTTATAGAGGCTTGTTTCCTCATTTGTAAAATAGAGATGGTGATTGCAGTTATTTAGACAGTAAATGAACTAACGTATTTAGAATTCTTGACACATTGTAAATGATCTATAAATGACACTGGAGAATGGAGATGGTGTTGGTCAGCCTTTTATTACTGAGAAAATACAACTGAGAAAAACACCTTAAAGGAAGAAAGGCTTTCTTGGCTTATGTTTTGGAGGTTTCAGGCCATGGTTACTTGGCTCTGTTGCTTTTGGGTGTGGTGAAGCAGAGCATCATAGTGGGGTGTATGTGGAGAGCACAGCTGATCACCTGACTGTGGAATAGGGAGGATGTAGGGAAGGAAAGGACTGGAGATAAGATCTCCAAGCCCACAGTGACCTACTGCCTTCTACCAGGCCCTGCCCTCCTAATAACCAGATTAGCTATGAACACATCAGTGGATGAATCCACTGCTTGGGTTAGTGCCTTTGTGATTCAGTTGCCTCTGAGGCCCTGCTTCTGAACAAGGCTAGGCTTCACAGCATGGAGCTCCCCTATGTGTCTTTGAGGAGCCCTTTGCAGCCAAGCTTCAACAGTGGTGAAGTTAGTGGCACACTTTCTCCCCAAATGGGCCAGGTGGGGAGGGAGTAAGAGAAAAGCTCCACCTGGAAAGAGAAGTTGGGTTGTTTCTATAAAAACCTTTTACACGGCTAGGGTTTGGGGTTGCTAAAATTCTAAATAGAGTATTGGCATTCCAAGTTGAAGCATTTGTTCTATTTGCAAGCACTATTTTGGGGATTGTAGAACAGCTTTTAAGTTGCAGTGGTAGCAGGCCACATGTTCTGTATAGTTCATCAGGAACTTAGGACACACGGTAGTAGATACTGGTTTTTAGTGAGTGGCTTTTCATTGTATCTCTCAGGCTGTTTGAGAGAATGAACTGAAAAAAATGATTAATATGAAAATGTGCTAAAGCATAGTCCAAATGGGAGGAAGGTGCAAAGGGTATGGTTCCACTAAAGATGCACACACTAGCACGTAACTCATATTGAACAGGCACGTTATTACTGCTCTGCACAGGCTATTTGTGCAAACAGATGGAACATCTCCTTTCCTGCTCTGTGATGGCAATGTTTCTTTTGGTCAGGTTTTGTGCTACTACCTTTCCTCCTGTGCTGATTCTTTTTCAGGACAGTTAGGATTTAGGGAATCATATATTTAGCATGGTAGCCAAGTTTATTACTTTTACTTGTCTATCCAGGAGGGTGGCACAGTTATCAGTGTCTTTTAGCTGATTTGCCTGTGTGAGCATGATATCACAGTCATCTCTGTAGTCGTTCTGACCATTTCAAATAGTACTGAGTTGTATGTATTTCATGATTTACATTCTGTTTTTCACATCTAATGATGTATACTATTTTCTGCCATTCTAGAGATAGGACAGGGCCTTTTCTTGCGAGGCAAGCGCTACTACTGAGGTATACCATGCAGCTTACTTTAAAAAATATAAGAAAAGAAAATGAAAGAGCAAAATCTCTCAAAGCCAGTGTTGAATATGTGATGTTAATTAGTAACTGTGGCTGCTGCTTGTCCCACAGGCACCCCCTAGTGGTCTGAGCCTGTAGAGTAAAGAGTGGATCAGGGTAAACTTTGGTTTGTGCAGCCCCCTCATGCATTTACACAGTGTATGTTTAGGAAACTTTTAATTAGTTAATTTATTTTTGGAAAGTCCTGGGTTTGAGCTCAGGGCCTAAGAACTGTCCTTGAGCTTTCTCAAGGCTAGTGCTCTGTCACTTGAGCCATAGCACCACTTCTGGCTTTTTCTGTGTGGTAACAAAGCATTGAACCCTGGGTCTTTGTGCATGCTAGGCCAGCACTCTACCACTAGACCAAGCTTCCAGCCCTTGTTTTAAGTTCAAGTTTGCTCTATAAGAGCCTCTGTATCAGAGACATGATGTTTTGTAGGAGCAACTGATAGCATTGGCTACTGGTGATTACCATGTTTATTTTAACTGAGCGCTCCTAACTGATCAGAGTTTTTCAACAGATGAAACTATATGCCATTGCTTTTATAATCACAGTTGTGGTGCGAGTCACTTTCAGAAGCTGCAGATCTTCCAGGAAGTAGTCAACAGTGTTTACTTGGTATCTGCGATTAGAAATGTGAATGTGGTTAAGTCAGCAGTACTCAGTTCCTGTCGCTGTGGTTAAAAGGTTTTGCATCATTCCTCGCCAACAAAGTGCCAGGCATTCATTGTGAGCTACAAATTTTGAAGCATAAATGTACACAGATTTATTTTGGTCCTAGGAGCTTAGAAATTCAGAGTGTGCATGTTCCTTCCTCAGTGAGAGTACTTGAGAATCTTGATCAGAGCTAGTGAGACTGGCCTGTGTTAGTAGGCTAAGTGTTCTGGGACATGCCTTGCTGACAAAGCTGCTGATTGCAGTTGAGATGGTAACAGGAAAGGTAGAAAAGGTGCAGCATCCTTTTCCTCACTTGTACATGGAAGTTGCCTTTCTCACAGCTATTGAGAAAATAGAGCTAGTCAGTGTGTGTAGAGTGGCTGAGAGTAGGCGCTCATTAGATGAATGTTAACTGTCACCCACTTCTCTTCATGTTCCTCAATGTGAAGTCATCTGTGTAGGAACTTATTTTTACAGGAAGATGAGGAAGTGTGATTGATGAAGCAACCTAGCGTTGAGTCAGACCCTGTGAACCTCCTTGTCACATGAATACTGGCAAGTGCTGGCCACACACCAACAAAGGGATCCTAGGAAACAGGAGATTAGACTGTAAACAAACGTGAGTGGATATGAGAACATTGCTGTTTAAGAGGAAGAAGGGCTGTTGTTACAATTGACATTTGATGTTAATAAAAAAGTGTTAATTAGGTTTAGAGTAGAGGTCTAGTAGCCTTCTAGCTCCTACTAGAAGAACATTATGCCTCAGTTTGTATCCAAGTAGTTATCTTATAAGTTGAAAAAGTGGCTTTTTTTTCTAATTTCTCTTGCAATCTCTTTGTTGTTTCACTTCTAAACATAGGGGATTTTTTTTTTTAATTACAATTTTTTTTTTTTTTTTTTTTTTTTTTTTGCCAGTCCTGGGCTTGCGCTCAGGGCCTGAGCCCTGTCAAGGCTAGCGCTCTACCACTTGAGCTTCAGCACCACTTCCAGCTTTTTTTTTCTATGCATGTGGTACTGAGGAATTGAACCTGGGTCTTCGTGCATGCTAGGCAAACGCTCTACCACTAGGCCAAACTCCCAGCCCCAACATAGGGGATTTTTATAATCCTTCTTTTACTGTTTTCTAGTTAATTTTATTAAGATCTGTATGATTTCAGGGACTTAGAATCACACACCAGTGGCATATGTCTACGAGGCAGGAGGATAGACAGTTTAAGGTTAAGGCCAGTCTTGGTAAAAGTAGCAGTGTGCCCCAATCTCAAGACCAAAATGAAAACAAATGGCTGAGGGTGTTGGCTCAAGCATAGAACACTTGTCTGGGATACACAGAGCCCTGGGTTCAATTTCCAGCACTGTGAAGAAGAAAAAGGGAATGAAAAATGTATTCCATGCAAAGAATTTACCAAGAGAGGTGTGGACAAAAAATACTAAAACCAAATTAGACTTGAAGACAAAAATTTTCCCTGGGGTGGTGGTTGGGGGAACCATTCTTACTGATTGACAGATTGATTGCCAAGGGTTGAACTCAGGGCCTGGGCACTGTCTCTAAGCTCAAGTCTGGTGTTTTCCCACTTGGAGCCACAGCTCCACTTCAGGGTTTCTGGTGTTTAGTTGGAGATGAATTTTATGGGTTTTCCTGGTCTGGCTTGCTTGGAACCATGATCGTCATATCTTAGACACCTGAGTAGCTAGGAATGGCCCAGCAAGGCCATTCTTACAATAGTAAAACATCAGTGTATTAAAATCATTTGGTCTCCAGAACGAGCAGTTAAGTAGAAAAATACCAGTGCTCCTGCTCCATTTGCTCACACCCTTGCCATTCCATGGACTCTAGCTGTTTCTTGTTTCTTCTTTCACCATGGCTCTGTTCCCTGGTAGGCTAAATAAAGGCCTCTTTTTACTGAGGTCAGGTCTCTGCTTCACACAGGTACGAAGATGCTCTGATCCTCTTGCTCACAGAAGTGTTGAATCGTATCCAATTCAGATACAACCAGGCCCAGCTGGAGGAGTTGGATGACGAGACTCTGGATGATGATGTAAGCGACATACCCCAACTCACCCTAAAGCAGTGTTCCCTTGTGATAGCATCCAGACTGGAGGCTTGCATCCTGTGACTCTCTGCTCTCAGCTTGAGTTGTATACTTGAAATTCTTACCTTATTGCTCTGTTTTGTCTCTGACGGTAAAAAATGTTTCATAGGCATTTACACCTATGTGGACTAGAAGACCAGATGTACAGTGGGAGAGGTGGTTTACTGAAAACTTTGTCCTTTCATTTCCTCTGTCTTGCACGTCTAACTCCATTCTTTACCTGAGCATAAAAGAATACCTAGCTGGGCACTGATGAAAATTAAAGAGGTATTTAAATGATAAGACCAGAATGGGAAGACATCTCTTTTGGAACAGCATGTTAAAACAGATTTTAGCTGAATGATCTAGTTTGGGGGCCAGAGTTCAAATTGCTGAAAGTCCTCTAAGTTAGGTTGTCACATGCCTGTGGGGCTACATCATAAGAGCACTGATGTTGTTTGGCGTGGATACACAGACTTAGCCTTAGACTGTTGTGGAAAGGGGACAGTAATGTTGATGGGTGAGACAAGGTAAAGATTTCCAAACCTTTCACAGATGGCAATTTCTGTACTGTTAAGCCCACAAGAGAAAAAACGGGTTCTTCTCTGCAGACCATGGCTTTCTGAGGAAATAGTTTGTTATGAAATCAGTTTGTTGGGTTAAAAAATAATTCTAGCTTTGCTTTTCAAAGTGTCACATAACCTAGTTCTATCATTTTCTACTTTGTCAAAATTTTGTGTGTGAGTACAGACATGAGACAAAGAGAAAGTAGCAAGGAAGAAGACAGGATCCAGTTGATGCCTTTGTTTTCCCACAGCAGCAGACAGAGTGGCAGCGGTACTTACGCCAGAGCCTGGAGGTGGTGGCCAAGGTCATGGAGCTTCTTCCCACGCACGCCTTCTCCACTCTGGTAATTCATCATTTGAAGGGGAAGGAAGAATCTGATTGGTTCCTTGTCCATGTAGCATGTATGGCATATACTTCTTTGTCTCTCCTTCTCTTTCTGTGTGTATCTGTGTATTGTTTAGCCCTCTTCTGTGTGGGAGATGGACTCCAGGGCCTCATGGAATGCTAGACAAGTACTTTACCACTTGGCTATCCTTCTGACCCTAATTATTACTTATTAAACAGAAAAGACCTCTAATTTATTGATGTTAACATTCTTGCAAACTTTTAGAAGCCCAATATGATCTTGAAGATAATAATGATTTTACAAATGCCTTAATGCCTTCCATCAGTAGAGTAAAGGTGGCTAGACCACACAGTTGTGAAATTGGCCTCTGTCAAACTCCCTGTGGCACATTGCTAGTCCTCTGCCTGTGTTTTTGAGGTGGACTCATTAGTCATAATGTTGATTTCATTATGTGAGTATTGATTGATTGATTTTTGGACATAGAGCTTGAACTCAGGGCTTGGTGGCTGTCGCTTAGTTCTTTCGCTCAAGACTAGTGCTCTTCCACTTTAAGCCAGAGCTCCACTTCCAGTTTTCTGTGTGTGTGTGTATGTATGTATATGTGTGTGTGTGTATGTGTGTATATGTGTGTATGTATGTTTTGCCAGTTCTGGGCTTGGACTCAGGGCCTGAGCATTGTCTTTGTGTTTTCTCAAGGCTAGAGTTCTACCACTTGAACCACAGCACCATTTCTGGCTTTTTTCCTATGTATGTGGTACTGAGGAACGAACTTGGGCCTTAATGCATGCTAGGCAAACACTCTACCACTAAGCTAAACTCCCAGTCCTTTGATGGTTAATTTGAGATAAAAGTCTCACAGGGACTTTTTTCTGCCTGGACTGGCCTCAGATCTCAGCTTCCTAAAGTAGCTAGGACTGCAGCATGAGCTACCAGTGCCCGATTAAATGAGTATTTATAATGCTAGTGATTTCATTAAATAAATGTCTTCCTCAAGGAAAGATAGCTTACTGGGGTCAGCTTGTGTACATATGACCCAACTGCCTGGTGTTCTGTGGAAAATGCCTCTTGGTCTTGCTGCCTGTGTATAAGGGCACATGTATGTGTTATTTTCATTTTTGGTATTTGTGGCAGCTTCAGAAAGAGCCAGCTCTAGTTGTGAAGTCTTCGTTGGTATGTAAACAACGAAAACCAACTTCCCAATTACCTGGCTTGTCTTTTTACTTTGCCATGCACATTAAAAAGGCATATTTGATTTTTTTTTCCTCCCAAGGGCAAAGAGTTCTCTTGGGCATGAGGCTCTTAAAGGTTAGGTCATTTTGGTGCTGATGTACCTGCTAGGATAGTGATAGTCATATCCCAACATCCTTGGCTATGCTTAAAAAATTGATACTATGTTGTTTCTTTTCTTACTTTGTTAATAGTTTCAACTGTAAAAACTGGGTTGGGAGGACAGCAAAAAGGAGCCTCTTCTTCCTAGCTGTTTGTAAATGTTCTTGGAAAATAATTCTGGATTTTGACCTTCTCTCCATAGGTTCTTGATGTTTTAATGTAAAAAAAACTGTTAAAAGGGGCCCAGAGTTTGGCCTAGTGGTAGAGTGCTTGCCTAGCATGCACAAAGACCCGGGATCAACTCCTCTGTACCACCTACATAGAAAAAAGCCAGAAGCGGTGCTGAGGCTCAAGTGGTAGAGCTCTAGCCTTGAGGAAGTCCAAGGACAGTGCTCAGGCCCTGAGCTCAAGCCCAGGACTGGTAAAAAAACAAAACAAACAAAAAAAAAACAAAACCAAAAACTGTTAACTTGCAATATTGATTTTAAAAATCTTTCTGTTTTCAGTTCCCAGTTCTTCAGGACAACTTAGAAGTTTATTTGGGATTACAACAGTTTGTAGTTACTTCAGGGTCAGGTAAATTGGTTTTTTATTTTCAAATTTAACATAGTAGTTTTAAAAAGAATGGACTGATAACATGATCTCCCGCACAATTCTCACTTCTAAACATAAGTTTAAATCATTCTGATACAGAGAATCTATAGGGGTGTGACATTGATTTCCAAAGAAGAGTTTGGAAAGAAGCTAATTGGGGCAAAATAGCCCTTACTAAAACCCCAGAATATTTCTTTATGCCCTTTCAAATACTGGAAAGGAAAAGGCCTTGCACTGTCTTGCCATGTGCTCTTTCTCTGGTTGGTAACATTACAACAGAGGAAGAACTCTGCACAGGCACAGTCAGTGCAGCACCCGGCTTGGATGGTTCACTATCCCGAATGGCCTGTGGGAGGTGCTTCCTCTAGCAAGCTGCAGACCCTTAGACCTTTGGGCTGTGCTTTACAGACCGCCCTGTTGATAATACCGAAAATAGCCTCTGTTTGTGGAACACTCATTATATCCCAGGCATTGTGGTATTTCCCTGTGGTTTCATTCTCTCCACTGGCCTGTAACCTATAAGCACTGCTACTCACGCTCCAGTTTTATGAAGAGGACACTGATGTTCCAAGACCCACTGTTACATGGCTGGTTAATGCTAGTCTTAGGATGAGAATGATAAAAAGAGAGCATAACTGACATACATTTTCTGCTAGGTGAAAACACTTGCAACTTGAGTCTCAGGTGACCTCCCTGCTTGCTCTCTACCCTCTGCAAATTCACTCACTTTTCCTTGTGGTATTGCCTGGCGGGAGGTGTACTGGCACCAAGCTGCCCAGAGGACAGCTTCTTCCTGGCTGTCAGTCCTGGCAGTGCCTCCATTGAGCCTCTTTCTGCTCCTTCTCTGGCTGCCCTTCTTGGTGGCCCCAGAGGGTTTGTTTCCATGACTGTTAGCTTTGAAAACAACCCAGTGAGCCCTAGGAGGCTGTTGGGACTTGGCAGGTACTGGTTCTGGCTTTCAGTGGCTTACACAAACTTAAAAACAGCAGTTTTCAAAAGGAAGATGTCTGCAATGTGCCTGTCATCACTAATGAACAATCACTTGAATGTACAAATGGTAAACATTTCCAGAACCCATCCTTAGGAGTAATTGTGCACAGGTGGTCCTCTACCTCAGGGCCGTTATAACCCAAATTAGAATGTACTCCATACTCAAAGAACATTATGGTATGTATGTTTGTAGGTTTGTATTGAAACAGTATGGCCGCAGATCATTACAGATTACAGGAGTACAACACCATACTTTTCTTGCTGTTCTCCTATGTTTCCTTCCGCCTTCCCTCTGTCATTCTGCCACCCAAGCCTATGCATCTAACCCAGCCTCTTGCTGGTTATTTTGGAGATGGAATCAAATAAACTTTGCTGTCCTGACTGGCCTTGAACCATGATCCTCCAGATCTCAGCTTCCTGAGTTGCTAGGATTATAGGCATGAGTCTGTATGCCATTATTCTTGATCTATAATAAAAATGTTAATTCCCCCACCACAGTTGATCCTAGGTATCCTATTTGTCATTATCTTTCTAGGTAAAATCTGCAGTGGGTATTTAATCCTAGACGACTGATAACTTAGAGATTCACATTCTAGACAGATAATACATTTTTGCTAAATCAAGTATCACATACCTGTCCTCATTGAAATCCATTTACTGGCAGTTTCACCGAGCACTTGGTTCTTCTAGATCATTTATAAATCGATTCCTAGCACTGATCTGTGGTGCATACCACATGGCAAAACCTCACAGGCCAGTGAAATGCTTATTTCCTGTTTTAAAATGAGCTTTCTTCTCCATGACAAAGCATTCCCCCATGCCTTAGTGGCTCAGAAGCCTAGTTTCCAATGCAAAAAGCTATTTAAAAATTTTTGAAATTGCTGAGTACAATTTGTTCCTGGTTCCCACGGCCATTTGCCCCTCCAAATAACTTCCCTGCTATATTGGTCTGCCTTTCTGCCTCTCAACAGAAAGCATGTTATCTTTTCTCTTTCTCCTCTGGTTTGCATTGACCTTTTAGCCTTGCTGCTGCTGCTGCTTGCTTCTTTTCCTCCTCCCCCTCTTCTTCCTCCTCCCCTCCCTCCTCCCCCTTCTCCCCCTTCTCCCCCCCCTCCTCCTCCCTCTCCTCTTTCTTCTTCCAAACCTACTTTTAGTGCTGGGGATTGAACCCAAGGCCCTGCACTTGGTAGGCAAGCACTCTTGAGCGATACCTCTGACTCTTCAGCCTCTGGATTCTGGAGTCTCATCTGGAATGTGTGACAGTGAGAGTCAAGCACACCTTTTCTGCTGCTATGATCATTGATGATGATTGGGTGTATTTGACCAGTGAAACCTGTAGAGCTATTCCTCAGCTCAGAGCTCTGCCTTACCTGGTTTTGCTGGTATATTCATATTTAGGAGAGTTGGGTGTACTTACTGTTTACCTCACCACAACCCATCTTGTTTCCAAGTCCTCCTTAAAGACCAGGCAAGTACATCTGTGTGGCATGGCATTTCCCTGGCAGTTGTTGCGTGGCTCTTGTGCTCCTTGCAGGCCACCCTTGACTCTCACTGCCTGTCTGTCCTGCTGTTAGTGGATTAAGAGACTCTCTTTGGTGTTCTTGTATCCATTTTATGTGTAGCTGTGCCACTCATCACTGACAGCTTCCCTCAGCTTTAAGTAATCCCTTTAACTATTTTGCTCAGCGATGCAAGCTGCCCTGCTTGCACGACAAGAAATTTTCTCTACAATATATAAACATTTAGACATAAATCCCTAGCTCTGCTTGGGTTCATTTACGACTTGTTGGTTCTCTTATACCTTAAGCACTAATTTTCATGCTTTCACCTTCCCTCGTGTCCCCCAAACAAGAAAACTTAAACCATGCTTTCCATTAAGGTGCCCCTCCCTGGGCATTGATTTGCAGAGGAGCTGTTCTTTGTATATAGCTCAGAGCACACTTAGTTGGCTGCAGGATGACTTTGAGGACACTTGAGAAGTTGCTCTCCATATAACATGGTCTCACTTAAGATTCTGTTTTATAGATGGTCTGTGTTTGGTGGGGAAATATAAGCCTTAGCCAGAATGGAAGAAAGTGTAAGTCAGTATGAACAGCTCTATGCCACGCCCCCCCCCCCCCCCCCCCCCGTTGGTACCTTGTATTATTTTGTGGCAGGACAGATAGGTTTTTAAACTGGAGGCAGACAAGATTTGGGGTATCTCTAGCTCTGTGTCTATTTGCCTTTCCGACAGAACAGAAAGGAACCACTTGCCAGATCAACACAGTCCTTTCATGGCACATATATGTTAAAGTGAACCATACAGACTTTCAGCTTTGTGCAGGCTGATGTGGTCAGCTCTCAGTGGTCAGCAACTTCATATACTTCAGACTAGTAATTTAAAATGCATAGCATTACCAATCTACTTTCCATTCTAGGTACTGTGCTTTGCTAGATGAGTTAGGGCAAGTTTAGAAGAGATAGCAAGGATTCCTAGGAGAGTAAAGGGAATTGGAAGGGGCCCAGAACTGTGGGGTTTTTTTTTTTTATGCACTCCAATTTTGCCATGAGAGTGGTAAAGTGTAAGGCAGCACAGCTTTGCCATTTAGCAAGGGCAGATCTCTCAGGTATTTATTCTGAGACATTAGTTTGGCATAGAGCTTAGAGCAGTATCTCTGCTCTGGGGAAATAGAACCATGTTAGGCACATTACTGACAAGGCCTTCCTGGGTGTGCTTTCTTGTATATGGAGTTTTGCTGGTATCAATACCTTACCATCTCTAGAGGTATCAGGATGGGTTTCCTCTGTATTAGTTCATCCCAGCCCCCTGTTCCTTCCCCTCCACTTGGGCCCTCTTGCAGCAATACGTGTGGATGTAGTTTTGGGTGGAACTGTGCTCAGCTTTCCTGCTTGGTCCTGGAGAGCAATCTGTAGGTGGCTAGGTTTGGTGAATTGATTTTTGTCCCTGGCACTGGTCTGAAGGAATGGCAGTCTATGATTACTAAAGTGACTGGTGTTATGTTCCAGGACACAGGCTGAACATCACTGCGGAAAACGACTGCCGGCGCCTGCACTGCTCCTTGCGAGACTTGAGCTCCCTCCTGCAGGCTGTGGGCCGCTTGGCAGAGTACTTCATTGGAGACGTGTTTGCTGCTCGCTTTAATGATGCCCTCACAGTCGTAGAGAGGTAGGTAGGCCGCCTTAGTACTCACCTTCTTCAGAACTTACCCTTCTGTGGGAGACAGCCATTGTATGTACATTGCTGCGTCTGGCACAGACTCTGACAGAGAAAGATGGGCTTCACTGTTAGCTTCTCTGAACTCTGCTTCATTGGGAAAATGGAGGGGAAGCAGCTTCTCATGGGTTTATCCTGAGAATTAAAAAGGTGCCAAGCACAGGCCTAGCATATAACAGAGCAGTGAACACTTTTATTTCACTGATGATCTTGCCTTCGGATATAAAAACTGTGTTGGGCTGGAAAAAGCCAGTTGCGGTGAGGGTCCAGTCGTTCTTCACATGATTAAAAACAGCATGAGGAAAATCAAGTAGGCAGCTGGTTGCCAGAATTGTAGGGTTTGTGATCTGTCTAATGCCTTCAGGATCCTCAAAGTGGAAGTGGAGCCTGGCTTGAGAGTTGAGTCCAGCCTGGCTCCTTTCATACCCGTTATCCTTTGGGTCTTTGCATGAAATGTAGCTGCATTTGTCAGGGAAGGTTTTCTTTTACACAGTCCTTTCCTATACTTGTACACTAAAAGTTACATGTAAACCATAAGAGAGTCAGACCATTTTAAGGTCTTTGATGAGATCAAAATTGTGTATGTGTTAGTCCAGGTTGAAGATCCAGAGCCCTTACTCTTTCAGTGGTGTAATAGGCTTGATGCTGGCCAATAGTAGGAATTTTTTTTTTCAGGTAGGTATTGCTGAATTTATATTTTTATATTCTTTTAAAAATTGTAATTAATAGAAGGGTTACATTATGTTCACCAGATAGAAGGTGCATTACTTCACAAACATTGATACCCCTTCTCATGTTTTTGTCCCCATTTCCCTCCCCTCACCCAGGAAATTTTTTTTCGTTTTCTTTTTGCCAGTCCTGGGCTTAAACTCAGTGCCTGAACACTGTCCTTGGGCTTTCTCAAGGCTTAAGCTCTACCACTTGAGCCACAGTACCACTTCCAGCTTTTTCTATTTATGTGGTACTAAGGAATTGAACCTGGGTCTTTGTGCATGCTAGGCAAGCACTCTACCACTTGGCCCAACTCCTGGCCAGTAGTGGGAAATTATTAAAAGCAGGTTTGCACATTTTAGTTAATTTTATTGTATATAGAGTAATTTTATTGCCATTGTACTTCTGAGTCATTTGTGGCTTAGAGGTAGTTAGTATACCTTGTCTAGTTAACACGGTTTGTGAGAAAGAAAAGTGCATAGGATTTAACTAGCTTCTTTGTGAGTCCAAATACGAGGGTCTTATTAAACAACAGCATGTCTTAATTCCAGTTTGTCTTCATTTGCGCTTATGTTTAGCTGGGGTAGGATATGGAATCCCTGGATTGGATATTCCTTGTTTTAGTTTACTCTCGAGCAGCACTCATGTGTCAGTTGTTGTAACTTTGTGGTAAGAGAGTATCAGAGATTCCTTGTCATTATCTTGTAAGTCTTATGTTTGCCTCTTTCTGCACTACTAAGGTTTGCATGTCAGTACTGAGCAATGCTTGTTGTTTGTGTGCATTTGGACTACAGTGTGAGAGAAAGCTCTTCCTATGGTTCCATGACCTAGTCCATGTGGTTGTGATGTATATGTATGTATATATGTCACACGTACATACGCATTTGTTAGCCCTTTTGTATTTCATATACTTGGACAATGTCATTAAGTATTCTAAGCATGTTTTTTTTAAAAATTAAGTGTAATATATTCCATTATATCCATTTTAAGACATTGTAACAGTGTACATGCCTTTGTATAGAAGTCTTGATGCCCATCTTAGGTTATTTTCTTGGGATAAAATTAAAGGTCTAGTGTGGATTCTTTTGTTATGGAGAAGTCTGTGGTTGGGCCTTTTTTTGTTTTTGATACCTTGTCAGTTTTGTTCCTTGTTGTCCTTATGCTTAAAGTCTTTTTTTAAATTGTTTCTTTGCCAACAGGTTGGTTAAAGTCACTCTGTATGGATCTCAGATAAAACTGTACAACATTGAAACAGCTGTGCCATCAGTGTTGAAACCTGACCTCATTGATGTGTGAGTAGATTGGTATTTGTGCTTCCTCAGGAAAGACCACATCCTTGCCTTCAAACAATTTATCTTAAACTCGTAAAGTATAGAATGAATATTTTAGTGAGAGAATGTTCTAGAGAGAGTTTTCTGAGACAGTACACTGGAGAGAGTTGAATTTGTTGGATAACAGACCCAGGAGAGAAGGAGGTTCTGTGGACCAGGTATTGAAGGCAGATAGAACTCTGCAGGTGGAAGAAAGCCGTATAGTTAGGGAGCAGAGGCTGCAAGGTCTACCAGGACTGCTGATTTATCGTTGGGCATCTTGGACATCTGTCTTACTACACATTAAGGCAGTGGGACCCTGGTAGAAAGGAAGCATAGTCTGTGCCACCTCTAGCCAGACTGATGGTGAAGGGAAGCAACTTTAGAGTGTTAAAACCCAGTTTACAAAGCTGTAATACTGGTACTGATACCTGCATCTGGGTTTGCAGCTATAGATTTTTACTAGTTCCAGAGTCAATACCTTATCACTTGACTTTGTTGATTCTTGTCTTATCATTTTACCTCTTCTCAGGTGAACTTGTATATTACAGAAAGATTGCATAAGATCTGATAGATATCCATTGACTACTACCTCTGTGTTCTAGGTGGCCACATGCAGGTGATGAGTAGTTGAGTTTTCAGGTCCTATATGGGCAGGCAGGTCAGTGATTTCCATGTTGTAGAACCGCTAGCACAGTGGGTGGACTTCCCAAGTCCTGTGAAAACAAGCATCATGCTAGCCGACTGTCTCCTGACTCTGTGGATCACATAGCCCCTCCTTTTCACAGGCATGCTCAGTCGCTAGCTGCTCTCCAGGCCTACTCTCACTGGCTAGCACAGTACTGCAGTGAAGCCCATCGGCAGAACACACAGCAGTTCGTGACACTCATCTCCACCACCATGGATGCAATCACACCCCTGATCAACAACAAGGTCTTGAGACAGTGAATGCCCCACTTTGTACCCGACTTTGCCTATCCTTCTGTCTAAATATCCAAAATGTAACACCGTGACTCGAGTGTTTTGTGTTTCATTTCATTTTAGGCTTCTAAAGTCCCACATGAATACATGCTCACTATGAAAAACTTAAGTATTGTTTAAGTATGTAGACTAAAAGGAGTTGCTGTCTTGAATCCCTCCCCCTGAACAGGACAAGCCCTGTCAGCAGTTGGTTTCATGTTTTTCTAGACCTTTCCTATTATTTACATGTGTCAGAACTATGCAGACATTGCTTTTTCAGTTGCTTTTCCATATGAGCAGCTTCCATTTTTTCTGTTGCCCAGGTAATTTCGTTCATGTGATTTTTCATTGAAGGGAGTGTGTGACCTTTATGTGCATCTTGTATACACGTTTTAGGGGTCCTGTAGTGTGGCTTCCCTCAAGTGGAGTTCCCAGTAAAGGTTATATCCTTTATGTATCCTGTATGTAAGCAATACTAAGTTGTCCTCCAAAAAGACTACCAGTTGATGTTCCTAAATCATGTTTACTTCTCATATTTTTTCATAGTTTTAACCAAATCTAGTATTGTTTAACATTTTTGTCAATGTGTTGTTTTCATAAGAACAATATATTGTTTTCCATAAATGTATATTATCTATAAAGACAAAGTATAACTATAAAGTTACTTTGTAAAAAGTTGTGTTATTCCTTAAGGTGTCCATTCCATAAATTTACCAAGCTGTTGCTGACTTTTTAGGCTTCCCTCATTAAAGTTATTGGGAATCCTTCTGAAATGCATGTACTTACAAATGAAACAGTTTAGAGTAAGTAGAGATGAGGAACATTTTATAGCTCTTGGATTTTTTTCCCCTCTTCTCTCTCTCTCCCTCTCTCTCCCTCTCCCTCCCTCTCCCTCTCATTCCCTCTCTCTCCCTCTCTCCCTCTCTCCCCCTCTCTCCCTCTCTCCATCTCTCCCTCTCTTCCTCTCTCCCTCTCTCTCCCTCTCTCCTCTCTCTCCCTCCCTCCCTCCCTCTCTCCCTCCCTCTCTCTCTCTGTCTCTTTCTCTCTTTCTCTCTTTCTTTCTTTCTTCTGATATTGTGGAGCTTGAACTCAGGGTTTGGGTGCTGTGCCTGAGTTCTTTTGCTCAAGGCTAGTGCCCTATCATTTTGAGCCATAACTCAAAGCCACAGCTCTGGTTTTCTGGTGGTTATTGGAGATAGGAGTCTCATGGACTTTCCTGCACAGGCTAGCTTTGAACTATGATTCTCAGATCACAACTTCCTAAGTAGCTAGGGTTACAAGCCTGTGGTTCTTAGAAATTATAATGATATTTCTTTCCTAAATAATCTGCACACCCTGACTTTGGTGTGTCTTGCTAGTGTTAGGTCTTATCTATAAAAAGCTTTCTTGGGGCCTTGAGTTTGGCCTAGTGGTAGAGTGCTTGCCTAGCATGCACGAATACCCGGGTTCGATTCCTCGGTACCATATACATAGAAGAAAGCCAGAAGTGGTGCTGAGGCTCAAGTGGTAGAGTTCTAGCCTTGAGAAAACCCAAGGACAGTGCTCAGGCCCTGAGTTCAAGCCTGGGACTGGCAAAAAAAAAAAAAGTTTTCTTGAGGCAGATGATATGGCTCAAAGGTACAGTATTCTCAACCTTCACAAAGCCCTGGGTTTAATCCCTAATTCTCATCTTCCCTGAAGTGTTTTCTCTTTTGCATTCATACTTTTAAGATTTGTTAGGTGTGCTGAGGTGAGAGAAGCAAGAGGCACTGGTGTGATGTGGATACATTGTAGAAAGGAAGAGCTGAGTTCGAGCTTGCCTTGGTAGGAGTCAGAAGAGTGGAACAAAGAATCTTTTATTGTCTGCCAGGGAATGGTGACCTTCCTATAATCTACTTACTTAGGAGGCTGAGACCTGGAGGATTGCAGTTTGAAGCCAGCCTGTGCAGAATAGTCCTTGAGACTCCATTTCTAATTAGAAAAAAGCTGGGCTAGATTCAGAACTCAAGTGGTGGAGCATCACTCATGAGCAGACAAGCTGAATAAGAGCACAAAGTACTGCATTCAAACCTCTCTCTTCCCTGCCCAAACTGGAAAAAATAAAATTCTCATTGTTTCAAGGGGGACTCAGATGGTGTGTCACATGTGTCAAGTGGCTCAAGAATGCCACTATGCGTGCTTGAGCAGAGACGTGATTAAGTTCAAAAGTGCCAGTGTTTGGGAAAAGGGAAAAGGAAATGGTAGTGGTGTGAAAACAGATGCTGTGGAGATGATAGGAGCATCGACCTGGTGGTCGACAGTCATCATAGACAAGACTCTGCAGGTGGATCTTGGGTAGTATGATACAGCAGCCAAAAACTACATGTAAGCTTGTGACGACCACCTCTGCAGTGTCTCTAGTTTCAGCCACATGGGGATATACTGAGCCAGCATGTCCTCTTCTGTTTCTAGGTCCAGGACAAATTGCTGTTATCTGCGTGCCACTTACTGGTCTCACTGGCCACCACCGTGCGGCCTGTCTTTCTGATCAGCATCCCTGCAGTGCAGAAGGTGTTCAACAGGATCACCGATGCCTCTACCCAGCGGCTTGCTGATAAGGTGAGAGGTTTGTTTTGTACCACGTGTGGCCACACCATGGGATTAGTGGAGTCGCGGGCCTGATGATACAGCCCACTGCACTCATGCTGTGAATGCTTCCTTGCTTAGGTGCACAGGCAGGGTGCTGTCCCTGCTAGGGTTCTCACGCATGTGCACGTGAGCAGAGATTGGGCTGTTTAGATAGAAGCATCATTTGGCCAGTGTTGTGAGAGTCCTTGCATTTCCCTTGGTTCACCAAAGTCTGGTTTCTCTGGTTGCACACTTGGTTTTTTGAGGTTGGAGAAGCACTAGGCAAGTGTGTGTTCTGAGAAGCTTTCTGGGAGACTCAGGCTAGACAATGGGGAGGGGTGGGTGAAAACAGGAGGGGAACAGAAGCACTTCTTTAGAGCACCAGGGTGTGAAAATGGTGTTCTCTCAGCCCTGTTCTGAGTGGCTCCCTGAGCCAGCAGAACGCAGCTCCTCAGGACCATGATATATTGAATGTCTACAGTGGGGTTTCACCTCTGTAATAACTCAGCTATGGACTAGAGGGCAGTGTGAATGTCCGAGAGGCCTGTGGAGGCCAGGCCTGGCCCTGCCTGACTCAGGCTTCTAAACCATGAGACTCCTTAGGAATGGGCCAACTTAGATCAGCACAGGCCCTGCCTGGGCTGTAAGAAAGGAGCCTGGGACTTGAGCTCTAGGTATGCATTGAAGTCAAAGGCCAGCAGCCGACAGCTCTCTGTCTGTTTTGACTCTGATGGATGCCTCTGGGTCTCTCCTAGGCTCAGGTGTTGGTGTGCCGGGCGCTCTCTAACATCTTGCTGCTCCCGTGGCCAAATCTCCCCGAGAGTGAGCAGCAGTGGCCTGTGCGCTCCATCAGTCACACCAGCCTCATCTCTGCCCTGTCTCAGGACTATCGCAACCTGAAGCCCAGCGCTGTCACCCCACAGAGAAAGATGCCCCTGGATGACAGTAAGTGGCTGCTGGTCAGGGGCAGCCCAGAATGCTGGTAGGGTTGACATGGCTCTTCCTTTATGACAGGGAATTGTATCTTTAGTTCGGGAGGTGAATCCAGTTGTTAGTTCCCATGGATGCTAAGGGGGAAACTCGGGTGCAGTAGGTAGAATTCCACTTGCCCATGAAATTCGGTTAGCACATGGGCAGGATATATATACCCAGTGTTAAGCAAAAATGTAGGAAGTACTACAATGGAAATGGCCCTGGGAGGTGCTGTGGACAGTGTGCACTGAGAGGACAGTTTCCGTGACCGCTGGTCTCTTCTCTTCTGCACTAGGAAAACCAATGTGAAGCTGTTTTGTGACGTTGGTTCCGTCCTTTTTCCAAATGCAAATATGTCAGAAGTTTTGGTATCTTCAAAAATGGCACTTGAAGTTCATTTTGGGGGGGGGGAGGGGCTTGAGCTCAGGGCCTGAGCACTGTCTTGGACTTTCTCAAGGCTAGAGCTTTACCACTTGAGCCTCAACAGCACTTCTGGCTTTTTTCTATTTATGTGATACTGAGGAATCAAACCCTGGTCTTTGTGCATGTCAGGCAAGCACTCTACCACTAGGCCAAACTCCCAGCCAAGTTCATTTATATTTAAGAGAGAGAAAGAAGTGAACCAGGAGAACTATAGTTCTAGGTATTATATGTCTGAAAAAAATTCTGGAAAATCTAATATTATAGGAATCTTTAAAAAGTACAGCCTATTTGCACAGTAAAAATGAACATTAGACAGTATCATTTGTACAGTGCTATTAGAGCTGTTTTGTGAAATACAATTTAGGAATCAAACCCTGGTCTTCGTGCATGCTAGGCAAGCACTCTACCACTAGGCCAAACCTCCAGTCCCTGGAAACATTTTTATAGTCAGAAGATTAACATGAACTCTTTGTATAGAAAATATTAGAAGAAAAAGAAACTCCTGAATCATCAATTTTTCTGAACATTTTTTATTGTTACTATAGGGGTGATGTACTGGTATTTTTCTTTTTTGTTTTCCTTTTTCTGTTTAATGTAGATTTGTAGTTAACATGGTTAGAGGGAAGTCACTGGTATCTTAAGGTATACTACAGTTCACTGACTAGATGCATCCTAAAACTTCTGACATTACCCAGCCTCACTCTTCAAAGTTTGCTGTTTGCCTGATCCTGGTTCTAAGTATTTTCGAAGTTCTATAATTGATTTTAATTCTCACATTAGCTTTATAACATTGGCTATATGAGTTAGGGACTGTTAATTGTCCTGATTTTATATGTGAGGAAACTAAGGCATGGGAAGGTTGACTTGTTTGCCCAGGGGATTACATGAGCTCTTGTGAAATTACATTTTTTAAGGTACACTGGTCCCCGTTTCTAACTATCTGGTAGTCGTATCAGTCAGCTTCGGCTGGAAGAAAAATTCAGACTTGCCCATGTTTCCTGTCCAGTCCTGGATACAGAAATAGGGAGATCCCTTCCAGCCTCAGCATGAAGGGCGGGCACATGGTAACTGGTGGAGGATCGTTAAAGCTCTCACCCAGACTTGACACATAACACTTTGACCAGAACAAGCTGCATAGTTGTAACCCCCAAAAAGGGATGGGGCAGGCACCACATGCTGGAAATATTTGCTGAGTAGCAGTTACAGTTTCCCTGGCAAACATGTTAACACTTGTGGTCATATTTGAGGTTACTATGCACAGTGGACACTGGCTTGAGAACTTAGATGCGTACAGACTCTGTGACTCTGTTAGGCCCTTATCTCCTCATTCCCCAGAGGTTGCTTTATATTTCAAAAACATCTCAAGCCTATAGAGAGGTTGAAAGAATAAGGAAGAACTGCTTATCTTTTACCTGCCTTCACTGGAGCCACACTGGTCTGAAGTTCTTCCTCCAGTACACTTAAAAAAGATACAAACCCAGACATTTTAAATTGCAGACATGGACATTCCACACCTGAATTCCTGACCTTTATATAACAAGACCAGATGAACTCACAAGATGTTAAATGCTTTAATAATACTTTCCTTTAACATTTAAGCTACATTTAAGAGTTCCCTAGTCATTCCCCAAATGTCCTACTTGGCATTTTTTGAGTGCAGACAGGTTGGGATTTGAACTTGAATTTCACACTTGTTAGCCTGGCAAGATACTACTGACTTCCATTCCTCCTTTTTTGTGTGTGTGCTCCGACACTTGTGCTTGTCTTGTTTTCCAGCTAGTTTCTGACAGCCGATCACTTGGAAAGTATCTTTGCCTCCAGATCCTCCCTCCTCTGCTCTCAGGGGCTGAGAAAGCTAGGAATTCCGCCCCACCACGGTTGTATAATAAATACACCGTTCCTGTGGAGCAGCTAAATGGCCTGTTCTGTTATTCCTGCTTACAATGCATTCAAGGCTTTATGTTTCCATTTCTATAAACATACTAGGTTCTCTTTTAATTTCCTACATGACGGAGGTCAGAGTTTGATCTCTGGACTTCCGTTTGGTTTTCCCCCTATGCAGCTTCTCCAGAGGGCCTATATGCTCTTAGAAAAATGTCTGTGCTGTGTGTGTTTCTGACTTGGTAAATGTTCATGTGCTTGCAGTAGTTTGGGGTAATTACTGGTCAATAGCTAAGTGTGGTTTCACTTACCTTCCAGGTCACTGTGACTTGGCCTGTTGTGGTCTCGTGTCTTCTTCCCATTGGTCTTGTGTAAATGGCGATATTATCTATGGGCCCATACTCTCCCTTGGAAGTTGCCTTAGCCTGTAGAGTGGCTGGTGAGCCATAGGATTTCAGACAGGACTGAGCTTACTGCCAGGTGGTAGACTGCTCTTCCAGCTGGGTTTAGCTGAGATGTGGGGTCTCCATCCATGCTGTTCTGTACCTTCTGTGCTAGATACCCTGCTAGGATTGTTTTTGAGCCTGGCCTCTAATCCTCACAGCAAGCCTGCCCCAGGGTACTAGCAAGGATCCTGCCCAAAGCATCTGGCCAGCTGCCAACCCTGTAGTTCATATCAAGGGCTCCCTGCCCTTCTCTGTTGGCTGTAGCTGCCTCTATTTCCCCTGTGTACTGTATGGAATCATAACATGAAGTCATGTGTCAGCATTTTGCTAGAATTAGATATATTACCGAAGTGTCTAATCTCTGATAAGGACAATATGTATTCACAGAACACAGACATGATAGGCCCAGTGGGTTGATCAGGCAATTTATTCCTGGTTCCATCACCAGGCTACATGGCGTGCTTCAGGTGGATTAGTTGTGGTGGAAGTGAGAAGGCTGATCCAAATGTGTTCATTCTTGCCTGTGGTAATTAGCCACCACTGCCAGATCTCTCACCAGTGTATTCATCATCTGGAGGTTCTAGTTAAGGTCAAGACCACTACACACAGCCTGGGATTATAGCTCAGTTTACCTTTTCTGTGGACTTGTGGCTGGTGGATAAGGAAAACAGAGGCAAAGACTGAAGTGAGTGGGCAGACAGACAACTAGAGTTTTGGCAGTAAAAAATAAGGAGGTGGAGAGGGACAGAGGGAGGGAGGGAAATATTTAACAGAATTAAGAGAGAATGTGTTCTCTTAGCAGACAGGTTTCTCTCCCTCTCGTGTTCCCTCTTATTGCAGTGTATCCTCAGGCAGCTCATAACCTGCAACTTAATCTTGATTTGCAGCCAAAGTGATCATCCACCAGACACTTAGTGTCTTGGAAGATATTGTGGAGAACATCTCTGGGGAGTCCACAAAGTCTCGGCAGATCTGCTACCAGTCGCTGCAGGAATCTGTTCAGGTCTCGCTGGCCCTCTTTCCAGCTTTCATCCATCAGTCAGGTAGGAGCCTGCTAAGAGCCATGTGTCTGCACTTGCTCAGTAGAGGGAAACTGAAGGCAGCGACAGGGCTCTGCTTCTTTTGGGCTGCTGGGCTGAGGCTTCATGGAAAAGTATGCTGAGCTCTCAGTGGGGGCCCTGGCACATGTCAGGAGCCCCTGAGTCACTTGCCACCTCCTGCTGAGTCTTCCTTTTGAAGCCCTCTCCTTCCCTGAAGAGGGAGGCTGAAACCAGTGGCAGGCCTCACACAGAGAGGTAGGGCACCTTGTTCCCATCAGTGTGCTTGCTTCCATGGCAAGGCAAGTTTGACTGAAATGTTCCCCCCAGCCACACTGTCACTGCTGCTGTCACTGATGGTGTGCTCCAGCTCTGTGGGTGAGCTTGTCAGGCTCTTCTGAAAACATTTAGAGTAGACTTGTCAGTCACCTTGTATGAATGAATTGTGTGCAGTAAAGGCCAAAATATAATGGGCAAAGATGATCTTTGAGATTTGTTAGTGAAGCCACACTAGCTGGAACCAATTTTTTCTGCAATCGGTCCATTTGCTGGACCTGAGCTGTGCCGCCAGAGTGCACCTTCATTATCCACTTGCAGTCACTTACCCTGACCTGACTGCAGGGATTGTTGGTCATAAAGAGAAGCTAAGGCCCTTGGGTGTTGACCCAATTGAGTAGTTTTGTCAATGTGAGCACAATGTAACCCATTTACAGTAAAAAACTGACCATTGCTGGATGCTGGGCTGTGAGGGAGGCTCTGAGACTACCTCCATTTTTACTGGTAGGCCATGTAGCAGTGCTTTAGTGGACAGAGCTGTTCGCTCAGCAGGTCTTTAATCATGTCCCACTTTCCATCATTGGCTAATGGGGTTGGAGAAATTTCTTCTAGCAGGAGGCCTTAGAGAGAGAACAGCACCAGTGCAGTCAGTGTAGGAGCTGAGGCTTCGCAGGTCCCTGGTACACAGCTCTGACCATTTGTCCTTTTCTCAGATGTGACTGATGAGATGCTGAGCTTCTTCCTCACTCTATTCCGAGGCCTTAGAGTCCAGATGGGTGTGCCTTTCACCGAACAGATCATACAGACCTTTCTCAATATGTTTACCAGGTAACCGCATGCCTGATGCCTGGGTGTGTCAGCCAGGAGATGTGTCAGAAGGCCTGGCTTCAGAGCCCAGGACTTGGTGCACCTTGACTTCACTTATCGCAGGTGCTGGGGTCCCCCAGAGAAGCAGCTCCTGTGTTACTGTGTGTTTTCTCTCTTGTCCACAGAGAGCAGCTGGCCGAGAGCATCCTCCATGAAGGCAGCACTGGCTGCCGAGTGGTGGAGAAATTCCTGAAGATCCTGCAGGTGGTGGTGCAGGAACCTGGCCAGGTGTTCAAGCCCTTCCTCCCCAGCATCATCGCCCTGTGCATGGAGCAGGTGTACCCCATCATCGCTGAGGCAGGTGGCACCTAGCAGTCCCTCACACTGCCCCGCTTGCTGCTGGGGGGGGGGGTGGAGATGGGGATGAAGCATAAAGGTAAAGCATACTGTGATCTAAAGTTGTATCTGTGACTTGATATTCATGTAAAATGGTCTGCCTCCCCCCCCCCCCCCCCCGTTCTCCTCCCACCCCAGTCTGGTAGTCGTGTTAAGTTGATCAGGTTAATTGGAACTAGTCTAATGTAAGCATAACAGGGTAATCAAGAGATTGGGTGATAAGCCTAATCTCCCATGTCTGTTTATAATGTGAAGTGCATGCCAACAGTATCATCAGTCTGCTTTCCTACCAAGAGCATCCACAGTCTCAAAGCATGCAGGGCAAGTTTGTTTGTTTTCTTTTTCTGCCAGTCCTGGGCCTTGAACTCAGGGCCTGAGCACTGTTCTTGGGCTTTCTCAAGGCTAAAGCTCTACCACTTGAGCCACAGCACCATTTCTGGCTTTTTCTATGTATATGTGGTACCAAGGAATCGAACCTGGGTCTTCGTGCATGCCAGGCAAGCACTCTATGACTAGGCCAAACTCCTGGCCGAGGGCAAGTTTTTGGACCTGTTCAAACCCTTCACTGTCATAGGAAGGTCTTTGTTCTTTGAAAACAGTCAGGTACCTGTCATGACAAGATCCAGGATAAGTAAGGATGTAACTTGGATTTATAATAGTAGTTATATAAGAGCTGAACTCCTTAGCTGACAGAACAAAAGTGAGTCCAGATGCTTTGCCCCAGAGACACCTGTGAGCCCTGTATAGATTATGCTGAGAAGCCTGTCAACCCAGGCGCCGGTTGAATTTTAATCAAAGCTGGATTAAAGTTCTGTGGCCATTTAATTTTGAATTCTGCAGAGACCACTGGAATAATGAGACCTGCATGCTCTTTAGAGACTTGAGATTTTGGTGGAGCTAGAGACTTGTGCTCTGTGCAGCCCTGCTTCTCAAACAATCCTGGCTGCACTGAAGACCAGGGAGGCCCAGGTGGCAGTCAGCCCAGCTTGTGACCTCCAGGGTCCTCATTAGCAGTTCTCTTTGTGCTTCCTGGCTGCCCTCACACTCACCTTGTCTGTTGACAGCGGAGCTGCTTCGAAGGCATCTTGTCTTCATTCATCCTTGGAGTTAGCACGAGGCCAGCAGGTTATCCAGGACAAAGGGAGATGGCACAGCAAGGAAGATAGGACACAAGCCAGCCATTTTCTGACAGAAAAAAAAAATCCATATTCTGATTGTTCCCCCACAAGTAGTTCTTTTTCCCAGCAGAGGAAAAGGACCCTTTGGCACTGACTTGTGTGCACCTGGCTCAGGTGCAGGCTTGTTTCTGCTGAAGCACATCTGCATGAGGTCATCACTCCACAAGACTTGCTGCCTTCTGTACAGAAAGCGATAGACGTAGAGGTGGCACAGACACTGTGGGGTGTCCCTGGCCATTTCATGTTTCTGTGTTGCCCTGGGCTCAAGTTGAGAGCTGCATGAAGAGAATGAGAGCAGCCAGGCGCAGTGCTCCATGCCTGTGATCCCAGCACTTGGGAGGTGGAGACAAGAGGAGCATGAGTTTAGGGCCGCTTGGGGCAAAAGTAGCAAGCCTCGTATCTAAAAAGCAAAATACTCTCCCTACCCCACTCTGAGGTGGGCCACAGACTTAGCTTGCTTGGTTCAGTCCCTAGTACCACGTGCAAAAATGAGGATGGTTGACCTCTGGTGTATCTCCTCAGCGCCCTTCTCCTGATGTGAAGGCAGAATTATTTGAGCTCCTCTTCCGTACTCTCCATCACAACTGGCGGTACTTCTTCAAGTCCACGGTCCTGGCCAGTGTACAGAGGGGAGTTGCTGAAGAACAGATGGAGAATGAGCCCCAGTTCAGCGCCATCATGCAGGTGAAGTGGAAGGCTGGCTGGTGCAGCTGCAGCATGACCCCAGAAAGGGTGGTCTTTATCCTGAGTGCCTCCTTGTCTGGCAAAGGATCCTGCTTCCTCCAGGCTGGTCACCACAGCAAGTACCAGCTCCAAAGTCACAGGTTCTCATTGAGTGTGTCACACATGCCACTTCTCTCTACCCTGCGGCATTGTAGAGACCAGCTCTGCCTAGCATGGAGCTGTACGCGTGTAATCTCAGCACTCAGGAACACTCTCCTGGTCACACAGACCTTATTTCAGGGGAGAGGAGGAGGAAAGAGAGGAAAGGAGGAAGCGAGGGGAGGAGACACCAGTTGCATCTGAGGGTCCCAGTTTTGAGCTGGGAGAGAGGCTGCCTATAGACAGTGCTCACTGTCAGATAAGGGTTTTATTCTAAACCCTGGTCCCAAGTACAAGGTTCTTCATTATAATGTGAAATATATAGTTAGGCATGTATATGAGCTAGTAATCTCACCTTGAAGTATTTCACTGAGGAAAAATGAAACATGTTTTGACAACTTCTATACAGATGGTTACAGTGGCAATTTCATAATTGTTTCAAACTGGAAACAACCCTGTGTCCCATCAGTCGGGTGAATGGACTCATCGGCTGCTATGGGCATACAATAGATCACTATTCAGAAGTAAGGGACCCATCAGTACAAACAGGGATGGATTTTAGAACATTGCTAGGTCTAAAAGGCTTTGTAATCTGATTCCATTCTGTTGTGTGCCATCATGGGAAAGGCGGAATTTGGGGATCAGAAATTGAGTCATGGTCGCTAGAGCAGGGCACAGTGGCTGATACTGTGGCTGCAGGAAAAAGATCCTTTTCCGTATCTCTGCAGCCCAAAGCTGTAGCTGGGTGCCTCTCTAGGGAGGATTCTTGCAGGACTCTGGCCCCCTAAGTCTACTGAAGCCAGGCGCAAGGAGGATTGCTTTTGTCCTGAATTAATAACTTATACACAGAGATTATAAGGCAGAGGTGATGAGTTGAGCGAGTCTGAGGGTATGAGACCCCTGAGATCAGGCTGCTGAGAGGTGTGACAGCTTCTAGAGGGATTGGTCAGTGTGTTAGGCAGGCTAAGATTGTAGAGGGAATTGACTAGTCTTACGAACTTTTTCAAGAGGCGATTTCATGAAGGGACACTTAAGAGATTTCCCAGAAAAGGTGCAAGGTAAGACCAGAAATAGTGGGCCCAGTGGAGAACAGATTGCAGAGTCCTGAGCAGACAAATCAGGAGAACTGAGAAAGCCTGTTCTCGCTAGTGTGGGCTTAAAAGGGCTGAGTGAACTTAAATGAGGGAGCTTAAATGCTGCTTACAAAACAGTGTCTTATTTCTCAGGCTTTTGGCCAGTCCTTTCTCCAGCCTGATATCCATCTTTTTAAGCAAAATCTCTTCTACTTGGAGACCCTCAACACAAAGCAGAAGCTGTACCACAAGGTAATCGTCCATTTGTCTCTTGAAACGATTCTGAATCCTGGCGACCTGGCTGAGCCCTGAACTCCTGACCCCCTTGGGTGGGAGAGCATGAGTGGGGATGAGGTGGCACTGGGGCAGCCCCAAAGGACCCTAGTGAGCCTCACAGCCAACATTGCCCACACCTCTCCTTGCAGAAGATCTTCCGAACAACCATGCTGTTCCAGTTTGTGAACGTGCTGCTTCAGGTCCTGGTCCACAAGTCCCATGACCTTCTGCAAGAGGAGATTGCCATTGCCATTTACAACATGGCCTCCGTTGACTTTGATGGCTTCTTTGCAGCCTTCCTTCCAGAGTTTCTGACTAGCTGTGATGGTGTGGATGCCAACCAGAAAAATGTGCTGGGACGGAATTTTAAGATGGATCGGGTGAGGAGCAAGGGAGGCCAGGGTAGAAGGAGGCAGGGGGCGCTCTCAAGCCTGGCACTTGTTCTTTGAGGCAGGCAGCTGCCACATGGGCACAGCACAGCCTCTGGCATGGTTGGTAGCTTGGGGGCAGTTCGTTTAATGCCAGGATGACTCAGTGCTGTGATTGGGTTGAGCATACTTTCCCAACCTTGGGGGTCTGTAGCCATGTCTGAGTCTCAGCCCTTGAGGCTCGAGCCCTGGCCCCAGCAGACCATCTGTAAGCCTTGGCATCTCTGTACACACCCACCCCACTAGCGCACGCCTCCTCTAGGGGGAGAGGTGCCCAGTGGGCAGTGAGCCTCCACAGGGTAACAGAAGCCAATACCCCAAGACAAGTTTTGAGAGGATGGGTGCCGGGGCGCTCTTCACAGCCACCCCACCACGTCGGCTGAGCTGTACCAGGAGGAGGTGGAGCATACATTCCTGTGCCACTCTTGCCTCCCAGGGGGCTGAGTGCCTGGCTCTCCCTCCACAGCACCTCAGGTGGGGCTAGGGTACTGATGGCTCTGAAGACTCATGAAGCATCGCTGCTGATGTCTGCTCCCGTAACGCCCACCCAGTTTTTCCTGGACTGGCTTAGCTCTTTCTTGAGCTTGCTGCCTTTCTTCCTACCCCAGGCGTCTGTTTTGGGGTTCCTCCTTAGAACTCTTTTCACAGGCTAAGTAACTTCTTCCATCCCTCAGTGGTGAGATGCTAAGGGTCTACACTCTCCCCTGTGCACCCACACGTCTTGACTTCTACCCTTGAGCACCCCATCTCTGGTTGCACTCGAGAGCTCTGGCCTCCCACTGCTGTGCCAGGTCCTTCTGCTTCTGCCTTATGATTCAGTGCCAGGAAGTTGGTCTCAGACTCGGGTCTTATTGTCCTTGGCCTCAGAATCTTCCTTTCTTTATCAGTCTGCCCCATTCTCTTGTTATTCTTCAGAAGCCCCCCAAGAATGTGTTAAAAGTGAAGAAAATAGTGGAGAATTACTGTGTTTCACCAAGAAAATTATGCCTTGGCATTTGAGAGCCACTTTTTTCCCCCAGTCCTGGGGCTTGAACTCAGGGCCCACGCATGGTCTTTGGGTTTTTCTCAAGGCTAGAGCTCTACCACTTGAGCCACAGCACCACTTCCAGCGTTTTCTGTGCATGTGGTATTGAGGAATCGAAGCTGGGGCTTCATGTATGCGAGGCAAGCACTCCACCACTAGACCACATTCTTGGCCCCCCCCCCAAGAGCCACTGATTTTAAAGGACATTCCATACTTGGTTTTCTTTAGGATGTATGAAGGGTGGCACTTTCCACTTTCCCTTTTCTCCCTGCCTCCCTTTCTCTCTTATCTTCCTCCTCCCTCTCATGTTTGTATACGTATGTTCCCTCCTCTTGCCCCCTCCCCCCCCCCCCCCCCCCCGGTCTGTCCCTGTATATGTGTGGCTAACTGCCAGCTGCCTCTCAGTCCATTACCTGATACTACCCTGGAGTTTGGGGCCAGCAGCACAGTGCCCCCTTTGGGCCACCCTGTGCCAGGCACTTTTCCTGCCTGGGCCAGTTAAGCCCCAGTCACTGCTGCTCTCTTCCTAGGCTCAGGAGGCAGCAGGTGGTCAGCAGTACAGACCCGGAAGTGCAGAGCCAGGGGCAGGAGCTGAGCTGTGGCTGTGGAGTGGCAGTGTGAGCCCAAGCACCCACCTGGCTGCCAGGGCAGGACCAGAGGGCACTGAGCCTGATCTGGAAGGGGAGCAGAGATGGTGGGAGAAGTGTCTTGGGGGAGAACTGAAGGACTGAGGCTGTCTAACACTGTGTCTGTTTGCCAGCTATGGATGCCAGTACCTCCAGTGGCTGGTGGCGGGGAGGGGAGCAGCCAGGCTGAGTGAAGCTGTGTCCAGGGCACTGACGTAGCCCAGGCAGCTGATGCCTGGAAGTCCTTGCCACAGTGCCTGGCCACGAGGCCCTAGAGGGCTGTTTGCCATGCCTCATTTCCCCACGGTACTTGGATTGCTTAACTGAGTGTTGTGTAAAGTGCTCTCCAGGCTTGGGTGTGGAAGCAGCTGGTGGGGTCTGGCAGGTGGGGATCTGGGGTGCTGGCGGCAGGGTGGGCCTCGGGCTGGGCTGTAGCTGTGCCCTTGCCTTGCAGGACCTGCCTTCATTCACCCAGAACGTGCACAGGCTGGTCAACGACCTGCGCTACTACCGGCTCTGCAATGACAGCCTGCCACCGGGCACCGTGAAGCTCTAGGCTTACCCGCGCTGCCCGCCACACCACACCCACCCCAGCACGGAGCCCCAGACAAGTCTCGCCACTCCTTGGAGTCTGTGCCCTGAGCAGTGCGGCCAGCCTCCACCCTCCTGCCGCCAGCAGAGCTGGTTCACCTCCATGTTAGCACTGGTGGAGCCCTGGGGTGTTTGGAGCAGGCCGAGGTCTACGTGCCAAGGGCCCAGGCGGCACCAGGAGACCCCGTGGATAGTCCGTGCAGATCATGTGCATATCAGTCATGGGGCAAAACCGCCAAGGACAGCTTGTGACAGTGCCACCTTCTCACCATTCCACCTCTGCCGTCCCGCCTCGGCCCAGCCAGCCGAGGAGAGACAGACAGACCAGAATGAACTGTCTCTGTCGAGCCTCCCACCCCTCCAAATGCCTTGAAGCCTCTGCTCTGCCAGAGACTCGCAAAGACTCGTGTTTTGTTGTTGTTGTTTTCTCATCATTCCATTGTGATACTAAGAAACTAAGAGGCCTAATGGAAAAATAAAGTGCTTATGTTGTTATAGACACATGGGTTTTGTAGGCGTGTGGGTTAGGAAAAAAGCCTCGTTCAGGCCCTCGTCCAGCAGGGAGCCTGGTGCAGTGAGGGTGGCAGTGGCGGGTGCTGGGGGGCACCTTGTGCCCTGGGAAAGCACCTACCTCAGAGGAGGCTGGTGGTGTGGCGCCTCTGTCCCACCTTCTAGGGAACAGCTCCTTTAAGCCATGTGACGAAGCGGGGTCCCCTTCCTCCATGATCTCCATCCTGCTTTGCACATAGCTGGCCTTGCTCCTCTGGGTGGGCTACTGGGGTCTCACTCCCCTGGCCCCCCAAGTGCCTAGCCAAGGTTTGTCCTGACAAGACAGCAGGAGGGCAGGTTGGCGCAGGTGGCAGGAGAGAAGGGAGCTGTGTGTGGGCTGGGAGTGGACGTGACTCGGGCACTCTGGCGTGTCTGAAGTTCAGCCTTCTCTAGCTATCCATGTGTGCAAGTAGCACTCCCTCCTCACATTTTCCAGGAAAAGAAGCCTGTTCTTTATGGGTCCCACAGACCGGATGGGTGGCATGCACACGCGTGCATGGCTCTTAGCTGCAACTATCCTCCTTCAGTTGAGAAAGCAGGAAATAGAATACCCCAAGGGCTCTGTTGTTGAAAGGAGCCTGCCAGGGAGGCATGTGCGCATGTGTGGGTGAGGGGTGTGGCGTGCCTCGAGAGCTTGTCTCTCCAGCTTGTGGAACTGGAGGTGGGCTTGGACTGGTGGGGGAAAGGCTGTGGTGAGGAAGGCTACATGGAGGGGTTTGTTCCAAAACAGGTGCAACCTCAGCCAGTGGCACTGAGGACGAGGGAAGGCCTCCCACAAGTGACATTCATCTGGGCCAGTCCCTGGTGCCTGAGGAGAAACAGGAAGCTTTGTGGGTTCAGAGGATCCCAGCATGTGCTGAACACAGAACATCCTCAGCAATAATACTGGGACAGTGGCTGATCAGGGGCCGTGTGTGGCTCAGTGTCATGGAGACGGCCACCTCAGCATCCCTTTTCACTCCCCGCATCTCAGAGGTGGCACCTCTTGTCACTGGCACCATGGCTCCAGCCCGAGGGGGTGATGAGGGCAGGGCTTGTTCTCCACGTTTGGTGTATGTCATGGCTGGGGACAGTGCCCACCAAACGTTAACTGATGACTTGGCAGATGGGCCCAGGCGGGGTTTCCCTGTTGGAAGCCACGTGGAGTCCTGCTGGGCAAAAGATCTTCCCACCCATGGTGGCATTGGTCCCTGCGGCCTGTCCCTTGGCCCCTTCTCAGGGCTCTGCAGGGAGAGCCCTTGCAAAGCAGACTCTTCAGACAAGGGCTGCTTTAGCTCAGGGCTCCCTTCTCCACTCCTGCACCGGAATCATTTGGAATATCTTTTAAAAGCCTTGGTAATTAATTAGTTCTGGTCTTTGGATCTGGCTGGCTGCCAGGGCACACAGCAGCACCTCTAAGTCTCCAAGGTGACCAGAGTCGGCCTCGAACTCCCTAGAGGACTGAAGGGTGACAGCAGCTTAGGTGGGGAAAAGTTAAGAAAATTCATAATTTAACAAAACTGGTGCCTGACATAGGTGGCCAGATTTTCTTTTTAAGAATAAGCTCACACCAAGTGCCACTGGCTGGTGCCTGTTACCATAACTAGGTACTCGGGAGCTGAGATCTGAGGATCACTGTTCAAAGCCAACCCCCAAGAAAAATCCCCCAAGACTCTTATCTGAGGCTTGAGCTACAAGGCCAGCCTGAGCAGGAAAGACCATGAGACCCATCTCTAATCGACCACCAAGAAGTTGGAAATGGAGAAACACACACAAAGCTTCATTTTTTTTATCTCCTTTATCTTTAGCATGGAAGTAATATATGTGCTTTTGTAGGTAAATAAAACAGAGAAAAATAAGTATCTGCTAAGCCTTTTTTTTCCCTTTTCTTTCGAGACAGGGTCTTCATAGCCAGAGGATCCTTCTGTCTCTGCCTCCCGAGTGCTGGGTTTCAGTGGGTGGGTTTGTGAGCCTTCCAGCACGTACCCTCAATGCCTCTGGCCTCCTGTGGTCATGTCATGTCTATAGCGGTTCCTACAACATCTGGTGGCTGCTGGAGGGAACACCCGGTGCTTGGAGGCTCTTAGACTTCTCTGGCCCACCTGGCCAAGGCCTGCTGAGGTGCCCTGGAACTTTGTCACCAGAGTCCTAGGCCAGAGGCCCAACCCCGGGTGACACAAGATTATCAGACCTGCCTGATCATCCTGCTTTTAACTCCCAAGCAGAGGAGGTGATGGAGGACAGAGGGTGAGGGTTTATTAACCCAGCATGGGTGCACTGCAGGTCTGCATGTTAGCCCATCTTTCAAGTACAGATGTGAGCCAAGTTTAGTAAGTAGGTCTAATTAAAGAGGAAGGACTAGAGCCGGGTGTGCAGAGTTATTCATCAATCTGGACCACAGCATGGCCTGGCTGGTCATTAGCTCAGCTGTGGTTCTGCAAGGCATTCTGGGGAAGTTGTTAGGGCTGTCAACCCTGGAGGGGGAGCAATGTGATTCTTGGAGCTGAGATTCCCTTTGCCGCAGGCTGCAGCCTTCTGTAGGTAACTGCCCTCATTTTATGTGAGTATGGGTGATCAGTCCTGGGGCCTGGCTGTTCCTTCTTTGGAGATGGCTTGAGTCCCTTGTCATGAACTGTTAGCAGTCATGAAGTCTGAGGTGACTGCAGGAGAGAGACTCAGAGACAGAGGCAGGGACGCCAGGCTTCTTGCCTGCCATTAGTTACTTGGGCCCAGCTGGGCTGTGTGTTTTACCAAACAGTTTCTAAGAGCCCATTAAAAATCTTTACTGTGACATTTCCCAAAACAGCCGCATCTTCCTGATCACAGAAGGCCAGCTCAGGCTTGCTTTCTACAGGCCCCCTTCCCAATCAAGCAGGGATTCCTGCCCTGCAAAACACATGCTTCCTGATTTGGGGACCGAAGATCAACAGGACGGATGCTGTTGGCACACGCCTGTAAAATGCTGGTTACACAGGAGACTCAGACCTGGAGGACTGAGGTTTGAAGCCAGCTGGGCAGGAAGTCCAGGAGAATCTTAAACTCAATTACTGACCAAAAAGTTGGAAGGGGAGGTGCGGTTAAGTGCTAGCCTTGAGTGAAAAGCTAAAGGATTGTACCCAGGTCTTGAGTTCAAGTCCTAGTATCGGCACATACACAAAATGCTTGGCACGGGCAGTCAACACACAGTCCTTGCCCTCAAGAGAAAACAAAGATTACAGAGCTGCCAGGTGCTTTGCATGGCAATAATTGTGTGTGTGTGTGTGTGTGTGTGTGTGTGTGTGTGTGTGTGTGTGTGTGTATGTGTGAGGGGGGGGTGGGGAGAACTAATTAAACAGAGACTCTGCCTTGACTCCTATGCATAAGCCATACCTGTTCACTAGGGTTTGAACTCAGGGCCTCACATTCACTCGGCAGGTACTCTCGTGGAGCCACACCTCCAGTCCTTTTTGTTGTAATTTTTAGGGTAGGATCTCACAGTTTTTCCCTGGAGGCCAGGCTTCAGCCATGATCCTACAATGTCTCTTACATAGCTTAGATTACAGAGGTAAACCAGGCAGGCTTATTGGTTGAACCATGATCCTTTAGCTCTTCACCTCCAGATAGCTGGGAATACAGGTGTGAGCCACCATACACAGCCCCAAGTATACCTGTTTCTATATCTCTACAAAGTTGATGCTAAGAGAAAGTTTGCCTTAAATTTTTTTTCCTCGTTAAACAGCACTTACTCTTCCCCTTTCATTAGTTTTTAATTGTGAAGGTGATGCACAGAGGGGTTACAGTTACACCAGTCAGGTCATGAGTACTGTTTCTTGTGAACAGCATCACCTCCTCCCTCATTTTCTCCCAAGTTTTCCCTTCCCAGCTCTACTTCCTTCCAACATAGTGTGCAGTGAGTCTGACTGCTGAATTGGTTCACTGTTACTGTGCTTCCCCTTCCCCTTGAAAATCAGATAAACTTATATACAAGACAAAGGGTACAGAAATTATTAAAAAAAAAAAAGGGAATAAACCAAAGGGGGAAAAACTACACAGGGCAATAAAAATAACTAAATAAAACCCTGTTGTTCCCATGTTTGGAATTCATTTTGATAAGCACCATTTCATATGACTATATGAACATAGTTATTGAGCCCTTACCATCCCCTCCTAAGAACATCTTCCTTTATTTTCATTGCGTGAATGTTTAGATTGCTGTTTACTGATCGTGTCCAGGTGTAATTATTTGTCTTTTACTATCCATTGGGTTTACTTGTAGTTTTGTAGGCACATTCTAATTATTACAAGTGAGAGAATCCATGCAGCCTATGTTTCTTTGGGTCTGGGTTACTTTGCATATATATATATATATATATATATATATTTCCTCGAGTCTTTCCATTTCCTTACAAATGGAGTGATGCCATTCTTTCTGATGGAAGCAGAGTTGTATTGTGCTTATGTATCACATTTTTTTGATCCATTTGTCCACCGAGGGTCATCTGGGTTGACGCCATATCTTAGTGATGGTAAACAATGGAGCCATTTATTCTGTTGAGATGTTTATCAACTGTTGTTTTTTTTTTAAGTAGAGGAATAAAAATGTGAAGCAGAGGTTAAGAAGAGTTAAGTGAAAGCTGCATTGCATCTAGCCTACTAAAACAATCCTAAACCAATTTAATATCAAAACCCATAAAATGCAAAGTTTGATAAGATAAAAAACAACAACAAGAAAACGCAAATGTCTGATTACCTATCAGTGTGGTGCCTTGCACTATGACTGCAAGAGAATTTCAAGTCACTTTACAACACAGCAGGGTCAACAAAGCCCAAAGCCCTTGAAAAAGATTAGAGCTCCATCTGCAATCACAGCTCAGTAAATCATCTTTTCATTAATATTGGGAAGTAGAATAATAAGTATTTTGAATCAGCAAGATAGCTCCGTGGCAGGTATCTACCCAGAACTCAGATTCCATTCCTACAAAAACAAATCCCAACCCTATATTATAATTAGTGAGCTAAATTTTCAGCACAAAAGAAAAAAGAAACACAAAATAAAGTTCAATTCCTCAATACCACATACATAGAAAAAGCCAGAAGTGGTGCTGTGCCTCGAGTGCTAGAGCTCTAATCTTGAGAAAGCCCAAGGACAGTGCCCAGGCCCTGAGTTCAAGCCCCAGGACTGGTCCAAAGGAAAAAAGAAGTGAGTTTCTAGGGGACAGTTCAAATGATCTAATCTACAGCATTCATCCAGGACTCTCCTTTGCAACTGATTGTGACATCATTAGGATGACATCATCAGGATGATTCTGGTGACGATGTAAATAACACCCCACACCCAAAGAACCTCAGCGTTGTCTCCAACTGCCAGACCAAGACCATGCCACATCTGGTCCAGCCACATTGGCCCTCTCAAGGAGACCAGAAGATCCTGTCACCTTCAGCCACAAGGCACAAGAAGGTGACATTTGAGTTTCCTGAAGGAACAAAGCCACACAGCTTCCTCCCACAGGGGTGGCTGGGCGCCTGCGCTCGTGTCTGACAGAAGTGGGTGCAACGGGGGGGATGGTGGAGGAGCCCGCAGTGCAGTGATGAGGCTGTGGGGGCTGGGCTGGCCCAGCACTGTGTCCTCGGGGACCTGGACAGGCCCTCCCCCAGGTCCTGCGTCCTTCCTGTCTCATCCTGCTATCACAATCCACAGCTCTGATGAGTGGGATTTGCTCTTAATGAGATGCTCAGAATCACATTGTCTTGTTGTGTTGGAAACTTTATCCCTTAATAAAAATTTCATGATTCAATTTAGTCAGGGGGTAGCAATGCCATCCTAACCCTGCCTGGCACCCTCTCATTGCTGGCCCCTGAGCACTGGGCCCAGGAATATAAAACGCTGGCTTTAGGAGCTTCACGCAGCCACCCAGAGTGGCACACGGTCCAGCGGCCTGGCTGGACACATTGACCCTGCTTACCTCTGGGGATTGTTTGCAGTCAACTCCAACAATCGGACTGTAAGGACCCAGTCCAAGACAGCACAATAGAAGGATACCAGTGACAGCTCCCTGGGAAGAAGACCCTCCAGCCCTTCAAGCCCCACCAGGAGAGATTCTGAGCCAGAAACTCTCTGCTAGGCCCAAACTCATGACCAGGAAAGTTGCTGTTTTCAACTACGGCATTTGAAATGTTTGTCACGCAGCAGTAGGTGATAAACACACAGGAAGTAAGAAGCCCATAGCTGTGTTCTGAGCCTCCCCACCTTTTGTGTAAATCCCTAAGCAACACTCATGGAGTCTTAGGGCTGGTTGAAAGCAGTTCCTACAAGCTTCCCAACAGCCCCGTGAAGCAAAGGAAACTATTATCCCATTGACCAAACTGCCAAATCAAGGCTGAGAGAGAGGAAATGGTTACCAAGAGAAGAACCAGGATTCAAACTGGGTGGATCTGCGTAAAGCCACAGCTTTTCCACTTATAGAGGGAGACCCCAAGGTCAGCCCACCAGCCAGGGAACACCCACTACCTGCCTTTATTTATTGGTTTAGTTTTTGCCAGGCTTAAACTCAGGGCCTGGGCATTGTCCCTGAACCTCCTTGTGCTCAAGGCTAGCGAGCAAATTTCTTTCCATGTCATAAAGACACACCTGAGGCTGATCCCTCACAGGACCCTTCTCGAGGATGGCGGCGAGGTCAAGGCTTCCAGGCTGCTGAGATTGAAGTCGTAGTCCTGGAGCTGCAGCCTCAGTTTCCTTTCCTCTGTCGCCCCTGCCTTTGAAGGCTGTTGCCAGAAGCGGGCGCCTCCGCTCTTGGCCTCTAGGGGGCAGCAGAGGGAAACAAACCAGAGCTTTGCAAACTACCAGAAATGGGGGGAGGAAGGGGCGTCCTTTGTCACCAAAATCAAGCCTCCTCGGCCTTCCCAGCACAAGGGCAAAACAAAGCACCTAAAGATCCCGAGGACTAAGGAAAGCCCTACTGATTAAGGGGGGACAAGGAGCAAAACCCCTGTGACCCCCAAAGACCATGTTCAACAGTGGGATTTTAGCCTTAACTCTGTGGCTAACCTGCCAGAAATGGGTCATAGAAGGTCAAGGGGACTGAGGATGACCCTGGGCTCTGACCTTTGCCTTGGCTTCTCCTGGAGCTTCGGTTTCCTTAGCAGACCTCGGAAGACTGGATGTTCAGATCCACCTTTTCTGGCCTCTGTGCCTGATTCACAGGCAGGCAGTGCCAAATCGACATCCATTCCAGACCCTGCCTCTCATCCCAGTCTCCCCTCCCTCTATCCCAGACCCCTCCCTCCTCCATCCCAGTCCCCACCTCCCCTCCTTCTGCCTCCAACATCCACACGATCCAGGCCACTGAGGCAGTCTCAGCAGCTGTGCAGTTGCACACGTGTCGCTAGACTGTTTTCTCTGAAGTCAGCTGTGTCTGGAGGCTGAGGTTCTTTCTCTTCCCTAAGTCCTTGGCTGTGGCCTGGGCATGCGTCTCTGAATTCCTCCTCAGACCCGCCTGGCAGGTCACTGGCTCCCCGTAGCCTTCTGAGTCAATCCAAAGCCCTGTGGCCTGGTTCCGAGGCTCTCACTCCCAGCCGTGTCTCTTCACGGGACCCATCCTTCTGTCCGACAGTCCTGCTGTCACCAGCCTTGTTTCCTCATTTCCCCGTAAACCCTGGAGGACCACACGTGATAGAATGGGGCAGTGTGTGGAAATCTCAGTGTGTGTCCTCACCCCTTTCCCTGTGCCTATTTTATAGATGGAAAAACAGAGACAGAGAAGGAGAAATAGATTCATCCAGAGGAGTAGCCACATTTGGGGGAGGCAGGCCTGATACTCATTCTTGTGAGCCGATAGTGGGGATGGAACTCAGGGCCTGAGTGCTATCCTTTGGGTTTTTTTTTTTTTTTAATCTCAAGGCTCATGCTCTACCACTTGAGCCACACCACCACTTTTGGCTTTTGAGTGGTTCATCAGAGATGAGAGTCTCATGGACTTTCTTGTCCATGCTCAGATCTCAGCCTCCTGAGTAGCTAGGGTTACAGGTGTGAGCTCAGCGAGGACTGGTACTTTTACTCTTGACCTTGGGGCATCCTCTACTTCCTCCCAGTTCCAGTGTCTCTCCTCGTTCCCTCCTGCACACCCCCCCCCATATATCTCATCTATAAGAATGGTATTTCTTCCCTATCACCGCATTTATTACCATCTTCCCAGTAGAACAGAAACCCATGAAGGTGTGGCCTGGCCTGGCTTGTCCACGACACTCTGGCACAGGTCAGGGGTTCACCTGGTTACAAGGTACAGCTTGGTGGCAGAGCATCTGCCTGGCATGCACTAGACTCTGGGCTCTGGCCAGGACTCCAACAAGCAGAGAGGCTGGAAAGTTCCAGTTGCTCACTGTCTGCCAAAACTGCTTCTCTTCCCCAGAGCTGCAGCCCCCCACCACCCCCAACTCAGGACAACATTAATTGCTCAGAGATTCCCCCCACTATTCCTGCCACCTCCCCTAGTCCCCAGAAAGTGAGATTTAAGCAAAGAAGGGAAATAAGCATGAAGCTTAGCTACCATGGGAGCCGTTGTTTAAAAAGCCTCCTCGATAAACTGGAAATTGCTAATCTCTTCCTATCATTAGGAAGCCCGAGGGCTGGGGAGACTCCGGTTGGAAGCTTCACGTAGCAGGAAGTGATTGGGGAGGGGGCGGGCAGAAAGCAGGGGATGTCTTTGTGGGGCCGACTTTGTGGAGAAATGGAACGTGAAATACACTGGGGACCAGTCCCGGGGAAGCCTGTTCGTATTTCCTGGAAAGCACCAATGCCATTATTAATAGCAACAGTTTTTTTTTTTCTGGCAAACTTGTGGAATGTCCAAAAAAAAAAAAAAGGTGCACTAACTGTATAGTTCTAATAGATTCCATGAACTGAACACACCTGGGTGAATAGCCCCCCGAAAAGTCCCCCTTAAGGTCTCTCCAGCTACTCTTCTGACACTGAGACGGACTTGCTTTTTAGCACCAAAGATGGTGTGGTTTTGTTATTTTGTGTGTTGTTTTGGGGTCTCTCAGTTTGTGTCTGAATGGCCTGGACCCTCCATCGAATCTCTGCTTCCCAAGATTACAGGTGTGAGCCACTCACTGATGCCTGGCTAGGACCCTAGATTGCTTTTATGGAAAGTATCTGAGGCCTTGGCTCCAAGTTCTGAATTTCAAACCCCCTCCAGTAACCTGACAATTGTCCTTAATATCGGAAGGGGCTGGTGGCACCGTGGTTATTGGTGCTATCTGTCAATCTGTAAAAACGCAGGCCCAGGGCTTGGCAGAAATTTGATCTTGTAAGAGAAACTGATGTCAAGATTCTTATGTCTAATCTCATGATCGTTGAATGTCGGCGTCTCATGAAAATTTAACAGGTGATTGGGCAGAGGCGAGCTGGGCTGGCCTGTCCATCAGCAGAAGCAGGCCAGGGATCCGGATGGAGAAAATCAGGACTAGCAGTGTGGTTAAAGAAGCCTTCGGCATTCTCCTTGGTCAATGGCAGTGGAGGCGGGACCTTGAGCCCTAATTTCCTGTTTTGGAAACAAATCTCATTTGTTCCCATCAGTCCCAGGGTCAAGGTCAACCTGGTACCCAAGGTCACTACAACCCTGATCACCCAGGATAAAAGCACCCATACCCTAGGCAAATGCTCTCGCTGGTGGGTTTGCATGCATTTCAAGCACTGACTGAAAAAACAAAAACAAAAAAACGTGGCATCCCCTAGTGGTGGCATCTTCACCCCTCTGCTCTAGGGTCAGGCACAAAATCTGAGTTTGAATTTCTTCCCCACCCTGTAGATCTTGCAGCCATTCAAGTAAGCATCACCTCTTCTACACTCAGGTAGACGTGGCTTCCTTCTGCCCAGACCCTCTGCAGGCTCCTGCTTTTCTCAGTAAGTACCAGAGACCCTGCAGTGGCTTCTAATTTGTATCTCTTCTCCATCACATCTCTGATGGCTTAGGCTCTGGCCCTGGCTCACACCGTGGCTTTGTTTTTCCCACAGCGGGCCACACAGGCTAGGTAAGCACTCCACCACTAAGCTACCTTCCCAGTCCCATCCTGCTTTCTTTTACTCCTAGCCCTTGCACGTTTTACTCTATTCTTTTCTGTGCATGCATGTGCTAGTCCTGGAGCTTGAACTCAGGGACAGGGTGCTGTCACTCAGCATTTGTGCTCAGTGTGAGTACTCTACCACTTGAGCCACAGCTCCATTTTGGGCTTTTTTTTTTTTTTTTTTTTTTTTTTGGTGGTTATTTGGAGATAAGAGTCTCCTGGAGTTTCCTGCCCAGGCTGGATTCGAACCTCAATCTTCAGATCTTAGCCTCCTCAGTAATGAGGATTACAGGCGGGAGTCTCTAGCAACCCAGCTCTGCCTGGCATAGATGTCAGTAGTTTGTGTTTTATTTTGGGTTCAACACAGTGGCTGCTCAGAGAACGCTTGGGCTCTTTAGATGTCAGGCCCTCTGGGCCTGTGTGCCCTGTGAGACCTGTTTTGCTTGGGTGGTCCTGGCTTTGAACCCTCTGGACAAGAGTTCCGAGGCTCAAAGGGCTCTGATTTCTGCGCCATGCTATGCCAGTCACAGCCTCAGAGTCTGAAAAGAGCAACATGAAACCCACTTCCAAGGGACCAACTGGTTTGCAATGTGCCCAGACACTGGAAGGATAAATATTGCATGCTTGTGAAAAGCGCTGGTGGCTTCCTTGTAGCTCTTTGGCCATGATAGATCTCCTCTGTCAACCGGTATCCTCGGATGCCACCATCACGAGACAGAACCTCCTCGAAATAGTTGGACAGCTGTTGCTGGGAGCCAGCAAAGGGCTCCTCTAATAAGCAAGTGTGGGGACCCCTGACCATCCTTCATGCTAGCTCCAGCCCATAATACCTCCCTCTCTCCTACCCCCAGGCAAGCGGCAGCAGCTAACAGGGCTTCCAGCACCCCCACAGGAGGAAGGCAGTTCGGAGTCTGTTAACCTTGAATTCTGCAAAAACCTACCACGCGGCGAGCTGGGGGTAGCTGGAGACTGTGCTCAAGCTTGGGCAGAATTCAAATTAGCTCTTGCAATCAACGTGCAATTAATCGTTACACACACCCTGGGCCTGTGAGCTCAGAGGAAGGAGGTGGGGACGAGGGTGGATGCCCGAAGGTGGGCAACCCTTGGTTTGCACCAAGATATCTTGAAGAGGTTGGCTTTGAGTGGCTTCCACGACATGGTCCAAGTGTTAACACTAGTGGCTTGGTGCTTATTGAGCACCTACTGTATGCCAAATGTTTTGGACAAGCATGGTGAATAGAGCTAAGTCACGTGGGCCTTTCTACCTCCCCTTTTCGTTTTTTAACATATATGATCTCTGAGACAGTAAGTGACTTCCCCAGACCTAGCTAGTGGAACCCCCACATTTTCCTGACCTTCTCAGTCACCCTCTTTGCCCTCTCCTTCTCCTTACAGATTCCAGGCTGGCATGCTCTGTTGGGGGCTCACCTGCCCCTCCTGTTCTGGACCTCCTTGGGTCCTGCTGTTCAGGATTTCAGGGGTGGGGTCAGCCTGTGCATACCACCCTGTCTGGGCGCCCCCCACCCTTTGCTGTCCTCCTTGCTCTCTCAAGCTCTCCTAGGGCGCTCGGATGACCGTTTCATGCTTTTTGAGGGAGGGGGGAGGCTGGAAGTGACCTAGAGGTCCCAGGTCCAAGGTCCCGTGGGCCGGGGCCTGGGGCGGCTGGGTCCGGCTGTGTCCCTGGCTCTGGGATCCTGGGCGGGTGTGTGTGGGGGCTGCCCCGGGTTCTTCCCGTGCGTGCGTCCCCGTCTGTCCCTGGGGGCGTCGGTCCCCCCGGGGCCCCCGCCGCCCGCGCCGGCGTGGGGCGGCCCCCTCTCCCCGTGCGGGCGGGCGGGCGGGCGCCGCGGTGTCGCGGGCCGCCGGCAGGTGTCTCCCCGCCGCGGGGCGCGCGTCTCCCCGCCGCGGCCAGGCGCACTCGCGCTCGCCGGCTCGCTCGCCGGCTCGGGGCTCCGGGCGCGCGGGGTCCCCTCGGCCGCCGCCGCCGCCGCCGCCGTGCGCCCCCCGCGCCGGGGCCCAGGGAGGGGGCGGGGAGCCGCGCCGAGCCCGCCGATCGCCCGGGGCGCCCCCCTCCCGAGGAGCCCCGCGGGGGTGCGGCGGGCGCCGGCCGCCAACTTCGCGCGCCCGGAGCCCCTGCCGGGCGGGCGGCATGAGGACGAGCCGCCGCGGCCGGGCGCTCCTGGCCGTGGCCCTGAACCTGCTGGCGCTGCTCTTCGCCTCCACCGCCTTCCTCACCACGCACTGGTGCCAGGGCGCGCGCCGGGTGCCCAAGCCGGGCTGCGGCCAGGGCGGCGGCGCCCGCTGCCCCGACCCGGGCGCCAACGCCACGGCCAACGGCACCGCCGCGCCCGCCGAGGCCGCGGGCCCCGGGCCCCCGGGGGCGCCGTACAGCTGGGAGACGGGCGACGACCGCTTCCTGCTCCGCCGCTTCCACGCCGGCATCTGGTTCTCGTGCGAGGAGGAGCCGGGCGGGCTCGGTGAGTGCGGCGGCGGCGTCCCCGGGAGGGTCCTGGCTGGGACGGCGGCGGGGGGTGTGTGTATGGGGTGGGGGGCCCCCCGCCGGGGACTCCGCGCCCCCGAGCCGCCCCCGCCCCGGCGGCCCGCGGAAGTCCGTGCGCCCCTCTCCCCGTCGGGCGCCCTCCGCCCCGTCGGGCCTCTCCACCGTCCGCCCTGCATCCCCCCCTCCCCGCCCCGCATCTCCATCCCGGCTCTGGGAACCCCGGGGTGCACCCCTGAAACCCGGCAGCCCCGCGTTCCGGGACCCTCACCCGGGAGAGCCTGGGGACCCAGGCGCGCGGCGGGGGAGAAAAAATGGGGACGCGGGGAGGGGTGGCCTCTCCCGCAAGCAGAGCTCACGCCTTCCCCTGCCTGCTCCGCTCCCCGGGCCGGGCAGGAAGGGCTGGGGTGCCGGCCTGCCTCCGGGGCTCCGCGGCCGCGCGGGGGCCCCCTGCCTGCCTGCGCCCCTGGCCTCACCGGGTACGGGCTGCGCATGGCACCTCAGCCCACTTAGGCATTGGGGTGAAAGGAGTGGGTGCCTGTGCAGTCAGCCTCCGACCCGGCTGGGGAGGGTCTGTGCCCCCACTCCTCTCTTTTGGAGGTGAGGTCTCCCTATCCTCAGATCTCACCCCTGGGCTGTCTCACCATGGCTGGCACAGCCTGTCCCCCCCCCCCGTGTGTGGTGCCACCCCCATGGTGGCTGAGTGGGGCAGCGTCGCTGCTTCGCCCCCCACTCCACTCACTTCTGGATAGCGCCTGCCACCTAGTAGGTCTTCAGTCCATATTTGTAGTACAAGAATGCCAGTATGCGGATGAGAAATGGGGCCTTGGGGTGGCACCGGCTCTGCCTCCCTCCTACCCCAACTTTCCCGTGACTTTCTTTCTCTTAGCCACATGGGCTGTTGGTCTAAAGCACAGGTGTTGAAACAGCTCCCGCCTCCATCGATTCTCCCCCCCCCAATCAAACTCGCATCTGGGGAAAAGAAAGTTACTGCCTTTTTGGTTAAAACACAGCCTACCTCCTTTTCCCACACTCTGCTATGGTACAGCTGTACCCCCTCTCCCCCAGCGCCAGGCTTCAAGAGACCAGGCCCCTTGCACCAGTGTCAGCTGTCCTGCCCTCCCTCCTCCCCTCCCCCCTCCAGCCCAGGCTGCCACCTGAGCCCCCCCCCCCCACTCCCCCAGCCTCTGGACATTTACAGCTGGGCCAATGCTCAAGCCTAGGCACTGGATTTTAAACAGTCCGTGGACGTGTCGTTAAGAACCATGTAGGCTAACATCCGTATTCATCTCCTTCCAAGCCCCAGATCCTGAACCTCTCACTTGGAAAGAGTCTTTTCTTTTGTGTGTGTGGAGGACACTGGGGGCTTGAACTCGGGTCCTTTGCTTGCGAGGCAGGTAGGTGTTCTACCACTTGCTCCGTCCCTCCAGCCCCTTCGCGTACTGGTTGATTTTGAGGTAGTCTCCCTTGACATCCTCCTTGTGCTGTCTTGTGCTACAGGATGACAGACCCAGGCCACTGCACCCCCCCACGGTGCTTTCTTTCCCTGTAAGCTGGGATTAAAGGCTGTGGCCACCACAAGAGCCTTGCCTTGAGAAGGAGTCTCAGCAGCTTCTTTCATACCCAGGCTGGCGTCACACATTACCCCCAGCTCCTGCTATTCAAGTAGCTGGGTGACAGGTTTGAGTCACCATGGCATCTGCCTCATCTTGTTAAACTCAGGCCAGTACCCACATGTGGGGAGCCCCCCTTTTTCAGGTGAGGAAATTGAGGGTATTTATTTATTTAGACAAGGGAGCCTAAAGTGTCTTTTAGGGGGATGGAAAGGAATCAAAGAGACATGCTGGGAAACAGATCTGGGAGCTGGGGACTGGAGAAGAGGATATTTGGGGTGGGGGGAAGAGGTTGCTGAGCAGAGAGGACCAACCCCCCCCCCCAGGCCTCAAGAGGCCCAAACATGGCGTGCCTGGCACCCCTTCCCTCAAGATCTTTTGGTCACTGTTGGCTGGAAATGATCCTTCTGAGAAACACACACACACACACACACACACACACACACACACACACACACACACAATCTCAATTCTCTTCCTTGGAGTCTGGAGACTAGTTATCAGGCTGTCGTGGCTGCTAAGAAATTTGGGGAGGTCTGAGGCAGCGTGGGCGTTTCGCATGGCTGACTGCACCACACCCCAGAATCCTGTCTACACCACCGAGTCTCCGAAAGGGTGTCAGAAAGTACCTGGCCTCAAACTTTTGTTACCATGACAACCTGTCTTCTGGGTTCTGTGACCATTTTATTCTTTTTCCTCCAAAGGGAAGGAGAAAAAAAAAATAATCAACAACAACAACATCCCAACAACATGGACCGGGAATCCTGCTTGCTCTCCTTTTTCGGGATTTAATTGCACCCCCAATTTGTGACACCTTCCCCCTCCCCTCAGAAGTGTGCTTCTCCCCTCTCTGAGTCTCAGGGTTGCAGGAAAATCCTCCTAAAGCCCCTCTCCCACACGGGGAGGAGGAAGCCCTGTCTCTGTCCTGAGCAGCCCTGTTCTGTCCCCAGCCCCTGGCACAAAGAAACCTCTGTCACGAAACCCTCCCTGCAGAGTGGATTTCTCTGCGGGCTTTAGGGGCGTGGCAGCGTCCCAGTGGGGAGGGGTGGTGGTGAGGTGGGCTCTCTGGGGGTGTGGAGAGAGGGGGAGCTGAGCTGAGGCCTGGGGGGAAGGCAGGATGGGGTGTGGTTGTGTGTGTGGGTTCGGGAAATGCCTGGCTTGGAAGGATGGCGTGTGTGTGTGTGTGTGTGTGTGTGTGTAGGGGGGGATCAGGGTCTTGGGGGGCTTGTGAGGCTGAGTGGAGGGAAAGAGGAGTCCAGGGTGGGTCCTGGTTGGGGAATCAGTAGTGAAGTCAAAAGACCAACATGGGATCCCCGTGGGCCGGGCACAGTGGGGCTTCACCACTACCCCAGAGACTCCGGGAAGGGGCAGTGCTGGGGTGTGAGGTACCATTTCCCATGGGGGTGTGTGTGGAGTGCCAGGCTGGGCCCGGCCTCTTGCCCAGTGTTCCTGCTGTGTGTGGAGGGACTCCAGCCTCATCCTCTCTGCCTCTGCCTCCGTCCTCCTTCTGCCCCAGGTGGTTCTGAGGTGCCCTCAGATCCCCACACGGTCAGCGGCCCCCCCAGCAACCCCCCCAGATGTCCTGCCCCTCCGGCCTAGGGGCCTTTGCTGGGCTTTGATCTGAAGCCTTGGCTGCCACCTGTACCTTTCAGCAATGCCATTCACCATTCATTCATTCATTCATTCACTCATTCGGTGTTTGATGCCCACCATTTCTGGGGTGGGGCAGGTTGGTTTTCATCTGTGTTGTTGGCAGTTGGTTCCCCAGTGCTGACAAGGCCAGCATGCGAGTAAGGACACAAGAAGACGGTGGCTTGGGACTGTTGGTACTCTTGCCCTGAGTTGCTGCTCTTCCTCCTCCTCCTCTTCCCCCTCCTTCCCCTCCTCCCCCTTCCCCTTCTTCTTGTGCCAGGGTTGGGGCTCGAACCCACAACCTCAGGCTCTTGCTTGCCTTGTGTTTGTTTGAGGCTCTACCACTTGACCCACAACTCCGCTTGCGGCGTTGTTGCTGGTTCAATGGAAATAAGAGTCTCTTGGACTTTCTGGTCCCGGCTGGCTCTGGACTATGATCCTCCCATTTCAGCTTCCTGAGCTGCTAGGGTCGCAGGTGTGCAACCTGGCCAGTGCCTAGCTGGGAAAGCGGCTTTAAAAATCACCCCTCGGCCATTCCAGAGCTGGGGCTGGAGCCCAGTGCCCTGGTTTAACCCTGCTTTCCTGACAAGGACCAGAGAGAGGGAAGATGGGAATCAGAGGCTGATGACCCCCACGAAGGCCACCGCCTTCTAGAGCTGACCCTGGATGGGGACGGGGGGGGGGTCAGAGGTGGCATTCAGTGACCCTGTCCCCACGGCCCCAGATGCTGCTGAATTCAGAGCCATTCCAGGCACCCGGGCTTCAGAGGGAGTCTATGCCCTTGGCATGCACGGTGGTGAGAGGCAGACCCGCCCTCCCTGCCCATCTGGGCACTGAGTGATGTTCTAGTTCTTTCCATCTGCAAAGACTTCATCCTCCCTTGTAGTAAGAGGATTTGGGCAGATTTTCTGGACTCTCTCGCTCTTGCTCTTGCTCTCGCTCTCGCTCTCTCTCTTTCTCCTTCCTTCCTCCCTTCCTTCCTTCCTTCCTTCCTTTCTTTCTTTCTTTCTTTCTTTCTTTCTTTCTTTCTTTCTTTCTTTCTTTCTTCCTTTCTTTCTTTTTTCTTGTGTTTATTAGCAACGATCAGTTAACTAGATATACCAGGCCCCTGTCTGCGGGAGTTTACCTCCAGTAGAGAGAAGGACTAAGTATGGAAACAGATAAACCAGTAATTTCCTCTAAACTTCAGTGCTAGGAAAGGAAGGGAAGCTCTGGAGGGTGGAGCTTGAGGTAGGACAGCTGGGGAGATGTTTGTGATGGCTGGCATTGGAATCAAGACCTAAACGACCAGAAAGGGGCATCGTTCTGACATCCGAGGGGAGGAGGAGGTGCTTTTGAAAAGCAGAGGAAATGTAGCTTTGATGCTTGCCTTCCTCCTCCTCCTCCTCCTCCTCCTCCTCCTCCTCCTCCTCCTCCTTCTCCTCCTCCTCCTCCTCCTCCTCTTCCCCCTTCTTCTTCCTCTTGTTTCTCTTCCCTTTCTTTCTTCTGACTCACAGTTTTGCTGTATAGCCGAGGTCAGTCTGTAACTCACCATCCTCCTGTGTCTCGAGAGTTGGGATTTCACCACCATAGCCAGTTTCCAGGCACCGCTTCTTGAGTCACTTTTCAGTGATTTATGTTTTATAGAAAGCCAAATTTCCCTTAAGAGTTTCAAATGTATTTGCATAATATTTAACATAGTATTTTAGAGTTTTTCGTCCTTCCCTCATCTTGTACCTTATGTTTCCTTACTATTGTTCCTGCTTCACCGTGCTCAGGTCTGCTGGGGGAAGATGTGACAGGGCTCTGGGAAGAATGCTTTCTAGAGAGAGCAGACTATCGTGTGTGTGTGTGTGTGTGTGTGTGTGTGTGTGTGTGTGTGTGTGTGTGTCCTTTTTGCTTTTAGGTTATATATATATATTTTTTTATTTTTTAATTTTTTTGCCAGTCCTGGGCTTGAGCTCAGGGCCTGAGCACTGTCCTTGGACACTGTCAAGGCTAGAGCTCAACCACTTGAGCCTCAGCACCACTTCCAGCTTTTTTCTATGCATGTGGTACCGAGGAATCGAACCCGGGTCTTCGTGCATGCTAGGCAAGCACTTTAACCACTAGGCCAAACTCCCGGCCCCTTTTAGGTTATATTTTAATTAAGGTCTTACATTTTTTACTGGACCTGGCCTGCCCTGAGGATATTCCTATCTCTGGCCTCTTGCATAGCTGGAATTACAGGCTCATACCGCCACACTGGCTCCTTTGCTGACATTGGGTCTTGTTAACTTTTTGTTCAAGCTGACCTTGAACCTTCATTCTTGGTCCCGGCTTCACAAGTGGCTGAGTTGATAAGCATGAACCACCATACTCAGTCAATGAGATCTGTTTGGGATACCAGGCCCCACGCTCGGACAGCTTCATCTTCTCTCCCCGCTTTTCAGTCCAGATGGTCAACATCTGGGTTGTTTCCTGGTTCCCTTAATCCTCCCTCCAACCTAAAGATTCAGCAGTCTTTCATTTATCAGTTCTGTTTCATTATATTTGCTAGTACATGCTTGCTTTCTTTTGACCTTCCTTCTTGAATGTTTACATGTTTTGCTTTCATACTTAAAAAGAATGAATGCATTTAATACTATGAGTTTGCCTCTGAGCACTACTTTGGCCATACCCTATGTTTTTTGAAATCCTTCCTTCCTTCCATGTGTGGGCCATTGCTAGGGCTTGAACTCAGGGCCTGGGTCTTATCCCAGGCTGGGGCTCTGCCACTTGAGCCATGCCTCTATTTCTGGTTTTTGGTAGTTAATTTGAGACAATTTTCCTATCTGGGCTGGCTTCGAACCATGATCCTCAGACCTTAGCCTCCTGAGTAGTGAGGGTTCCAGGTGTGAGCCACTGGCATCTGGCTTGTAATGCTTTTCTAAAAGTTCTACCATTACCGTTTTAGTTCTAAAAGTTTCCTTCCTTCGATCTAAGTGTAATTTAGCAGGCCATTAAAAAATTCCATGGAGTTCTTCTTAGTTGCTTGTGATCATTCATTGCTGTCATAAATTTTTAAGTAACAGAATGTTAGAAAAGGTTACCAGAACAAATTTCAACTGTACCCAAACATTTTTGTCAAATGTCTTATTCAAAACAAACAGGCATAGTTGGGGGGTGGGGGAGTGTGTTGTGCACGTCTGTAATCCCTGCTCCTCAGGAGACGACGATTGAAGTTTGATCCTGTATAAAACATTAATGAGATTCCATCTCAAAAATAAATTGAGTGAGGTGGCCCCTGTCTGTAGTTCTAGGGGAGGTGTAGATAGGAAGCTTTGGGCCCATGGTCTGCCTAGGCAAAAGTGTGAGACCTTACCTGAAAACAAAACTCAAAATAAAAGGGTCTGAGGCTTACGTGTAAGAGTGCTTGCTTGGCATGTCCAGAACCTTGGGTTCCAGCCTCAGAACTGAAGAAAAGACAGCAAAGCTGGATACATCAGCTGAGTTTAGTTGGAAACAGCTTTTCCCGTGTGTGTGTGTGTGTGTGTGTGTGTGTGTGTGTGTGTGTGTGTGTGGTACACTCGTGTGCTGGGGTTTGAACACAGGGCCTTGGCTGTCCCTTATCATTTTCTGCTGTTGCTGTATCACTTGAATCACAGCTCCATGTCTGGCTCTTTGGTGGTTAATTGGAGATAAGAGTCTGATGGACTTTTCTACTTGAATTGGCCTTGAGCTTTAATCCTCAGGTCTCAGCCTTCCAAAGTAGCTAGGATTTACGGGCATGGGCCACTATTTTAAAACTTTATCTTGTTGCTTATTTATCTTTACTCCATGGATCTTTCAAAAGCTGCAGAAAGTAGGCAGCACTCTCTTCAACTGGATTCTTTCCACTTCTCTTTGTATTTGTGACACTTTTTGTTTTTATACAGTTGGAGTCTATGTTAGTCACCACAAAGACATTCATGACAGTTGTGTTTTCATTGCAGAATTGTGGATTTTATCTTTTGTCAGGATGAAATGGCTGTGTCCCTAAGTGAATGCTTTTTGCTTTGAATTCTGTTTTATCTATCTTAATGTTGCGGTCCCTGCATTCTTCGGTTTGAATCTCCTTGCTCTAGCTTTATAAGCCTTTCCATTTTAATTTTTTTCATGCCTTTTTCTTAGGCACGAATCTGCTAAGAGTAGTTACATTTGTTTCCTTTCTTTTGGTTTAACACTAGGGGTCTTCACTAAATAACAATTGAATTTGTTCAATCTTTCTTTCTTTCTTTCTTTCTTTCTTTCTTTCTTTCTTTCTTTCTTTCTTTCTTTCTTTCTTTCTCTCTTTCACTATATAGATTAACTTTTGACTTTTTTGTGTGTATTCCACTACTGGGGCTTGAACTCAGGGGCTTGAGCACTGTCCTTGTGCTTTTTCACTCGAGGCTGATACTCCACAACTTGAACCACAGCTTTACTTCTGACTTTTTGCTGATTAATTGGCGATAAGCGTCTCATGTGCTTTCCTGAGCAGGCTGGCTTTGAACCGTGATCGTCAGATTGCAGCCTCCTGTGTAGCTAGAATCGTGAGGTGAGACATTGTCGCTCAGCTGTGTATTCTCTTCTAGCACTTGCGTGTGTCTCCATTGTTCTCTAATAATGGTGTCAGCAGGTAGGGGCAGGAGAAGTGGTCCCTTGTGGTATGTGGCTTGTCCCTGGACACAACCTCCCCCTGGCTGCCTTCTCTGCCAGCTCCTGCTGCCTGAGGCACGCGTCACCACATGCCCACAGTGACAGAGCCAGCCACAGGACTGAAGCCTCTGAGACCAAGAGCCAAAAATCACTCCTTCCTCCTTTTCAGTGGTCACAGCTGGGTAAGATCAGAGCGGTGCAAGCTGGCGCCCCCTGCAGCCTGTGTGCCAACACCGCTGGTGGCTGACAACGGGGCCCAGGAGAGGAAGCATCTGGAGCCATCCAGCATGTGGATATAACAGCGGGGATTCCTAAAGGGACAGCTTGTGCAGTGTCCTCAGTATCCTGTCACCTCTCGCCAGCACCATTGCTGGAGTCCAGTTGTCTCTCACCAGCGCCACCTGGTGGTCACCAATAGACTCACTAGGGCTACCCGGTAGGACTCTACCACCACTCACTAGCACCGCCTTCTGGACACCAATTATGCCCCATGAGCACCTCCAGCGAGGGTCCAATGGCCTTTCACGAGCGCCACCTGCTGGGAGCCAGGCATCAACGCCCCGGCTTGTGGGGACCCATCCTTGTGTGTGCAGGTGTGCATGCACGTGTGAATGTGAGCCCGTGTCACCTCTGGAGTTGAGAAGCAGCCCTAGATCTCGTTCAGGGCAGGTGCCCAGGTGGGGACTGGCAGAGTCTGCCTCAGAGGGCACGTGCACCTGCCAGCCTTCTCCCCTAGACCACACCTCCCACTGGCTGCCAGGCCCGGAGAGGGGCACGCAAGTGTGCACCTTCCCTGTCGGTGAATCCTCCCTTATGCCTCCAAAAAGAGATCCCATCACAGAATAGGTAATGAGTGGATTGTATGATTATTCATTCTTACTGTTGGTATTATTATTGCATGTGCTGGTACTGGGGCTTGAACTCAGGGCCTTGTACTCTTGCTCAGCCTTTTTGTTGTTGTTGTTGTTGTTGAAGGCCGTTGCTCTACCACTTGAGCCAGAGTTCTAGCTTTTTTGGTGGTTCACTGGAGATAAGAGTCTCACGGACTTTGTTGCCCTGGCTGGCTTTGAACTCGGATCCTCAGATCTCAGCCTCCCGAGTAGCTAGGATGACAGGCGTGAGCCACTGGCACCCAGCAGGTTTTGTCTTTTTGCAGACAGTGGTGTTCATCGTCTGTGCCTCAGTGTCCCCAGATGTTCCTGGCTGGAGCCGCAGGTGGGAAGCTGCAGGACTTGTCTGGGAACTCCCCTGGTGTTGTTCTGGAGGTGGGCAGGAGATTCCGGGAGTGAGGGTGGGTTCACTGTTCGGGGTGCGGCAGGGTGACCCACACAGCATTAAGTCTCCTGAGGGGCCGGGCTTCGTCCTGGGAATCGTGTGGAAGGCGGTGCTCAGAGGCGGCTGGCTGAGGGCCGGCTGCTTAGGAGGAGCAGCGGCTGTGTGCAAGGCTACGGGAATCAGTGCTGCTTTGTTCAGGCTTCGTGGTAACCATGGAGACAGACCTCCCCCCCCTCCCCGGGAGCCGATTCCCACGCCTGTGTGGATGTGCATGCTACTTCTTCCCAACAATGGGGCAAACCAGAGCCTGGGGGCGACCTGGGGGTGTGGGAGAAGCAGTGCGAAATCTGGGTTCAAGTCCCGCCTCTGCCTTGATCTGAGTGCGTGGCTCAGTGGCTCACTCTGCCTTGGGGAGCCTCGGTTTCCTCATCTGTGAGCAGAAGATGGATGGCTGACTTCTAGGGAGTCAAGAGGGGACCATGTGCCCTGAGCAGGGTGGGGGGGGGTTGTGGGGGGGATCCCCAGTGATCTAGAACATGGCCTGACTTGCCTCCCTGCGAAAACAGAAACAAAAACAACAAGGAAGACAGGAAACAACCCGAGACGTCCTCATCCCACTGGGGAAAGAAGCCGGTGGGGCATAGAAGCTGGCGTGGGCAGCCCACGCCTGTCATCCTAGCTGCTCAGGAGGCTGCCATCTGAGGATGGCAGCTCGAAGCCAATCTGGATAGTAAAGTCTGTGAGTCTGTGAGACTCTGATCTCCAATTAACCACCCAGACAAAAAGAGTCTGAAGAGGAGCTCAAGTGGCTCAAGTGGTAGAGCCCCCAGTCCTGAGTGAGAATGCCCTCAGGGCTAGCGCCCGGATCCCTGAGTTCAAGTCCTCATCCCAGCAAAACAACAGCAGAGAAAGTGACAAAGATTCCCAGGGATGGCACCACTCCCTAGGGGCCATAAACCAGGTGCCAGCCTCTCTCCCGCCTGGACCGGGGTTCACAGGCTGAGGGTTTGGCTGGAAGGGGTTTTCTGAGGGTTTTTCAGCAGGATGGTGATAGGACACACACAATGGACCCGAGAGCTGTGGTTGAAGGGGGCAGGATATGGATGAGGCGGAAACTGGAAGCTTGACCCATGGTCCTGCCTGGCCTTGCTGGGAGATGGAGGGAACTGGAGGGGTTTAGGATGGAGTTTAAAGTCACCACCAGCACAGAGGTCGGCTGACACGTTGAGATGGGGTGACACACACGGTAAGTGGGTTTTGGGTGTAAATTGTGTGTATTATGGAGACCAAGAAGACCGAGGAAGGAACTGGCTTTTGCTTGCTTCTGCGGGGTGTGGGGAGACCTTAAGGGTCACAGGGCTGGGTTACACACATCTGTCTGTCTGTCTGTCTGTCCCACATACGGGACTCCCCTGAAGTAATGATAGGACTTTGGTGATTTTTTTTCCCAACTTTCTAAAGCAACTGTGGGCCTCAGGGCCATGGGGGCTGCGTGGGTTTGGCGTGTGGCTGTGTCACGTGTTTCAGTGGGTGGGTCTGCCTCAGCCCAGGTGAGAGTCTGGGTCTGACCGACAGCCAAACGGAGCAGGGAAACCAGCCGCTTCCCACCGTGCTGTCCACGCATCAGCGGCCATGTCTGCCTCCTGGAGTCAGAGGTGCTCACTGGAGAGGAACGTTCTAGCAAAGACTGGGAGCATCTCCTCCACACCCAGGGGACGCACAGCTGTGTTTGCAATCTGGCTGAGATGAATTCTGGCGCTCTCTCTCCCTCTCTGATATAGATACACAGGCAGACACGCACATGCACACACACACACGCACACACACACACGCACTCACCGTATCTCCCCCTCCACGTGTCCATCCATCCTTCATCCTTTCTTCACTCTTCACCCCCAAATCCACCATCACACTTCCCTCTCCTCCCTGGTGCAGGCATCCACCACCCCTCCAGTGCCCACCCATGGCACAGGCACCGGTGGAGGTCCCGCCAGGCTCGACATGGCCTCGGCTGTGAGCCGCCCACAGGGGAAGGCCCACTGTGGTCCTGCGAGCTCAGTACCATGAAGAAGGACAAGACCACCCGCAGGGAGCCCGGGCCTCCGTGTCCCCCACGGTGGGTTGATCCACCTACAATAAATCGCATCCCCTCAGGTCACCAGCACAGCCACGGTTCCCATCCGTGGAACATTTTGTTCCTGGTTGGGGAAGAACTCAGGACCTAACCGCTAGGCCAGTGCTCTACCATGGATCTTCACCCCAGCCCTGCTGCTGCTTCCTCCTCCCCCTCCTCCTCTTTTCCTTCCCCTCCTCCCCCTCCTCACCTCCTCCTCCATGGGTCCTGGGACTTGAACGCAAAGCCTGGGCACTTTCCCTGAGCTTCTTTTGCTCAAGGCCAGCACTCTGTCATCTGAACCACAGGGCCATTCTGGCTGTTCTGTGTATGTGGTACTGAGGAATCAAACCCAAGGCTTCATGCATGCTAGGCAAGCACTCTACCACTAAGCCACATTCCCAGTCCTCCTCTTCCTCCTCCTCCGCCTCCTCCTCCTCCTCCTCTTTCCTTCTTATCCTTCTTGTTCTTCTTCCTTCTCTTCCTCCTCCCTCCCCCTCCTCCCCCTTCCCTCTCCTCCTTCTTTACCCTTTTTCCCTCTTTCTTCCTCTCTTTCTTCTCCTCTCCCCTCCCTCCCTCCCTCGCTCCCTTCCTTTCTCTGTATACTGGCACTGGGGCTTAAACTCATGACCCAGGCATTGTCCTTGAGCCTTCATACTCAAGGCTAGTGCTGTATCACTTGTGGCTTTTCGGTAGTTACTGGAGATGAGTGTCATGGGTTTTCCTGTGTGGTCGGGCTTTGAACTGTGCTCCTCAGATCTCAGCCTCCTGAGTAGTTAGGACGACAGGCGTGCCGTGAGCCACTGGCTCCTGTGGGATCTTTTCCATGGCACTTGTGCGTGTGTGGACACGCTGCTGTTTTCTCACCATTCTTCAGTGTCACCAATGCCACCAGCAGAGCAGGCTCTGGGGACATCGCTCCACCCAGGCTTTTGACCAGGGGGAACCTCAGCTCTCTCCAGCAAGTGAGGTTGTTCTGGATGTGGAGCACAGCCATTCAATGCTGGGTGTTCAAACTCTTCCCCCGCCCTGCCCCCCAGGGCTGCAGAGCTGGCTGCAGAGGTTCAGAAAACACATCCTAGCATTGGGATTTTTCGGCTGTGTAGTAACGGAAGCTTGAGGATCATTAAAAAAAAAATCATCATCATCATAATAATAAAAAAAGGGAACAGATTTTCTTCCTCTCCAAGTTAAAAAGCTTGGGCTTTGAAGCAAAACGGCCTGAGATCTCAATTGCTTGGCTACCCAGTGTGTTACTAATTTTTATTAAGATTTCTCTTATCATTTCCAGGGACAGCGCTTAAAAGCTACACACAGAATTAATGTGCTCACAGCCAACACCTTAAAACCCCAGGTCTATACTCTGTCCTAGCATTGTAAACCGCCCCTCTCCCTCCACCCCTAGTTCACCTTTGTCGCTTTGTACACTTGTTCCATTAGAGGCAGGGTGAAAAAAAAATGATTTTAGGGCTGGGAGTTTGGCCTAGTGGTGGAGTGCTTGCCTAGCATACAGGAAGGCCTGGGTTCGATTCCTCGGCACCACATACGTAGAAAAAAGCCAGAAGTGGTGCTGAGGCTCAAGTGGTAGAGCTCTAGCCTTGAGAAAGTCCAAGCTCAGGCCCTGAGCTCAAGCCCAGGACTGGCAAATAAATAAATAATAAATTTTGAAAAGATAACGCAAGGACATGTTTAAGACATGCCTGGTATAGAGTTCTAGAAACAAGTGCAGGAACGTCACGTGACTTCCACGGTGGGGAGACATGAGGGTGAGCTTCTATCCCCAAGCACCCTCTAACAAGACAGCTCCCCCAAACCACACCTGCTGGCAGTTCTGGAGAGGAGAGACTTTCATCCCCACAGCTCTGGACAGGTGAGGGAACAGAGGCAACCTGTGGTCTCCATAGCCAGTACTGAGTACAAGTGGGATTCGAACCTGGGGTAGAGGCTGACTCCCCAGTGCCACCTGCACATTCAGCACTGAGGGTTGTGCCCACTCCTCAGATGCAAATCCATACTAGCTTAAGCCAGGGAGACACACGTGTGGGCTTGGATTTGTGACCCAGGCATGGCGGTGTTTAGTTCTCTTGGACAGGGGAATCTCAACAGTCACAAAACCCTGTGATGTCTCCCAGTCTCTCTCCATCCTGTGAACTGCACCACTGCCTCTAGCCATAGGCAGCTGCCACGCTGGGATGAAAGTTAAGGGGGAATCAAATCAAGTTCACACGAGACCCCAGAAGGAACCCCAGCTGTCCCAGCTGTCCCTGGGATCCAGTCAGGACTGTGTTTCACCATCCCTCCCAGGTACCAGAACCTGAGAGCACCAAGAGATGAGGTGTTCACACAACTTTACACTCACCCTCCCGGATGCCGCAAATCAGCTCCAGATTGTTTGGTGTGCTTAATAGGATGTAAATTCAATGCAAACAGTCGTCATACTGTGCCGTTTAAGGGGATAATGACAAGAAAACATTCTGTGCATGTTTAGTTCAGAGCAATGTTTTCTGATGTGTTTTTTGTCCTCCTCTGCCCTGCCCCCTCCCCCACCACTTGAATATTTTCGATCCAAGTTTGATTGAATCCATGATGTAGAATTCGGGGACAGGCTGACTGTATGTACCCCCTCTTACCATTGCTCAGAGTCCTGAGCTTCTACCCCAGCCAAGTCCATTGTTTTGACTCTTCAAAGGTGGGTGATGTAGACAGGTGCCTGTGGTTCCTGCCTGGAAGCCTAGCTACTCAGGGAGCAGAGTTCTGAGGATCGTGGTTCAAAGCCATCTGGAGTAGGAAGGTATGTGAGGTTCTTATCTCCAATCACGGATCAAAAAGCCAGAAGTAGAGCTGTGGCTCAAGTGGGAGAATGCTAGCCTTGAGGCGGGCCGGGGTGGGGGGCAAGAAGTCAAGCAAGAGCCTGAGGCCCTGAGTTCAGACCCAATATTGGTATACCCACTGAAGAAAGGTGACATAGGTGCAGCAGTTGGTATGGAGAGGCCCTGTCCACTGGTGATTATTATGCCACGGAACCCACACCCTGGCAGACCCAGCTTCACCTGGGAGCCCAGCACGGCTCAACACTGACTGGCCTGGGACAAGAAGCCCTGCGCTTGTCTGATTAGATTCCATCACTGTGTCCCCGGGCTGGCCCCACAATCCTCCAGAGGGCCAAAGGGCACCAGAATCTTCTTTGTGCTGCAGGAAACACTGTTCTCAAGCTCATTATCCTCCGCCCAGTGCCTGCCATGGCATTTCTCTCCCTTGGTTTCCAGTCACCTCTTACTCCTGTCACAGTCCCGTGGGGACTGTCAGGATGACAGGAGTGTCACCCCCAGCTGTCAGCCCTTTGTGTCCCCACAATTCAGACCCTGCCATTCCCAATTATACAAGGAGAGGCAGGGGGTGGAGGCCCTGCCCTTTCTGGGAGTCGGGCAGACAGACCCCAAGTGCGCTCTTTATTCATTGGTTGCCAGGCGTATCCTGAGAGCCAATGATGTTTCTCTGTGCGGGGTTAGGGGCAGAGTCAGGGGTTGGGGTAAGGTGTGGTCAGTGCCAGGGGTGTCTGGAGAAGGGGATGAGGAGGCAGGGAGGTATGGAGGATGGGCAGACAGAGGGGCCCACAGTCTCCTCTGTCTTGTCTGCTTGGAGACATCACAGACCCTGTTGCGCGTTTGTCGGTGGGGAAGACTCCACCAGCTGGCCCAACGATTTCCTCTCTTCCTCTTCTTTCCTCTTTCCTGTCCCCACTGTTGCGTTGACGTGGCTTGCAGGTGCTATTCTGTGTCACTCAGCCAAGCAAGCACAGAGATCCTTCATACCTGGCCTCCTGGCCGGCAAACTCTTATCTCTCAGCCATGGGTGGTGGCAGGTGCCTCCCTCCTTGCTTTATTCCTCCCTCTTCCCTCTGCTCCTCCCCCCCCCCTCTTCTTTCCTCCTGGGCTCTTAGCTGATTTTCTGGTAATCTGCCTCTGGTGTTCCGGGGCCTGTCGTCATCCATTATTGCATCTTGTACCTGCAGGGCTTTGCCTGATTCTTGGCCCTTGGTGGTGGCTCCGTGGCTGGTGGTTTGGAAGCTGCTGATCCCTGCTTCTTTCATGTGTCAGGGGCAAGCTCGTCTAATTTACTATCATAGTCACCTGTGGCTGTGGCAGTGGCCTCCTGTCCGTCCCATTTGGCTAATCTGTTCCTTGTTGAGCATATCTACTCTTTTTCCCCGGATGCCCGCATGCCCACCAGCCCCAGAGCCAGGCTGCCATCGCCTTGTCAGGGAGTGAAGCCAGCGAATGGGAGGTTGCCTCAGCACCTGGACATGAAGGAACTGTATCGTTGCAAGATTCTGGTGCTCGGAGCAGCAGTCCTGGACTCGATCCTCTGGCCTCGGGCTTCTTGCTCTGTGGTGTTTGCTCTTGGAGTCTCCCTGTCTCTTTACGTGGAGGTGGAGGATCCTGTGATGGTTTTCCTTCCTCCAGGTGGTAATTAATAAATAAATAAATAAATAAATAGACAAGCATTGTGGTAGGCAAGAGTGTTAGGAGGCGTGGGTACTGGTTCCTGTGCTCTTTGTGGCAGCGATGAGATGCCTGAGCTGATTGGCCTTAAAAAGGAGAAAAGAAATGGGGTGTCTGTCATCCTAGCTACTCAGCAGGCTGAGATCTGTAGATAGAGGTTCAAAGCCAGCCCGGGTAGCAAAGTCTGTAAGACTCTCATTCCCAGTGAACCACCAGAAAACTAGAACTGGCACTGTGGCGCAAAGTGGTAATGTGATACCCTTGAGTGATGAAGCTCAGAGACAGCGCCCTGAGTTCAAATCCCACACAACTACAAAAAAAAATAAGAAGAAGAAAAGAAAAGAAAAGAAAGGAGGAAGGTTAACTTTGACCCATGGATTCAGTCCATTGTGGCCCTGGGCCTGTGGCAGACAGAAAATCATGGTGGGAGCATACAGCAGACTCAAGTCACCTCATGGTGGCCAGGAAGCAGAGACAAAGAGGACAGGAAGCCATCCCAGCATCTCTGTCAAGTCCCGCCCCCAGTGACCTCACTTCCTCCTGCTAGGCTACACCTCTTAAAAGGTTCCACCGCTTTCCCAGAGCATGTCAAAGGCTGAGGATGCATTCTTCTACATGTAGACCACTGAGAGACACCAAGCTAGACCCCCCGGGCCTGGCTACAGCCATGGCAGGCAACAGCCTGGTAATGTTGATTTCAGCTTGTCGTGGCTGACATCCACCAGCTCTGCGGTTTTAACTCAGCTCACACACTCAGAGAAACACCAGAGTGTTCTTCAGAGCTGGGGAGGGAGGTACAAAAAGTTCAGCAGTGACAGCTACGGCTCAGTAAATCGTGAAATATCCAGTGGTTAGAATATGTTGTAGTAAGATGGGCTGGGGGGTTCATGCCTGTAATCCCGGTTACTCAAGAGGCTGGAATCTGAGGATCATGGTTTAAAACCAGCCTGGGTACTAAAGACCCTGAGACTCTTATCTCTAGTTAACCACTGGAAAATGGGAAGTGGGGCTGTGGCTCAAAGGATAGGGCAGTAGCCTGGAGCTGAAGAGCTCAGGGACAGTGCCTAGGCCCAGAGTTCAAGCCTCACAATAGACAAAAAGGAAGAGGGAGGAGGAGGAGAAGGAGGAGGAGAAGGAGGAGGAGGAGGAGGAGGAGGAGGAGGAGGAGGAGGAGGAGGAGGAGGAGGAGGAGGAAAAAGAATGTGCCAGTCAGCAAAAAGATAACAGGTGATAACAGGTACTGACTGTGGGGTAGGAGGGGTGGTGTAGGTGTGTGCGTGTGTGTGTGTGTGTATGTGTGTGTGTGTGTGGTGGTGGTATCAGGGCTTAAACTTGAGGATTCAAACTTGCTTGACTTGCTTGCTTGGCTGGTGTCTCCCATTCCAGTCGGGCATTTTGCTCCAGATTGGAGAGGGAATCTCTCAGGCCTTTCTGCCTTGCACCAGCTTTGAGCCAGGATCTTCTAGGTCTCAGACCTCCCCTCCCCCCGAAGCAGTGAAATGACAGGTATGAGCCAGAGGATACAGCTCCTGCACAGCTTTCCCCTGGAAGCTTCGTGTGTGGATTATGGACTTATTCCGTGGATGACTGCTGTCCTGGTCAACTCAGTGCTTTGGCCTCTGCTGGCCAGCCAGCAAACCACATCCTTGTGTATGTCCTGTCTTGGGCACAGGTTATTGTGGGGCTCAGGCCTCTGGCTGGGGGCTGCTCAAATGAGGGGCTACTGAGGGCACCAGACAGACTTCTAAAATGGCTACAGAGTTCCTACTCCTGCCAACACTGGCTGGGTTCATATCTTCCGCGACGTCTGTTCCTGGTCGTGTTCTGGTGTGAATGCTGTGGGTCCCTGTGATTCAGACCTCCAGCCTTTGATGGCCCTCAGCTCACTTTCTTCTGTCTGATGACAGCGTAACAGATTTCTTTAAAGGATCGCACGGGAGTGGCGGTAAGCCTGGAAGCTTGACCACTGTTTCACCCCTGGCCTTTCTCTTCAGGTTCTATTGATTTTAGAGTTTCTAATAAGAGGGGGAGAAAAAAAACCCACCTAATTTGATATTCTCAGTCATCGAAATTACACTTGATTCAATTTGCCCGCGGAAAGGGAGAAGTTTTCTTGAAGGTCAAGCATTGAATTTCTCTCCCCGGCTTCTTTCTCGCTGTCTATGCATTCTGAATAAAGGTTTTGACTAATCAGCCAGGGAAAGTGGGGATCATTCCAGGATTCTCAAGCTTGGCACTCTACAAGAAGATGGGGGTACTGTGGCTTTTGGTGGGGAAGTGTCACCAGATAAAGATCGGCTCTGATTGTGGGCCATGGATGACTCGTCTCCCCGCCTCAGTTTCCTCTTCTGTCAGAATGCAATGTCCACTTCGAGAAAGACACACAGTAGGGGTGTGGCATGCATCCATCTCATCCTGCCCACTGGCATGGCAGGGCAGAGAGCTGTCTAGGCTAATTGCCATTGTCAGACCAAAGTGTAATTCCAGGTAGCCCCCCCCCCCACACACAAGGGAAGCCCTGGAATCAAACACATGCTGGTCAAAACCACATGCTGATGGCTCCCCGTTACGTAACCCTGGCTATTCAGGAGGCCTGAGATCTGAGGATTGTAGATGGAAGCCAATCCAGGCAGAAAGAGTTCATAAGACTCTATTTATTTGCCATTAACCAGCAAAAAGCTGGGATGGAGGCATGACTCCAGGTAGAGCGCCAGTCAAGCATGCAAGCCCAAGCAAGTATAAGTCCTCGAGTTCAAATCCCAGTAAAATTGAACATCTTTGCCATCACTGTGTAGTTTGTTGGGGATGAGTGTATCACCATCATTTTGTCCACTTCTGGTTCTTGTAAATAAAGTTTTATTGGAGCACGTTGTTGCTTGTTAGTTTTGTCCCTGCAGACTGAATTCTTGCTTTAGTGTTAGCTTTGCCAGGTGATTAACAAGCCATCAAGAGAAGGATCTCTTCCAGAAGAAGGTTCCTGGCACCCATTCTAGAATTATGCAAATGGTTCTTCCTTATATCCCTGGCCGCCTCCCTGGTCCTGTATCAGTCAGGATGCTGTGCCTGTGCCACTGTACAAAAAGGCCCCCTGAGTAACAGCAAATGCAAATTCGTTAGCTCTATTTGTCAGCCGTCAGCTGCAGTAACAAGAAAACCGAGGCCGGGTAATTGGTGAATGGAGTGTATTTAGCTCAAGAATTTGGAAGCTGCCCCTCTGAGGTGGCTCTACGAGGCAGAGAGGACACGACCAATTGAGACGCGGAGCTGGGGGCCGTGGAAGGAGCTGGCCCCCATCACTGAAGACAACCCACTCTTTGCCAGCCTTGGGACTTGAACTCAGGGCCTGGGTACTGTCCCTGAGCTTCTTTTGTTCAAGGTTAGCGCTCTACCACTTGAGCCACAGCACCACTTGCGGCCTTTTCTGTGTATGTGGTACTGAGGAATTGGACCCAGGGCTTCATACATGTTAGGCAAGCACTGTACCATTGGCCCTGGGAGAGTGGTTAATCCCTCCCGGTGACCACATGACCTCCCAGAGACCCCTCCTCTTTCCAAGTCCTACCACCTTATCCCCTGTCCTGAGCCCATTTCCAGCAATTCAGGGCCTTGTGCTTGCGAGGTGGGTGTTCTACCCAGTGAACCATGCCCCCAGTTTTTTTGGCTTTTGTCTTTAGCTTCAGAGCCTTAGCCCAGACTGGGTCACAGCCAAGTTATTGGCAAGAACTTTGCAAGGTCAGGCATCCTGCCGGGGAGACTGGGTGGCCCCGTATAGAGGAAGGGGGTGCAAATATTCTACCACAGACCTTGATGCCTAGTGTTTGAGGCGGGGAATGGAGGGGTCTGCATTGCTTTGTGTTTCCTGGTTGTGTTAGCGTGCTGGTACTGTAATGAGATACCTGACTGAATTAACTTACGAAGAGAAAAGGTTTATTTGGGTTCACGCTTGTGGAGAGTTAAGACAGAGGGGCCTCATAGTCTAGTTTTTGATAACTGAACAAAAATTGTTGCTGGGCCCTGAAGACCCAGAGACATGCTGGTTCTGTTCTAGTGTAGCATCTGGGCTTCTGGAAGACGTATTTCTCTTCCTGCCTTGGGATCTTTGCACATGCTCTTTCTGCTCCTGATCTCCATATCTCTCCTCTCCTCATCTGCCTGTCTACTCCTACTTTACATCGCTTCACCGATTTACCAACTCAGAGGAACCTTCTCTAACCACTCCCCGTCTCTAGACTAGCTCAGGCCGCCCTTGCACAAGCTCTTCAACCTGAGCTTTTTCAGAACCAGTTCCTCCACGCCAGGTGTGTATTTTCTGCTCAACACCACCTAGCAGAAAGCTGAGCTCGGCCTGGTACCTGCCCGGTGTTTAATGGGAGAGGTTGAACAGTTGGCCTCAGGTCACACAGCACGAGTTTGGCCACCACTGTTCAGCCTGACAGCATCCCAGAGCTTCTCTGGCTTTCAGAGCCTCCCATTGCTCGAGTACCACGTGGCAGGTATTAATAGGGTCTGTTTCAGGGGTGGTGGGAGGCAGAGGAAGGGTGTCTGACTCAGCCTGGAGGGGTGGAGAGGTGGAAGATGGCTGCCTGGAGGAGGCTCAGAAACCCAGGGCGGCTGAGAGTAGCTATGGTGGCTGCGTGTGAGTGCATATGACAGATGGGAGCCAAGCCAGGACAGACCCGGGATCCCCTGCCTCCAGGCTGCACTGAGTGAGATTGGCAAAGCTGGAGGAATGGCTAGATCTAGAAGGTTCCATTAAGACCATCTCCCTGTGTCAGGGGCTGCAGGTGACTGCTTGGCTGGCCGGTACAGATGTCAGGGCTCCCTTTGTGTCTTCAAGTGGAATCTGTGTTCAACTGCGTGCATTCGCGTGTATGTCCAAGTGCAATGTCACGCACCCCACTTCACAGGCTTCAGTGAGCCCCCAGCCTTCTCTCACCTCTCCTCTCCGCACCACCCCGAAGCCCCTTAGGGCCTCCGTCCAAGACGCCCATTTCCACTGCTTAGCCCCAAAGCAGAAAGGAGTTAGATGGATATTTTGGCCCAAAGAGATATTTCTTGATGCTGAACTTGGCAGCAGGGGATGGTGAGAGTCCTGGCAGGGCGTGAAGCCCAGGTTCTATGCCGGTATTGCCACACGGAGAAATCTGAACCCAGGACCCCCGCCCCTTGCCTGGACACTGCTCCCTGCACCTGACCTCCTTGTTGAGCACTAACAGAGCCTCTCAGCCAGGAAGGGAGGTGATGGGAACAGATTCACCTCTCTGGAACATTCCACCTCCAGTGGGGCAGGGAGGGGCTGACAGGAGAGGAGGAAGCAGGTGACTGGTCCTCTCTGGATTCTCCTCTTCATCCTGTTCCCCTTCCCTTCCTCCTTCTCTTCCTCTCTCTCCCCGCTTCCTTCCTCCTTCTTGGTCCCCTATCCTCCTCTTCCTGCTTTCCTCTTCCTCCTCCTTGCCCCCTTCCTGTCCTCCTCTTCCTCCTTCTCCTCTTCCTCCCTTTTCTCCCTCCCTCTCCTCCTCTCCTCTCCTCGCCTCTCTTGTCTTCTCCTCCTTTTGTCCCCTCCCTCCTCCTGTTCCCCCTTTCTCCCCTCCTGTTTCTATGCCCCCTCCTCTGCCTCCTCTCCTTTCATGATTGGCTGTGATCCCCCAACCCCACTTTCTGGAAGGGCTCTGGTGACTCAGTGAGACCCACCTGAAGCATCCAAGACCACTCAGGACCTGCTTTTCACCATTGTGAGGTCACAGGCCTGTGTGTGTGTGTGTGTGTGTGTGTGTGTGTGTGTGTGTGTGTGTGTGATCTACTCTTCCACAGTCTGGAGAAGTAGGGTCTGTGGTGGGTGGCCTGAGGCCCCTTCGTTTCCCTGGGGCCCTTGGGTGACCCTAACTGGACATAAATTCCCTTTGGAGTCTCCTCTCTCACTTCAGATGCTGGGCCAGCATCCATATCAAAGGTGTGGGTCCCATTCCTGTTCCCACGTCCTCTGCTGTGCACCCCTCTGCGTGGCCTGCCGCCCCGGTCCCCAACTCAACCCACTCCCATCTCACCGCATTTCACAGTGGAGGGGGAACAAGTGACTGCAAACCGGTGGCTTAAAGCCACATGGAGCTCAGCTCTCACAGATCTGCGGGTGGAAGTCCTGCCCCTAGTTGGAGGGGTTGGCTGCCTGCCTCCCCGCCTTCCTGGAGGCTGCGCAGACAGTCGTTCCCGTGCCCTGTGTCGGTGGAGTTTGCTTCTCTGGGATGAATGCTGCTGTCTGCTTGCTGGTGTCTTCTTCAGCTTCTGAATTTCCCTCAACATCATCCTCAAACCAAGCAGGTCTCTACAGGAGGCCCCAGGCCCAGGCTCCATCTTTCCCCTCTATTATCTCCCTTTGGGGTGCCTGTTTGCCCCCAAACAGGCGTCTCCCCAGGATCTTCAATACCTGGCCAGGCCCTGCACTCAGTTGGGTGGAGGGGATGGAGATGCAGCCAGGAATGGTGGAAGTCAACAAGACTGCCATTGGGGCCTCTGGGGAGCAGCTGAGGGGTGACAGGTGTGTGTTGGGGGGCTCCCTCAGCCCAGACCTTCTTTGAGGGCTTCTCCAGTTGTAGACATCATGGCAGCCATGTTTTTCCAGGTTGCCATGTTTTCCAGCAACGCTGATTGGCCACTGGACCTGGACATGTGACATGTACTGGGCCAATCCGCTTCCATGCCCTGGGACTTGGGAGAACTTGGAGAGCCTGGCAGGACTCCATGGGGGCTAGGAACAGGGCGGGGGGCTGGAGAGGCTGTGCTCAGAGGGGTTGAGAAGAGGGGTCTCGGAGCTGGGGCAGGGGCAGGAGAGGCAGCCTGGCTCCAGGTGGTCCCCTCTCCCTGCAGCTCCCGCTGTAGGATTTAGAGAGAGGTTCTCTTGCGCCTCTCTCAGCCACCTCCCTCCCTCGCTCAGATTGAGCTCAGTCTTTTGCAAACACCCAGCCTCCACTGAGAAATCTTCCAAATGCAAATGGATGGTAAAGCTCCTGTGCTTGGCTTGGATTGCACCTTTAAACTATTCCTCTCCTTCGCCACCCCCAGGACCTTGGGATGTGACAAGAGTTCTGTCTAGGAAACTCTTCCTTTTGACCTCTCCATGGCTGGTCAGTCCTCTTCAGGTTTGGCTGGAGTGTTCCAGAGAAGAAAAGAGCCCTGATTGGCCTGTGGTAGAGGCCCCTGACTCCACCACACCCCCACAACTCTGTTTGATTTATCCATATATGTATATTACCATCAGATACTTACTTATTTGTTATCTGTGCTTCGATAAAGTTATATCTTCTTCATCACTGGGTTTACAGTCCTCTGATAGAACCTGACACTTAGTAGGTGCTTATTACTTGTGGTTGGGTGGCATCCAGACCTGAAGAAAGGCTGCAGGGTGGGGTGGGGGGTGCAGAGTCAGCTAGGGCTCCTGCTGTTGCTCATAGCTGCTGTGAGCCTGCGTGGCCGTGAGGACAGATCTGAAGGTGGCCAGTGACAGGTGGAGCCGAGACTGCCAGGCCACAGGAGGTTGGGCAATGGAGAAGAGGTGACCCAGGTCTGCCAGGATCTCCTTTGGGCCTCAGCTAGGCTGATACACATGCCATCCACAAGGCTGGTGCCTGTGTCTTCTTTTGGGGGGATCCGGGGGGACCTTCAGGAAATTCTCCTTTGTCCTATGGTCCATCAGGAGAATAATGCTTTGGTTTAGATTCCCCCACGCGGGGCTCCGGCTGGGAGAAGGGCTTCTTGTCTTGGCAAAGTGGAAAAGGAGAGGTTTCTGGGCGGCTGGAGTTGTCTTTCATCTCTGCCCCTCTCTGCTGTACGCCTGAACACCCCGTGTATGAATTCACGGTAGTAGTTCCTTGACGTGGCTGAGGCTGTCAAAAGACAGCTCCTGCTATCAGGCTGAATGCTGGTAGCTGACAAGCCCCGGGCATCTCATGTGCACACACGCGTGCATGTGCGTGTGTGCACTCCCACGTGGGTAGGCACACTGTGCCTCAGCCTGCTGACATTGCAGGTGGTGGGGGCAGCCTGCCCTGGAGAGGAAAACTCAGGTTGACATTTATGGTGTCTCCTCCTCCTTGGAAAATACATGCTAACTTGAACTTAGCTGTAGACTGACTCTGCGTGTGTGTGTGTGTGTGTGTGTGTGTGTGTGTGTGTGTGTGTGTGTAGTAAGGACACAGAGGAAGCCCAAGTCCCAAGCTCTTTCTGTGGTGAGAGAAGAGAAAGAACTGGGCTGTGAGGAATTAGAGTTTTGCAAACTTCCTTTCTAACCTGCTGGTGAAGAGGCGATGAGAAGCGGGAAGTCCACGGAGGGAGGGGAAGCAGAGAGCCCCGGATAAGCCTGAACAACAGCCCTGGAGAACGGAGAAGTCACCATCAGTGGTGCTGCCTTTGCAGCAGGGCTGAGAAGGGAGGCTGGTGGAGGGCTGGGAGGGGGAGGGTGTGTGCAGGGCAGGACCCCCGGGGCCGGGAGACAGCAGGGGCAGGTGTATCCTGCACGACAAGGCAAAGGGCAAAAGGACCAACGTTGAGGGAAGGTTTCAGGGAGGAGGGAAGAAGGAAGGCTGGCAGAAGCAATATTTCTTTCCAGACAGTAAACAACTGTGAAATAAACCCCAGAAATGACACTCCGAGAGCGGCCGTGGGAAGCTTAGGGAGCTGCTGGCCCTGAAAGTTATTGGTTTTGTTCAAGCTTCATCTGATGCTTGCTTTGGGAAAAAAAAATAAAAGGAAGAAAAGTAGATTTAGTTTCCCCTCTTGCAGTAGTCTGGAGAAGAGAATTAGCACAGGGCGTCTGCCTTCTGTCATTATTTGGTTGCTTATGGAGGCGCTGATGGCAGAAGGCTGCGTCCTTCCTGCCACACAGCTGGTCCCTGATTTTGCTCTGTGAGGACCTTGGTTTGCAAAGGGACACACACACACACACACACACACACACACACACACACCCCTCAGGCAAAGCCTCTGTTTCTTAGGATCCCTGTAAGATGAGGGAGATGGTAATGACTGCTTTGATGGTCAGACATCTTAAGAGCCAGGAGCTCATCAGTGGCCCCTCCCCTCCCCCACATCTTTCCTGCCTCCCTTGCAGCTAGGTTGGTCATGTGACTGATCCGGTCAATGCGGTGAGCATAGAAGGGCTGGGCTTCACTTCACTGGGTGGATGAGGATCCAGCTGGACAGGGAGCCCCGGGGGACCCTGAGAGGCCAGCGGTGTTTGTAACCAGTGCCAGAGGTCCTCCCCTGTGAGTCCTGGGGAAAGATTAAAGGAGGGAGTAGAGCGTGGAAGAGCCCAGCAAAGGGCCCGGCACACGGGGGTGGCTCCACAAATGCCAGATGTGGGGCTCACAGATATGTAGGGAACTCGCATCCTGTGCCAGGACTGAGTAGGAATTGGATGAGAAAGAGCATGTGTGAAGCTGAGGTCCAGTGTTGATAGGCACTTTGTTGGCGGTGGGCAAAGGTGGGTGAGAAGGGTACATTTTGATTTAGTTGCACTAAAGGCTTTGAGATGAGATCATGTTGGGCTATCGTAATTATAGAATCACCTCCACCTAATCATGTGAGTCTGAAGTGTAGAGTCTTCCATGAGAGTAGAGTCTGCCAGAGAGAGAGGGAGAGAGAGAGATAGACACAGAGACAGAGACAGAGAGAGAGACAGAAATCAATATATATAGAGAGATTGAGTCATATATAGAAGTATATATATATACATATGTATTATTTTTAAGCTTGTTATTAGAAAAGCACTGTACAGAAGGGTTAAGTCACAAAAGTTGGGTAATAAATACATTTCTTTTTGGACAGTATCACTCCTTCCTTCATTCTCTTCCAGTTTTTCCTTCCTGTCCCCACTCACCACGAATTGTAAAGTTCACTTTCAACATAATGCCCAGTGAATACCACTGCTGCATGTGTTCACACCTGTGCCCCTCCATTTCTGTGTACCCCCAAAGACAGATTAAACACACACACACACACACACACACACACACACACATACACACAGCGGGAAAGCAAGACAGGACCTTCACACCTGTAGGATTCCCAGCCTGAGGAAGCCATGGCGACTGTGGCATTTTGTAACAGCAGCAGTGAGGACTCCGTGCAGCCTGCTCAGGGAATTGGAGCCTGTGCTGGGTGGGACGAGTGGGTGACATGGCTTGGACTTTCTGGAGAAGGTGGGCAGGTGACATCGGCATTCGGCGTGTGGCTTAGTATTAGTGGATGTGCCCATTGAGCACATCCTGCGTCCTCCTTGGCGAATGGCCGAGTCGGGTGTTTTGCAATGTAGTCAGGGAATTGGGGTGATGCTGACATGCTGCTGTGTCCCCAGGTCAGATGAACCCGCAGAGTCCACATCCTTGCCAAGTGGCGCCCAAGGAGCCTGAGTGTAAATGCAAGCCTTGGTGGGTGTGGTGGTTGGGACAGGTGGAGGCTTCTGGACTGAATGCTAGCCTGGGTTCTACTTAAGGGACCGGGTGGTCCGGGGGCAGGGAGGCCAGAGCAGAGGTAGAGACCAGGAGCCTGTGTGTGGATGGCAGGGCAGGGGCATGGGTGATTGTGAGCAGATTTCTGTGTGTGTGTGTGTGTGTGTGTGTGTGTGTGTGTGTGTGTGTGTGTGCGTGTGTGTGTGGTTGGTACTGGAGTTTGAACTCAGGGTCTGGGTGCTATCCTTTGCTTTTTTTTTTTTTTTCCAAGGCTCTCACGCTCTACTACTTTAGCCCCAACTCCACTTTTGGCTTTCTGGTGGCTCATTGGAGATAGTCTCACAGATTTTCCTGCCATGAGCTGGCTTTGAATCTGGATGCACAGCCCTCAGCCTCTCGAGTAGGTAGAAGACAGGCGTGAGCCACCATCCCTGGCTGTTACGGACTTTAACGAAGACCGTGTCAGCACCTCTGAGCTGTTAGTGACGTGTGTCTGTTGGTTCTCCAGTTTATGTGACTGTCCCTGTGTCCCCACATTCCTGTGTGGTGGGGTTTCTGTAGAGACCTCGCCCTCTGGGGTCTTTACCCTCTGAGGGCTGTGATCTCCCCCCATACCTCCCCCCCCCATTTAGCTAGCTTTTGACAAGAACAGAGCCTGGGTACTGCGCCATGGAGTGCTCTGGTGTCCCAAAACTTCTGCTTTTGAACTTGAACTTGGTACTCACCTTCCCACAGCCTCACTGGGCTCTGGAGGTGAGTTGGGGTACCCCTGCTGCCTAGGCTGACCGCCCCCCCCCCGCACCGACCCCGAGCCTCAGGCATACTGTCAGAAGATTAGCAAATAACATCATTTCCAGTGAGGAAAACTTTGGCTGCTAATTGCAGGGCGGTTGGCCAGAGGCTTAACTCTCTTTCGCTCATATGTTGGGGATATTTGTGACTCTAAAAATATCCGTGGCTGCTGGGTGCATTCACACAGGCTGCGCCCTGCACTAGATCAGAGAACAGCATTCCTTTGGACCGTGAAGAGAAGGGGCTTCCAGGTTTGGGTGAGGCATGGTGGTGGCCTGGTGGCCTGATATGTGGCTATGAGCTCTTAGCCTGGAGTAGGGCGGGCTGTGCAGGATTCTTCTATCGCAGTGTGGCTCAGTTTGCTCTTTCTTTCTTTTTTTTTAGTAGGTCATGGGGCTTGAACTCTGGGCCTGGGAGCTGCCTCTGAGCTCTTCAGCTCAAGGCTACTGCCCTACCCCTTGAGCCACAGAGTCACTTCCATTTTCTAGTGGTTCATTGGAGGTGAGAGTCTCACAGTCTTTAATGCCGGGGCTGGCTTTGAACCTCGATCCTCAGATCTCAGCCTCCTGAGTAGCTAGGATGACAGGCGTGAGCCACTGTGCCTGGCTTTTGATAGGATTTCTATAAACTCAGCCTCCTCTGCTGCAACTGGCTTGTTCTAGATTGGCTCCTATTTTCCTTACATAAATGAATGGGAAAGGAAGCTTTAAATCACAATTAGAACTGGAAAAACCAATATGGTGTGCCTAAAATAGAAGAAATTTACACACACACACACACACACACACACACACACACACACAAGCACCAAATGAAAACAACTCCAATCAGATGCCAGCTAGAGTCATGGCCTTTCTTCTTGTATTATTATCTCTCTTCTTTGTCCACCTCAGTATCCCATTCTATACCCTGGTACCCTCCTCCTGTGCCTGCCCCTTTCTTTTTTTCTTTCTTTCTTTCTTTCTTTCTTTCTTTCTTTCTTTCTTTCTTTCTTTCTTTCGTTCTCTCTTTCTTTCTGGCCAATCATGGGACTTGAATTGGGGGCCGGGGTGCTGTCCCTGAGCTCTTTTGCTCAAGGCTAGCACTCTACCACTCTGAGCTACAGTTCCACTTCTCATCCTCCAGTGGCTACTTGGAGATAAGAATCTCCCAGAGTTCTCTGCCCAGGCTGGCTTTGAACTGCAATCCTCAGATCTCAGCCTCTGAGTCGCTAGAATTACAGGCAGGAACCCAGCCTTTTCTTTCTTTACAAGGCAGGCAGTTCATATCTGAGAGACACGAAGAAATTTCCTCCGAGAAGAACTAAGGGGTTGGGAGAGAACTTGGGGGGGACAATCACTCAGTGTGATTTAACACCACAGTCCTCAGGAACCCTAGGAAACTGTGGGAGCAGGTAGCCAGCCCAACCAGCAGCCCCAATATCTTGCCGCCGCCACCGCCTCCTCCTCCTCCTCCTCTTCCTCCTCCTCCTCCTCTTCCTCCTCTTCCTCCTCTTTCTCCTCTTCCTCCTCCTCCTCTCCTCCTCCTCCTCCTTCTTTTCCTCCTCCTCCTCCTTCTCTTCCTCCTCCTCCTCCTCCTCCTCTTCCTCCTCTTCCTTCTCTTCCTCTTCCTCCTCTTCCTCCTCTTTCTCCTCTTCCTCCTCCTCCTCCTCCTCCTTCTTCTTGCGCGTGAACTCCACTCCTTACACCCTTGCTTGTCTCTCTTACTCACAGCTGAAACTCTGTTACTTGAGCCAAGCCTCCAGCCTGGCTTTTCGCTGGTTGGGTCAAAAAGTCCAAGCGATAACCATTTCATAGACTTTTCTGCCCAGGCTGGGTTTGGACCTCAGTCCTGTAGATGGAGGAACTAGTAACTGAGTTGCTAGGGTGACAAAAGGTGAGCCCGTGACACCCAGCCCAAGTCTTTCTCAAATTCCTTCATGGCTGGGAACTCCAGATGCCCCAAACAGAATGAACCAAGGCCTTCTTACAGGTTCTAGCCCTCTGAACTTGGTGAGAGGCGGGGACTCTTGAGTTTGGGGTGTCCCCTCTACCACATCCTATGTGAGGGCCTCCCCTTCCCTGAGCCTTCATCCATAAGATGGGGTAAAGGTAGGTTTGTGAGAATCCTCGCAGTACTTTTCCCAGTGTCTACCACGCGGGAGCGCCCCAGCCGGAGAGCCATTATAGGCTCAGGAATAGGGAACTTTTGTCCCCCTTTGAGTCTTTCACATTCGAGGCATGGCTCTGGATCTCAACTTCAGATTAAGATCACATCTCAGACCTCCTCTGGGATAAGCCAGGCATCCTGGTGCTTGCCTCTCATCCCAGCTGTACTGGAAGCATGGTTTGAAGGCTCACAGCTTGAGCACGAGTCTCATAGACTTTAGTTCCCAGGCTGGCTTTGAACCATGGTCCTCAGAGCTCAGCCTCCTGAGTAGCTAGGATGAGAAGACGTAAGCCACCAGCGCCCAGCCCTGGCTTCGCTTTACCCAACATGTGGGGAATATGAAAACCTTTCCCCATCCCCACCCCAGCCTGCCCCCGGGTGTGCAGGCCAGTGTCTGCTGCTGTAACAAACAGTCCCAGCTGCGTCTACAGATGACAGAACTTGATTTCTGGCCCATTGGCAATGCGTCAGTGGCAGGTGGCAGTCTCCTCACCTCATGGAGTGATTTGGGGACCAGGTGACATCTATGCAACAGGGCTCTGCCATTGCCCAGGGCCTCGGAGCTTTGCACGCAAGAGGAAGATGAAAGAGAAGCCAAGTTCTCTTCCTTTCTGCATGATCCCGTCCCAGGAAGTGCCACGTGCAAGAGCCGATCCCACAACTCTGCCTGGACACAGGGCATGCTGGGAAATGCAACCCTGGCTTAGGGAAGTCCCTTTTCAGCAGTCAATCAACCAGATTCCTGTCTGAGCCACAGAGCTTGTGAGTGGCACAGCTGGGACTCGAACTCAGGATCTTGTGAATTCAAAGCTCTTTCTGTGTTAACTCCTGCAACAGTCATTTTGGGCTGGTAGCCCTCTTGTACTTTGAAATCTAGTAGAACAAATTCATCCCTCTGATTTACCCATGATGTTTCAAATACCCAGACCTGGGTATTTGACCCAGTGGGGACCCTGGAGGTACCTGTCTCTCTGCCAGGCGGCTCTGACATCATCAGCTCTTCATCCCCACAAAGTTGACCCCCACACTGGGCCCTCTGCCAGAAACCAGGGCCTGGGACCATCTGTAGGAGATAAATAAATCAAAATATCATCAGCAGATAAGTGCAGGCCATCTGCCGCTCTGTCAGTTGAACTGGCAGAGGCCTCTGGAGAATTCCAAAGAAGGTCTTGCCAAGACTCTGCCAGCCGGGGCTGCGAGCAGATCTTCACGGGAGATAGCCTGGCATAGGGCTCCTTTCTCCATTCCCTGCTCTCCTCGAAACCAGCCAGTGAAGGCGTGTGAACCTTCTCCCTTTGCCAAGCAGTTGGAATCATTGTTTGTCAGCCACATTTGTGGGCCTCGGTCATCTTTGCAGTCCTAGCTCGTTGTTATTGCCCTCTGCTCACACTAACCCTGTGCCTGCCCAGAGACAGGGCTCCTTCTGAGACCTGGTTCTCAGATCCAGTCAGCCTCACATCCATCCTGACCAGAGCCCCTTGGCTGGTGTCTCAAAACACAGCCATGTTTAGAAGGCAGAGAAGCTTTATTTGTGACTTGGCAGTATTGGGGATTTGAACTCAGGGCCTTGTGCTTGCTAGGCAGGTGCTCTACTGACTGAACCACACTGCCACCCACGTGGTTTCCGTTATTTTTCATGGAGGATTTTATGCATTTGCCTGGCACTGGACTCAAATGGTGAACCTCCCGAGTGTGTGCCTTCCGTAGTATGCACCTTCCAGCAGGCCTAATTTATTAGAGATGACGTTTTGCTATCTTTCGTCTCCCCCCTCCATTCCCTCACCCCTAGACTGGCTTCAAACCGAGATCCCCACTTCCTCATTGGCTGGCGTTACAGATGTGAGCCGCTGTATCTGAGAGAGGATGCTTCGGTGGTGGTTTCTGTCTTCCACACACGCTGCTACGAGCTGTACAGAGAAGTACCCCCAAATAAAGCTATGCCCACCATCTTGGTTTAGGCCCCGCCTCTGCCACTAGCTTCTGTGTGTGGTGGCAGATGAGTGACGGGAATCACCCCGTGCCTCAGTTTCTCCGCCTGTAGGATGGGAATGCTTCTGGCAAGGGCAGCACTTGGTACGTTACAGCAGCTAGTTCGTTGTGAGGCACACAGAGAGGCAGGGCCCGAGGCCGCTGCTCAGCCAAGGTCGACATTGGCTGACTTTGAGAGGCCCGCGTCACCTTGCCCTCTGTCTCCTGCCTTCCTCCCCTCCCTTTTTCCCTCCCCAGCCTCAGCATCTCCATCTGCTGCCACCGTGGCACTAAGTCATGCTCCTCAGACCCCGGATATGGGGCTCAGCCAACAATGCTGGCACCCCATGTCCCTTCTTCTCACCACCCGGGCTCTACTGCCAACAAAGCCCCAAATACCTTGGCATCCATGCCAAAGGCAACGTGGCTCACCTGCAGGGCTCCACACACACCCTGTGCCAGCTCCCGGCCTCTGCCCTGAGCCACCTCCTTCCTCGGTGCCTGCAGTCAAGCCAGCTCCCCTTCACCTTCTCAGGTTGAGGCTGCAGAGTCATGGCTCCCCCAGATTCTGGCTTGGAAGAGGGTTGTGTGTGTGTGTGTGTGTCTCTCACCTGGGGTGCAGGCAAGGAGCCCAGCCGGGGAGGGCATTTGCAGAACTCTTTCTCATTTCAATCCTTTGCCAGCTTGGCTCGTGGCTGTGTGTGCCCGCCCTTCACCCGTGGTCAGTGGTCAGCCAAAGTCATCCACACACGATACCGAAGGTTCCAGAAATAAACTACTTAAGACCCAAGGTGTAAATGGCGAGCTGTGCTGACCAGTGAGTGTCACAAAATATGTTTCTCACCTGCGATGGATCTGTCCCTCCCCACTGGCGTCCAGGCTCGGCTCAGAGCCAGCCGGCGGCCTCTTAGACGCAAGAAAGGCTGTCCACATTTATATACTTTTATCACTGGGTGTGGTTTTGATCGTTGTACGCTTGCACTTTTTGGCCAATGCTGAGGCTGGGGCTCAGGGGGCCATGTGTTCCTCCCTGGCTTTTTCACTCAAGGCTGGCACTCTACCACTTGGAATCACAGCTCTCCTTGCGGGCTTTTTGGTGATTCACTGGAGATGAGAGTCTCACGGACGTTTCTGCCTGGGCTGGCTTTGAACTACGATCCTCAGCTTTCAGTTGCTGGGATCACAGATAGGAGCCATGGGTCCTAGGATATTTTTTAGAGGGTCAGAGGTGGGGAACACACTGGTATGTATGTGATTTGCGCCATGACTCTGTGACCCAGCCTCCAGCCCTACATAGGTACCTGTTACTGAAGTCCAGGGCCAAGGAGACATTCTAGCCCAAGCAAGACTTGCAACCTCCTGCCCCTGCCCTGCCCATATATATCGGCCTGGTAGGGGCCTGGTGGCTCCAGCTCTTCTGCATCCACATGTCTATAAAGAGCCACCCGTGAGCCCCTGGGGGGCCACCATCTGCTTCCTGTCAGGCCCCAGCTGGCCCAGATGGTAACTGTCGGCTCAGTTCCATCCACACAGGCACCAGCCCTGGGGCTGCACATCCCACAGGCATGGAAGCCACTCCTTCTACTGCGTGGCCTCGTGGCCTCGAGTGGAGGCTGGGCCCATGGTGGGGGGGGAAGATCAAGATGCTCATGGAGAGCTTCTGGAGGCTGGGGGAGCGGGGACAGTACTCCCTCCCCACTCCCAACACCATTTCCCCAGACCCCAGGGCACTGGCAGAGCCGTGAGAACTTGAGCCTCCTTCCCGCGGAGGGTCTCCTGAAGTTTCCAGAACTCCTGAGAGAGCCCAGAATTTCTCTCTCACCCTTGGAAAAAGTCTTTCTTGGTCTTCCTTGGAAAAAAGAGTCTTTCTCCTTCCTTTTTCTTTTCCAGTGCTGGGGCTTGAACTCAGTACCTTAGCAACGTTCCTGAGCTTCTTTTGTTCAAGGCTAGCATTACCACTTGATCCACAGTACTACTTCGAGTTTTTTCTGTGTATGTGAGCTTCATGCATGCTAGGCGAGATTCTACCACTAAATCACCTTCCCAGACCTCTCTTTTTTTTCTTCTTTCTTTCTCTCTTCCCTATCTCTCCCTCCCTCCTCACCCCTCCCTTCTTTCTTTTGTGCTGGCATTGTTCTACGGCTTGAGCCACCACTCTACTTCTGGCATTTGGGTGGTTCATTAGAGACAAATGTCTCCTGGACTTTGCTACCCAAGCTGGCTTTGAACTTGTATCTTCAGATCTCGGCCTCTTAGCAGCTAGGATTATAGGTATGAGTCACTAGTTCCCAGCTAGTAAACATAATTTTTTTTTCAGGACTAAGATTTGAATTCGGGGCCTGACAGTTAGTAAGCCACACTCCCAACTCATCAGGAGGGTGATTCCAAGTGGACTTGGTTTGACCTTTTGAGACTCAAAAGGGGACAGGAGATACCACAGGACCTTCCAGGGAGGGCATCCCTAAAGACACCCTGAACCCCCACAGAGGAAACTCCTGCAGGGTGAAGGGGGATAGAGAGACCCCCGTGGATGTTTCCCAATAAGAAACATGGGGGGGCCAGGAGTTTGGCCTAGTGGTAGAGTGCTTGCCTAGCATGCATGAAGACCCGGGTTCGATTCCTCGGTACCACATACATAGAAAAAGTTGGAAGTGGTGCTGTGGCTCAAGTGGTAGAGCTCTAGCCTTGAGAAAGTCCAAGGACAGTGTTCAGGCCCAGGACTAACTGGCACAAAAAAAGAAAAAAAATCTTATTCCCAGCTGATAACCAAGACCCAAACATCTTTATTGAGATTTAGTCCCAATAAATGAACTAGATGCCTGCTGTGAAGGATTTCCAAGCCTGAGCCCACCTAAATGGGGTGAGCTTCAGGACTCCTCCTTGTCTTTCCATGGGGTAAAAGGCAATCTTTTGTTTTATATCCCAAACAATCTCCTTCATCAAATCTACCGACTCACCGATTGTGGGCTCAGCGGTGGGGGAGTGGCCGGCCATTCATCCTTCTTGGGGGAGTTGAGCTGAGCTGTGTGGAAGCTGGAGACACATTCTGGGAATGTCCCGTCTTCCCTGGGCACAGCTTCTGTTTCCCCTGGAATTTCACTTTTCCCCAACTGGGTGGCATGGGCTGAAATGACCAGGGCAGCTGGCAGGGGATCTGCCCAGCTTTGGCAGGCAGGTGGAGATGGGCGCCCATTCTCCCCGGGGCTCAGGGAATTGTGGTGTAGGAGAAGTGGTCTGTGTGGTCAGGCTGACCTTAGGCTGCTGCAGGGGTCTGGGCTAAGAGGGGAGAAAGGAAGACGTCTGAGGCACAGATTTGCCTGTTCTTGCTTTGTCTCTCATTCTGAAACTCCTTCTTTTCTATCCCAAGGTGAGACTTGTCGCAGCTTCATTGACTTGGCTCCAGCGTCGGAGAAAGGTGAGTGTGACCTTGACCAATCTGATGTCCTGGTTGGGCAATGGGCTAGAAGCCAGGTGTTGGGTTGGTATCTCTTCAGGGCATGACAAAGGGGGGAATGGGAAGGGGAAAGAGGAGTGGAGGGCCTCTCCCTGCCCCTGGTGGTAGGTGGGGGCAGCTCTGGGACCTTACCTTCTCCTTCTGCTCACAGCCACAGATTCCTGCTGCCCCTTGATTCCCCCCCTACACACAGCTATTGTGTCTGCATTCCAGGTAGCTGGGTAGAAAGCCAGAAGCCACAGGTACATGTGTGCTTTCTTTCTGCCTCTCTCTCTCTCCTTCCTCTTTCTCTCTGGTGGTAGTGGAGTGTGCAGTAAGGGCATCAGCTGCTAGGCAAGCTCTCTATCGTATGGATAGCTGGGATTGCAAGCATGTGCTGCCCATAGAATCAATGTCTTTCTGATTCTTCCCCTTACACATGTCATGGAGGGTGCAGAAGGGGAACAGACAACATGCTTTGTTCCAGTCCCACTGTTGACTTCCTGGGTCAACAGGAAGTTGACCCTGACCTCAGATTTTGCCTTTGGCTTCCTCCTGGAGGCCTCCAGGTCTTGCACACTCGGGGGTGTCCAGAGCCAAGGCCCAGGTCTTCCCCTCCTCCACGTGGCCTGCTGTCTTCGTGGTATGGGCCTTGCCAGCCTCACCCCTTGTTTGTAGGAATCTGTGGCACCAGAATCACCAGGCCAGCAGCCCCTGAGCAAGGGATGTGGAGAGGGCTTGATGGCTGCCAGCTCTTAACACCTCATCAACCGTGCCCTGATCAGCTGATGAAATATGAAATCCAATTTATGCACGGTGTGTGTGTGTGTGTGTGTGTGTGTGTGTGTGTGTGTGTGTGTGTGTTACACTTCATTAAAAGGGAAGGAGCAGTCATTCCCACACTGAATTCTAAAGGCTCGGGCTGAAATGAAAACCCAGTGATAACAGGCCTCCATTTCAAACCCTCTCCTGGCTCCCAGGCCTGCAGGAGGCCCCGGCCGTGAGGTTCCCTCCTGGCTGGCCTCCATCTCATTCTTGTCCGCTTCTCCTGCCTACGCCTGTAGCCCCTGCTGTGAGCTCCAAGCTCCAGTCCTCTTCCTAACTGACACGCACTTGTCCCATCCAGTCCTGACAGTCCTCAGACTGAAGGATCTCAGGGCTGGGTGTTTGCAGAGTGACTGTAGGATGGGAGGAAGGAATGGTTCAGAAGTTCTGACTCAAGGTCACACGGCAAGATGAGGGCAAGGCAGCTTCCTGCTCTCCCCTACTGCATTTCCCTCTCCCTGTTTCCCAGCCATGCCAGGTCTCTCTGCCACTAGCTACCATCTTATCTCCTCAATTCTGGGGTGATTGTTCTGGTCCCCCCGACCCCTCCAGCTATCTTTTCTCTGAAGTTCTGGGATCTTCTAATTATATACTCTTATTAAGCTCCTAAGCCCAGCTCCCAGAGATCACAGAGTCTAATAATTGCTTTAGTGGCTCTAATTCCAATTATTCGAGATTATCTTTCCAGGTAATTAGCTATCCAGCAGACTCACATGCTCACTCTCTCGAAACAAAAAACAACAAAAAAAATCATCATCGTCATCTCAACCCTGCACGGTGACTGGTTCTGGTGCTTGAGAGCCCAGAACAGTTTCTGCGTGGTGAGGCGTGCACAGTGGAGATGTAGAAATCCTCGGTGGCTCCATGGGGCTGCCACACTCTGCTGTGAGAAATGATGATTTGTGGTGCAGGCTGCACAAACAGGGGGCGGGGAGGGCTTGGCAGTGTCCACTCTGAGCCACAGAGCCAGAGGGGCAGGGAGACAGAGAGACAGGATTTAAAGCAGGCAACAAACCAGGCGCTGGTGGTTCACACCTGTGAGCTACTCAGGAAGCTGAGATCTGAGGATCATGGTTCAAAGCCAGCCAGAGCAGAAAAACCCATGAGACTCTTATTGCCAGTGAACCACCAGAAAACCCAAAATGGTGCTGTGCTCAAAGCGGTATAGCTCTAAGTCTTGAGTGAAAGATGCTCAGAAAGAGCACCGAGGCCCAGAGTTCCAGACCCCCCCCTCAATGATGACAATAAAAGGAGAACAATATTCATCCCCAAAGTCTCTACAGATAACTGAACCACATCGTAGTGGATAATGTATAAGCTTTCTTTGTCCTGTGTTGTAACTATCATCACTGTCCCCAAACACCTGGTAAAGAAAGCAACCTGGAAAGAAAAAAGGTTTACAGTGGATGGCCCTGTTGTCCCAGGATGACTTTGAACTTCAATCTACAGATCTCAGCCTCCTGAGTAGCTAGGACAACAGGCCTGAGCCCTCATCTCCGGTAGTTCTGCCCCTTTATACCTCCATTAATTGGGTATGAATCCTCTCTCTTTCCTGACAGTGAGATTTATAAATGGAGCCGACCTGGCTGCTGAGGGATGGCGTCGCAAGGCGGTTTTCAATTGTGTCTCTCAGTTAGTAATGAGCTCTCGAGTCCTTCCATATTCCTGTGCTTTGGATGCTGTCTCGTGCGAAACGCCTGTTTGTATCTTTTGGCTGTTTCCATTAGATTATCTGTCGTTTTCTTTCGCTCACTGATTTATAGGAGTTTTGTAAGTTCTCATAATCCTTGGTCAGTGTCTGTGCGTTGCTGAATTCCCTCACGCGGTGTCTGCCTCAGACATCCGTCAGCAGAAGTTCTTTGCTTTTAATTGTAGCAAAATAAACCTCCCCATACTATTTGTCATCTTGGTGGCTGTGAGCGCAGAGCCCAGCGTCCTTCCATGCCGCCTCCTGAGCACACATCGCCTTTGGGCAAACCACACGCCTGCGCTCTGCAGACGGTGGCACCCTGCTTCCCACCACCCATTGATGGCACTTACCAGAATGTCTTCAGAGCTCACCCAGGCTGCAACACGTGCCAGAAGAGAATTCCCTTCCCAAGGCTGAATAATGTTCCATGGTACACATACACGGTGTTTTGTGTGTCCAGCCATCCATCATCCATCCATCTGTCCATCCATCCATCCATTTGTCTACCAGCCATCCACTTGTCTACCAATCTACCAGATCCATTCTTCTGTTCACCCACCATCCATCATGTTCCATCTGCCCATCTATTTGTCCACCACCATCCAATCTGTCTAGCCATCCACCATCCATCCATGTATCCATGTATCCATGCCTGTATCCATCCTCCATCTACCCATCCATCCATCACCCACCATCCACCATCCACCAAGCACCCAACCAGTTGGATGCGCTGGCCGTGGTGCTGAACCAAGCCCTAGCTGGGAAAACCCAGGTGTCCAGGTAGGAGCACCTGGAAGGAGGGGTGAAGACTGGAGCTACTTAAGTGGAATGGCAGCATCTTGCGTGTTAACATCAGCTCACGCTGCAGCGAAGCGGGATGGTCAGAGGTGGACTTCGAACCCACATCTGCCTGGTGCACTGGGTACCATGCTATCATGGGAGCTGTAGAATCTTAGCCTGACCAGGGAGCTGGGCTTTTACTCTCCACCTGCTAGAATCTAAACATTTCTATCTCTTCTCAGCCAAGGTCTGGTCAGAAACCACCTGCTCCATTCTGACCCCCCTCCCTCCCTTGTCATTCCTTCTGATTAAACATCGCCCCGTCTCTGCGTGTCGTCTGTAGTCGGAGCTGCCTTTGTCCATACCAGGCTGTCTCTGTCTGGACAGGCCTGCTGTGCCTGGCTCTTTTTCTCTCTCACCAGTGGGAGGATTGGCAATCTTCAGGGATTTAATTACATCTCCCTCCAGGGCCTTTCAGTCCATCACGGGGCTCCTGCGGGCTGCGGGCTGAGAGGGGGTGACAGACGCGTGCCTGGAGGAACAGCAGTAGCGCTGTGTGGGGCTGGATGAGTGGCTGGCCCATTCTCCTTTGGGTTGTTCTGCTTTGCAATATCAGAGAAGATCCTAGAAGAAAGAAGACCAAGCAGGAGGGCAGCAGGGACAGCTGCTCCCCTGGGAGGGAGGGGAGGTTGTGGGGAGGCTGCGAAGCTCTTTTCCTCCTTTAAATAATGACTCGGTAATTCCGCTCACTTTAATTAAGTCAGCCTGGCGCGCTGACAGCTCAGGTTCAGGCAGGGAATCTTCTTAGCTTCAGGCAGCTGTGCCAAAGTCCAAGAAAAAAAAAATACAGAATACTACAGGGAGAGTCATCCCACAGTCGACTTTGCTAACTCACCACGGGGCTCCACGAAAGCTCCAGCGCCAGAGCTGGCAGCGAGTTATGGTTTTTTCCCCCGTCGTTTGCCAGGATGGCTGGAGAGGCTTGATGTTGTCATCTTAACATCTCAGTGGCTGCATGGACCACAGACACTATCTATCACATCGGATCGCAAGTGTGCCTCAGACAGAAGAGTGTGAGCAGCAGCATCAGGAAGAAGAAACAGGAGGCTGAGATGTGAGGATTGTAGTTCAAGGCCAGCCTAGGGAGGAAAGTCTATGAGACGTTATCTCTAATGAGCCACTTAAAAAAAATAAAGTGGAAGTGGAGGTGTGGCTCACACGGTAAAGCACCAGTTTTGGGGTAGGGGGAAGGCAAAGAGGCAGTATCCAGGTCCTGAGTTCAAGCCTCTACAGGGAAACCAGCATCAATGTCTCTCCTGTGTCACCCAGAATGCAATGCCGGGCTCACCCCTTCCTTCTAGTACCCTCTCTCCTCTCCACCTCTGTCTGGGTGGGGCGGGCACAGGGTCCAGGCCTGGCCAATCACAGGGCTTCATCTTCCTGCCTGTGGCACTAGGCATTGGTTGTGGGAAGCCTGGTTGCTCTGTGGTACTTCTTGCCCTTTTTTCTGGGCTGTCGGGCAAGGCTGGAGAGATGTCACCTGAGCTGTTGGCCCATCACGCAAAGGCTCTGATGCTGGATGGAGCTGGGGTTGTTTGGAGCAACAGGTTGAGCTCAGAAGGTGAGGGGGCAGGAGAAATAGTGGGCGAGGAAGGGGTGAGTGATTAGCCTCGAGGGCCTGTGTAGGGAATGCGCACTTTATTCTAGCAGCCTCCAGGGAGCACTGTCTCCATTCCCCCCGCCCCAGCCTGGAACCTGTGCTTGCAACTCACACCTGCACACGATATCAAGTTGTGAGTGAAGGTCAGAAGACTGGTATCCTTGGTGCCCCCAGCAACTTGTTCCGGTACGTAGAATAGGCTTCCTGCCTCCTGGGTCCATTTCTGTTCTGACAGATGATGGAATTAGAATCATTCGAAAGAAAACACAGATTGACACTTCATCCTTTCTCTGTTCAATTGGCACTGCCTGCTAGGATGGCTGTGTGAAGAGGGATTGGGAAGTCTCTCTGGGGGCTCTGGGGGGGGGGGAATGCTGTGATCGATTAGCAATGTCTGCCCCGGGTAAAGGAATGGATCTGGGGGAGCATTTGTCTCCAGGCTGTAGGATCCCCAGGCATCTCCTGCAGCTCCAGGTGGTACTTTAAGTCTGATGGCTGAACAGCTTTGAGTACCAAGCCAAGAATAAAAATGTCCAGCCAGTTAGAGTAGCCAGCAGGGCTCCCTGCTTTACAAAAGCTTTTTTTTTTTTTTTTTGGTTGTTTCCTTCCTCTTTTTCTTTTTTTCTTTGAACCCTCTCCTACCATTTGAACTTGGTTTCTTCTGATGATGTCCACGCTCTAGTTTCCCCCTGGTCATTGATGCTCAGACCAGGCAGGCCTCTGACAATCAAAGCATCCGGGTCCTCTCTCAATGTATGATTGGCTAACAGGGATACAGGACCAGGTGATGAGATGCAATGTCTCTTCAAGAGAAAGCGGGTGGAGGGGAGTGGCCAGGCCTCATGGCAACCATGTCTGTGATTCCAATGCTCGGGATGACGAGGCAGGCCTGCTTCAAGACTAAAACCAGAACCATAAAGCACACAAAACAGGGGCTGTGCCCAGTGGATCTGAATATGGTAGGAAATGGATTTGCTCTAAACCAAGGACCTGTTTGCTCTCAGAGAGCTGTCTTAGCTTTCAGCCATGTTCTTACCACTGAGTAGAGCTTGAGACCCAAACCCCAAGGTAGAAGGCAGAACGGACAGAGGGAAAGGCTGAATCCTGGATTCAGCTGTGCCTGAAACTGAGATCTTTCCTCTGCACTTCCAGCTGGACAGATTATCTGGCTGCCACAGCTCATTTGGGTTGTATTTTCTGTCTCCTGGGTCTAAGGGAGTCTTGATGTCAGTTTTATATCTAATTTGGTAGACAAAGGGAAGATGGCTTAATTGGTATGTCTTTCGAGTTCTGGCTGGGTTCTTTTTAGAATGTGCAGGCCACAGCCAGTACAAGTTATCCAGGACACATAAATATCGGTTTGTCTGTTTATTTATTTATTTATTTTGCCAGCTCTAGGGCCTGAACTTGGCCTCCTGTTCTTGCTCAACTTTTGGTTTTTTGGTAGTTAACTGGAGATAAGAGTCTGGGTCTGAGTAGCTGGGATTACAGGCGTGACCACCAGCACCCAATTCAAGTTCACCCTTTATTTGGGCTCTATGGCTCCTTCTGTGGGGAGGCTTTCTCTGCTTTCCCATGTTTCCTTTGTAAGTACAAAGGGATGTCTGACAAACTCATCCCCTAAAGTCACCACATTCCCTCGGCTACTCAGAGCCAATCCTGCTCCTCCTTCCCTGGTCCCTGGGATTTTTCAAAACCAATGTGAAGGGTGCACACCTGCAGAGTGTGCACAGGACTGCGCATAGGTGTACGCATGCGCAGAGGACACGTGAAGGCGCATGCGCAGTGTGCGTACATACATCTATGCGTCGGGATCGTGCGCATGCACGGTGTATAGACCGAGTGTACTCGCACGCATGCAGTGTGCACACATGTAGGGGAGGTGCAGATGTGGTGCATGCAGTGCGTGTGTGTGCACACGCGGCACGGAAGCGTGCACATGCACAGGGTGTGTACTCACCCATGGAGTGTGTGCTTACACACATGGAAAGTACGCCCGTGCAGGCATGTGCGCATGCGCAGTGTGTGTATGCGTGCGCGGAGGGGGGTGTGCGCGCATGCGCAGACCGTGCAGCTATGCACAGAGCGCACAGGGTCCTGGGGGCCTCGTCTGCTCCTCTGACCTTTCATCGGGTGCCGGCCTCCCCAGCCCCCAGCCCGGGCTCTGCTGCAGCTCTGATCCGTCCCTGCCTCCACCTGCCCTCCCAGAGCCGTGTGCGCCTCTGGCTGGCTGCAGCTCTTCTTCTGTACCCAGGGCCCCGGGTCAGCGTCCGGACCGGTGGCTGCCGCCCCGGGACCTGGGGGAGGGGAGAGGGCACAGCTGCAGCCCCCCGGGCCTCCTCCAGACTCCAGATGGTTTTGTGTAGCCCGGCTGTGGCTGGTGGGGTCCAGGTCTGACCTACTGCCCGGCTGGATCTGTCTTCCTCCTTCTTCCATTTCCATATTATTGAGTAACCCCATGCGACCCGGGGTCAGTGCAACCTGGGTGCTTGGCCCATCTCAGCCTAGGGACCGAGCAATGGCCCAGCAGGCAGGAGGCCCTCGTCCCTGTGCACACACACACACACAGTCCACCTGCCAAAATGAAACACGAAATCCTAGAAAAAACCCCTATGGGACCAACCTCTCTACAGAGGAGGAAACAGTGGGGCGGGGGGGGGAAGCAGCACTGGTTCATTCCTCAGCACTGTCAATCTCCAGAGCCAGACTATCCTACTCAACCGTGGATGGCAGTTCCTGTAACAAACGCTGCCTCCCCTGCCTGACCCATCCGAACCATCGCTGGGTGTTTCGCTGGTATAAATGATGCAGCCGCCAGAGTCTTTATATTATTAAAATTTCCTTGACAAATTCATTTTGGACGACTATATAATATTTCACGTTGTCAACAAAGACGCGTGTGTACAAGGACACTAATTGCATCGTTACTGATGATGGGAAAAAATGGAATGTAATTAAGTGATACATAAAAATGTGCCCGAGACGATGCTTTGTGAAACCAAGAGGATACAACACCGCCTGATCAGCCTGCCTCTGCTTGGGGTGGGGCGGGGCGCTGACCCTCTACACAATGGGAAGGAAATTAACCCTTGTTTCCTCTGTGGGTGTTGCTGGGGAAATTGTTTTGCCTTTTCATATTTGGGGATTTTTAAAACTTGTTCCCAATGAACACAAATTATTTCCCCTTTTTTTGGGGGGGGGCGGGAGGCTAGGTTTTGTTTTTGAACTCAGAATCTGTGACTTGCATTTCACCCAAAGCCAACCTCAGACTACGATCCTCCTGTCTACAGCCTCCTGCTGCTAGGATAAAAGGTTCAAAGCACCAGGCCTAGCTTATTGATTGAGATGACACCTGGGTAGCTTTTTTACCCAGGTTGGTCTCAGTGATTTTCCCCAGTAGCTGGGATTGCAGGCGTGTATCACCTAATCATTTTGACTTTTGTGTATGGGGTACTGGGGTTTGAACTAAAGACCTGGGAATTGTCCATTCACTTTTTCGTTAAAGGTTGGTGAGTCACATCTTCACTTCTGGCTCTTGTTTATTTTTATTTTTTGATGTTTAATTAGAGATAAGAGTCTTATGGACTCTTATCCTACTTGATGTGGCTTTATTCCCACGATCTTCAGATCTCAACCTCCCGAATAGCTAGGATTCCAGACTACTGGTACCCAGCAATTTTAATTTGAAGCCAAGGCCTGGACACTGTCCTTGGGCTTTCTCAAGGTTAATGCTCTACCACTCGAGCCACAGCATCACTTTGGGCCTTTTCTGTGTACATGATACTGAGGAATCGAACCCAGTGCTAGGCAAGCAGTCTGCCACTGAGCTAAGCTCCAGTTCCTAGATGAGGAGACCCAGGGGAGCAAAACTGTCAGAAAGCAGCTGTGTAGCTAGGGTGGGGATGGGGGGAGGCCCCCAGGGGAGGGGTACCCCCTGGATGGGTGGATGGATAGATGATGGATTCCCTGGGATATCCTTACATTTTCTTTGAGGGCTGAGGTTTGTCTGAATGGAGCCAAGAGCAAGAATAGGCAGGATAAGAGAGGAGAAAACTCCAGGGAGAATGGCCAGGTGCAGAGCGCCCCCCGTCCCCCAGCCTGAGGGATCACTCGTTGTTCTTCTGTACACTCCAACCTGAAGGTTGGGATGTCAGAGCTGGGAGGCCAGAACTATGCCCACTCGCCCTCCCCCCCCCCAGGAAAACAGATGTTTCTTGTAGGGAAATTCACTTTGCCTTCCCTGTTTTCTGCCAGAAGAATTCAAATGTGGGGAGAAAAAATACAAACAAACTTGGTTTACTATTCCAGCTTCTAGTGAAGCCTTACGGGACTTCTAATCTGAATTTTATTACCAGTGAGGTTCAATCTATTTTTCCATATGGTTTAAAAAAAAAAACTAGGTTAGTTCCTTTTGTGAACTGTCTGGAAATCTAACCTTTCATACCTCCTTTTCTTTAAAAAAAAACAAAAAACAAAAAACTTTCTTCTTCTTCTTTAAAAAAAAAAAAAAAAAAAAAACCCTGAAACCGGAATTTGGAAGCTATGCTTTCAAAGGCCTCAGTCCAGTTTGCTTATTTCTTTGGATTGTGTGATCTTTAAAAATACCAAAGGAAATGCCATTTATATTGGCAAAAAGCTTCATGGGTCCTTCCCAGAGGAGACGACCAACCCCTGAAGTTGGTGAGTCTGAATATTTTTAGACTCTCCTGCATAAAAGTAGGATTCCTTTGGTCCAAGTGGAGCAGGGGAAAAAGTGGAAAGATGAAAGATGCTGTCTGGTTCACAGAGATTCAGACAGCACGGTAACACCCCAGCGGAGTGCTGTCTGCCTCTCTCACCTGCTAGGGTAGCCAGAAAGAGACTCATTTAGAAGCAGTGTATGGTGATACAGTCCTGTAATTCCAGCACTTGGGGGGCAGAGGCAGCAGAATCAAGGGTTCAAGGCCAGCCTGGGGCCACGTGGTGGAACTTTGTTTTGATAAAACCAACTAACAAAGCTAGCCTTGATAACTGCCACCTGCCATCCTCTCAGGAAGCTGAGATCTGAGGATCCTGATTTGAAGCCAAACCTAAAGCCAGGAAAGTCTGTGAGACTCGTATCTCCATTTAACCAGGGGAGGTGGGGGGGAAGCTGGCAATGGAGCTGTGGCTCAAGTGGTAGTACACCAGTAAAAAAGCTTAGGGACAGCACCCAGGCCCTGAGTTCAAGCCCTTCAAGTTCTAGCACCCATATAAAAATAAATGAATAAATCAAACCACCACAAATGATTGGGAGGAGGAAAGACAGAATGAAAGTGAGGGAAGGAAAGAGAGTCACACACACACACACACACACACACACACACACACACACACACACACACACACACACAGTGTACTCTGCAGCCCTCCCTTCTATGGTGGACTTGAAGAATAATCGCCAGAGAGAAGGGGACTTTCTAAGTTCCCATCCCTTCAGCACCCCCATTTGTGTGGAGCACGGCTCATTTTTCAAAGTCTGTTTCTGAATCCTGAAGAAATAGTAAGATAAATAGATAAATAAATAAATAAAAGCCCACCATGGTCTGTCACTGAAGGTCAAGGTCAGTATGATTCATCTCAGCTTCTCTTGACTGTCTGGGATTCCATCCACCAGGGCCATTTCTAAAGGGCATGTCTGCCTGGAACACTTCTGAATTGACAGTGGTGGCGGGGGTGAGGGGTGGGGGTAGGCTGAGGGGTTCAGGGAGCTGAAAGGGGGCAACAGAGTCTTGCCAGAAATCTGTTCCAATGATAAATGCATGTGTACAGTTGTGAACCCTGGCTGATATGCTGCTCTAGCTTGTCTGTGAGATTTGCCCATGTTTACTGAAGTCCTACTGTGTGCCAGGAATATGTGTGTGTGTGTGTGTGTGTGTGTGTGTGTGTGTGTGTGTGTGTGTGTGTGTAAAATCATCTCATTCAAACACAGTGACACTCCAGATTAAGGCCTGACTGACCCCATCTCCAGGCCCCTCCCAAAGTGGGGGACACTCTGAGGACATCATGTTGATGGTTTCACTACAGGGACTTACCAATCCTTCCAGAGGCAAGGATTGGGAGACAGAAAGGTAACACCAGTGTCATCAGGGCTGTGGTCCTTTCTGGACTCTTCTAGATTTGTTTCCCCCTTTGGCAATGCCATGGGATAGAAGTCCCAACCTTGGGCTTGCTAGATGAGCCCATGATACTTGCCCTGTGTGTCCCTTTCTGGATGCCCCAGGGGAGTCCCTCATTTCTTGCTCTGATCTAGAGGGCACAAGTGTTCCAGGGCTCAAGACCTTGCACCACTCGCAATCCTGCTCCGAGCCTCCCCTGCCCCTCTCACCTAAGCTCAAGGTCTTGGGTCTGGGTCGGGAGTTTGGCCTAGTGGTAGAGTGCTTTCCTAGCATGCACGAAGACCCGGGTTTGATCCCTTGGTACCACATACATAGAAAAAGCTGGAAATAGTGCTTGGCTCAAGTGGTAGAGCTCTAGCCTTGAGAAAGTCCAAGGACAGTGCTCAGGCCCTGAGTTCAAGGCCCAGGACTGGCAAAAAAAAAAAATCAGGGTCTACCTTATAACTCAGAGTTGAACAATGCTGCCTTTATTATAAGCTGGCACTGTGGTGCCATTGGTAATCCTGGCACTTGGGTTCCTGAGATAGGAGAATCAGGATTCCAAGCCAATCTGTGCTACCTAGTGGGATTCTGTCTCAACTAAGTGTTATATTCCTGTAGCATGGTCAGAGGCAGACGTGACCTTGGGCCCTGTCATCGGGGCGGGGGGAGGTGTGTGTCACCAGGCAGGATCTCTGGGGGGGCTGACAGGGTGAGGTGGGTGAGTCTGACACTGAGCTGGGAACAGGCCCAGCTGCCCACTTGCACAGGGACAGGGCGGCTACGGTCGCTGCCTCTCTACCAGCGTTGCAAAGGAAATCCAGAAATAGGAGTATATACATATATTTAATGTGAAATTCCCTATTTTTAAATGTTGATAATGAATTCAGATATTTAAAACAAATATTGTATGGGCCAAAGAAGACATTTCTGAGGCTACATTCAACCTGCCAGGGATTTGTCTGAGATGCTGCTCACTTTCCTGAGAGGGAAACTGAGGCTCACCGTGACAGATTTTGTTCCCAGCTCTTCCTGTGACCCAGGAGCTCCTGTTTGCAGGAGAAGCCTCTGGCTTCCTCCTCCCAGTCTCCCTGCCTTTGAGCTGCCATCTTGACATTTCCCAAAGAGCATCTGTCACCAAGCAAGCGCTTGGCTGTCTGTCCATTCGTCTCAGCAGCCCGTGGGGCCTCATTTACATGAATTTACATGATTTAGCATGCTCTGGGTCAGCTGGTGGCCTGTCTCAGTGATGGCCACACCTTGCCACCATCCATCCTGGAACTCCCACCTTCAACTGATGGGGGGGGCGGGGGAAGGTTGGAGGTTTTTTTCTCCTGCAGTGTCAGTCAATCCACCTGCAGATTTCTCATGACTTGCAGCGATTCTCTGAGCCCCCTGACCCTCAGACCTGTTTTCTGCGCTACTCAGGAGGCTGAGATCTGACACAGCTCAATTCCCTGCTCCCTGGCAGGCCTGGGCAACACAGGTAGGTGACCTGGCAGGGCTGCAAGTGGCCCCTGACACCTGGCCTGGCCCAGCGGGGCCACTCTGCTCTGCTCCGCAGGTGTGCTGTGGCTGTCGGTGGTGTCAGAAGTCCTGTATATCCTGCTGTTGGTGGTGGGCTTCAGCCTCATGTGTCTGGAGCTCTTCCACTCCAGCAACGTCATTGACGGGCTGAAGCTCAACGCCTTCGCCGCCGTCTTCACGGTACTCTCAGGTAAGGCACCTGTGGCTGCCATGGGTGACGCCAGCCTTGCCGAGCTGCCACCCCGTGGCTCTGTTCTTCTCTGAGCTTCTGGCCTTGAGAAAGCACCCTCTGCCTGGGGCGTGCCAGGCACTGGATGGGGTTCCCCCAGCTCCTGCAGGGAGCCTTTGCCAGGTGATGGCTGGAAACTTGGGGTGTGTATATAGGGAGGGTAGCTCTGGAGATGAGGGTGGCACGGCTTGGTGATAGGTTGGGGGCATGAGAGACAGGGAGATGGTTTCACAGCAGGTAGAGAGGGATAATGGGAGCTTTCATGGAGTTATAAAGCGGGCTGGCTAGTCAGATGCTAGGGTCTCACACCTGTAATCCCAGCTACTCCGGAGGCTGAGATCTGAGGATCGGGATTTGAAGTCCGCCCAGCCAGAAAAGTCCATGAGACTCTTCTCTCCAATGGACCACCAAAAAGCAGGAAGTGGAGGTGTGGCTCAAGTGGTTAAAAAAAAAGAAGAAGAAGAAGCTCCGATGTAGTGCCCAGACTCTAAGATCAGGCGACTACTACCACCTCTAGTAATATTAGCCATAATAATCAGCACTCTGAGAATCTGTGGGCCTAGATGGGAAGCAGTGACATCTTCATTTTCATTTGTGAATTTCTTCCACATGGCACGGCCAGGGGTGGAGGTACGACTCGCTCACCAGCAGTTTCTTTCTGCCTGCGCATGTGGCTTACAGTCCATCTTTCCTTGTGACTACTTTCCTCTGTGATCCTCTGAATTTTATTCGATGAAGCCGAACGCATTCCCCGGATGACTGGGGAACCCCCAAATCTGACACCCCCCCTTTGCTGGATTTTATCTCACCAAGAAGAGCCTGAAGGGTCTTGAGCTGGTACACCCTGGCTCCTCTTCTTCTCTTCTTTGCTTTCCCTCCATGCATCCCAAAGAATCCCTCCCTTCCCTGGTCCCTAAGCCTCCTCTGACCCGTGCTCCTGCCCATCTCGAAAGGCAAGCAAACACATCTGGCAGCCCAAGGCAGCTGATGTGAATTCCTGCAGCTGTTCTGGGGGGAATCGATCACTTTCCTCCAGGAGCTAATCCCAATTAACACCTTTTCAGAAAAGCCATAGCTCTTCCCAGCCTGGGGTGGTAGTGGTGGTGGTGGAATCCCTCTGCTAAAGTAAATAAGATCGTCTCCATAATTCCAGGCAGATAAACAATGCAGGATTCAGGGAGGTTAATTGACTGACCCCAGATCACACAGTGGCACAGTTGTGGCCGGGACCTTCAGCTGGTTTCAAAGCACTTTGCACAGGATGTCACTGTGTGTGTGGACAGGAAGGGAGGGAGGGAGGGAAAGAAGGGAGGAAGGAAAAAGAGGAAGAATGGAAGTCACGTACATAAATAACAGCCAGAGACACACTAGAAGAGAAGCAGCCGGAGGTGTTTCTGAATGTGCCAGAAAAATCAGGGGACACTGGCTTACCGGAGTGCCTGGAGTGCATGAGGGCTGGTGTTGGCACCTTGGGGGTGCAGGGGGAGCAATCTTTCATTCAGGGAGGTGTGGACTGGTGGGGGGACTGGACACAGGCCAACCCTGGGTCCCAGTGGGGGCAGATCAGGCCCTGCCATCTGTTGGGCTAGCTCAGCCCAAGGTCACCTCTCTCTAGGGGCAAGGAGAAGGCAGAGCTGGAGCCCTCACAGAAACTGGTAATTAGGCTTCACTGGTAATTATAGAAAGGTCCTAATGGCTATCTTGGATTGGTGTGGACAAAGGGTCACCTTTAGGAGAGCTTGAATTTGGTTTTTCTGAGTTGTCTTCCTGCTGGGCCTTGACCTTGGACTCTGTCCTTGACCTTCTTTATCCAGTTTTAGCAGGGACCCTGTGGTTTTATGCAATTGGAAGCCAAGCACTGGGGCTCATGCTGTCATCTTAGCTACTTAGGAGGCTGAGATCTGAGGATCATGATTTGAAGCCAGTCTGGGCAGGAAAGTCCATGAAACTCTTGCCTCCAGTGAACCACCCAAAACAGGAGGTGGGGCTGTGGCTCAAGTGGTAGCGAGCTAGCCTTGAGCAGAAATGCTCAGGGATAGCACCCAGGCCCTGAGTTCAAGTCCCAGTACCGGCATGCATGTATACACACACACACACATACACACACACACACATATTCTGGTGCCCTATCAAGTCACCTCCCGTGGCATTGTCAGGGTGCTCCTCTTAGGGGTGTTGACAAAAGTCTCCTGGGGTCCCCTGGAATCCTCTCAGGAACATCCCACCCTCTACCCACCCTGCTCCTTGGCTCTCATTGTTGTTAGCCACTGTGCCCCCTAGCTGGGCCACATGGCGCCCTGCCAATTGGGGTGCTGTTCACTTTCCCCCAACCTGGACCAAGGAGACATGGCGGTGGGGGGATGAGGACTGCAGGGGTCTGCCTGGAAGGCCAAGTGGGGAGAGCACATTGGGAAACACAGGGAGAGGACCCGAACCCTCGTCCTGAGACCACACAGGAGCCAGTGTTCCTGGAGCAGAGGCCATCTCACCAGCGCAGCCAGTGTCCTCGGGGTCCCTGAGGACATAAGAAAGCTCACCCACTTCATATAAAAGGCAAAAATCGGGCCTAGGGTTCTGACCAGGAAACTCCCCGAATCTGGATGTCTACCTCCTGGGATTCTGTGTCATGCAGGTTCTGTTCTTGCCCCCCCTCCATTTATAGCTGGGGAAACTGAGGCCCAGAGCTAGTGAGGAGGGACTTAGAGTACATGTTCCCAGGATTCTTTGCTGTGAGGGAGAGCAGTGGTCTCCCGCTAGGGCTAAGGGTCTCCCATGCAGAGTCCATGCAATCCGTGCTATGGATCCTGCAATGCAGGGACCAGGAAAAACTTGGGGACACCCCACCCCATCCTCAGCCTACTGTCACCATGAAGGAATGTGACTAGTATTCAAGAGCCGCCCCCCCCCAAACCTGAGTTCCTATGCTAATGAAGTAAATAATAAATAAAATACCCTGGCTTGTAATTTTTTTTTAAAAGAACTTTATTAGGGTGCCATTTGCATATCGTAATCTCTTCCTATTTTAAAGTCTGGAATTCGGTGATTTTAATAGGCATCTCATTTTAAAGCATTTCCATTACCCCCAAATAAACCTCACCCTCACTAGAAACTACTCTCCACTTTCAACCAACCACAGAAGCCCCAGACAAACAGTAAGGTACTTAAATTAAAATTTAAAAAAAAAAATGTGTCATTCGTGGGCCTCATCTTTGCCCAAGGCTAATGCTCCACCACTTTCAGCCACAGTTCCACTTCTGGTGTTTGAGTGCTTAATTGGAGATGAGGGTCTCACAGGGGCTTTCCTGCCCAGGCTAGTTTCCAACCATGACCTTCAGGTCTCAGCCTCTTGAGTATCTAGGATTACAGCCGTGAGCTACCAGTGCCTAATCCAATCCTGCTTTTTAAACCGCTGTGCCAGACAACAGAACAGCACCCTGGACCTTCACTCTCTTTCTTGTGCAAGCAGAAGAAATTCCTGTTGAAGAATTTTTGAGCCAGGCGCAGTGGCTCACACCTGTAATCCTAGCTACTCAAGACACTGAGATCTGAGGATCACAGTTCAAAGCCAGCCCGGGCAATACAAAGCCATGAGACTCCTTTCTCCAATTAACCACTAGAAAATAGGAAGTGGGGCCCGAGGGTAGGGCAGTAGCCTTGAGCTGAAGAGTTTAAGGACAGTGCCTACGTCCGGAGTTCGAGCCCCATGACACATACATACATGACACATACATACATACATACATATTAAAAAGAGACATTTGGCAAGAGAACATGCCCCTCTCTTTCCTGTGACACCCCTGGGAGCCCAGTAAATGGAGAAGAAAAAGGGGGCCAGACGGAGGAAAAAAACTTACATTTTAGCTCCTTGAAATACTACCCAGTCCTGCTCACTGGTGGGGTGATTGATTTGTCCACTGTGTGGCTGAAGTTGGTATTTATCTCCATGAAATAACCAAGTTCAAGGGCCTGTGGAGGTTTAGATATTGATAAAAAGCCCCTTCCCCCTTAGCCTACAATCTGTGAGCAAGTCTGTCATTTCTCATTCTTATTTATCAAATGCCACGTTTCTTGCCATGACCACCAAACCTGACCTTGGCCATTCGTCCTTTCCACCCACCTCATTGCCCTCTGGTCACTGTCACCCAGGCTGTCCAGGAGGTTCGATCTGTAGGACCTTCCTGTCCACTGCCTGTCTGACCACTTCTCCCTTCATGTTGGGCCTTGTTCCTCAGCATTCAGGACTCTGCCTGAAATCACTTCCCTCATGGATTCTCCTTCCCTCCACCTTCGGCCCCCTTCACTTCCCTTTCTCCTAACTGCACTTGCCAATTTCCAAGCAGGAAAAAATAAACGTAGTAGGTACTCAATAAATATCTGTTGATTGGCTACAGGAACTTAAGAGAGCCAGACATCCCTTACCAGCCAGCATCTGACAGCTGTGTGGCTACTCAGGAGGCTGAATCTGAGGATCGAGGTTACAAGCCAGTTACAAGACTCTTATCTCCAATTAACCAGCAAAAAGCTAGAATGGAGGGGTGGCTCCAATGGCAGAACTCCAGCTCATTGAGTGGCGGGGGGGGGGGGGGGGCGAAGCTGAGGAAACAGCACCCAGGTGGAGTTCAATCCCCAGAATTGTCTAGGAAAAAAAAAAAAGATGCATAGTTTGAGGTCCAGGTGAGGGGTTAATCTGTCTGCTCTTTTCCATGTCTGATTAAATGGGCTGAGCCTTTTCGGGGGCTGAAATGCAAATGCTTTCTGCAATCTGTGAGGAAACAGAGAAACCTCCTATGACCAGAGCATTAGCCAGACAGGGCAGCTCAGGCTGGCTGGCCAGGAGAAGACTGTCCGAATCATTATCACTCACTTTTCTAGAGACTGCAAAGTCTAAGATCAAGGCATTAACAGATTTGGCATTTGCTGAGGGCTTCTTGGTCTATAGATCACAGTTTCTATCTGAAACTTTATTTTCTCCTTTCTCTCCTTTTCTTTCTTTCTTTCTTTCTTTCTTTCTTTCTTTCTTTCCTTCTTTCCTTCTTTCCTTCTTTCCTTCTTTCTTGTGCTGGTACCAGGGCTTGAACTCAGGGCCTGGATGCTCCCCCTTAACCTTTTCACTCAAATCTGGCCTACTCAAGCTTTTTAGTAGTTGACTGGAAATGAATCTCAAGGACTTTACTACCCCAGCTGGCTTCAAATTTCATCCCAACCTCCCAAATAACTGAGATTACAGGAGTGAGGGAGTGAGCCCCCAACCCCCTTCTAAGCTGCATCTTTTTTTTTTTTTTTTTTGGTCTGTTGTGGGCCTTGAACTCTGGGCCTGGGCACTGTCTCTGAGCTCTTCAGCTCGAAGCTACTGCCCTACTCCTTGAGCCATAGCACCACTTCCGGTTTTCTGGTGGTTAATTGGAGATAAGAGTCTCACGGTCTTTAGTGCGCAAGCTGACTTTGAACCTCGATCCTCAGATCTCAGCCTCCTGAGAAGCTGAGATTATAGGGTGAGCCACTGGACCCAGCTAAGCTGCATCTCTAAAGGGGTATAAGGACAAGAAGCCTTGTAGGGATTTTTCTTATGAGGGTCCTGCCCACATCCCCCAGAGTCTCTTACTATGTCCCAATACCATTTGCTCTGGGAATCAGATGATCTTTGTGTGTGTGTGTGTGTGTGTGTGTGCATTCGGGCTGCAGTAGTTGCCAAGGGGAAATAGGGACCCAGTGCCAGGGTTTCTGATTTTTTTTTTTTACAAGAGGAGCCAAAATTCCCATATTTTTATGGAAATCTTCCAGATCTTTAAATGTTGGCTCCAAAAAGTAAAAGAAAAGAAAAAAAAATCCATCCGTGTTTACAGCTCTTGCCAACATCTGCAGGTTGAATTCAGTCCATAGGCTGCCAGTTTTCGATCGTGGCTGTATAGACATCTCTTTCAGTGTTTGTAATAATTGATTTTACTTCAGTTTATGCCATTCTCCTCATTAGCCCTGAGGCTGGGATGGAGAGGAGAGGGGACAGCCAAGAATCCCCAGTCTACCCCATCCTGTGTGTAGAGGCTGCCTTGTGTTTGTAAAATGAATGAAGTGTGAGGAGACCACCAGCAGCCTCTGGAGGGGTCTTCCCTTCTAGAAGAAAAGGAGCTTTTGGGAAGCAGGCTGCAGGCCAGGGTATGTCCTGTCACTGGTCTCCAGAGAATGGTCATTCATGATTTACATTCCAGCACACGATTTGCACACTCTTGGACGTCAGGGCAGGGGAATGTGCAGGCCTGCCATACAAATGTGCCTGGCCCCAGCTAGAAATTGGCCTTTAGGGAGATTCTAGAAGAAGTATGAATCTTAATAAGTTTAATAGAAATTGGAAGTAAAATCCAATCAGATCTCATTGTTGGGACTGCCAGCGGTTCTGACTCAGAGTAGATATAACAAAGGATTCTGGGAGCTCAGGAGCCTGGTTTCTGAGGGTGTGCAAGGGGGCTGGGTGGGGCCTGGGATCCAAGGGGAAGGCTGGACATGGAAGGGTCTTGGCCTGGAAGCATCATTGGGGTGTGTGGTCATGAAGCCTCATCTGGAGGGGCGTGGCCACGAAGCATGGCTGAACCCCTGGCACAGAGGCCTAGGGGCTCAGGCCCAACTGTCCCCAAGCCTTGTGTCGGGAGCCATGTTCAGCTCTGGGTCTCTGGAGCCCATGAGTAGGCCAGTGGGACCCTTTATGAATGCTGTCAAATGAACGAATGACAGGCCTGAGAATTGTCATCTGTGCCCGCAGCCTGTGTTTCCAGCTATGGAGTAAAGCAAGGCTCAGAGCTTCCCTGAGAGTCCTCACAAGGGCTAATGGCTGTTATCAGACAATGTCAAAACCTTTCAGTGTCAAAACCTTCTCCCTCTCGGTTTCAGTTGTCCTGTGGTCCAAGGGCCTGACGCTGAGTTGCTCTGAGACAGAGAGGGATTTTTCTAAAGGTCACCATGTAATTTCATCCCTCAACACTTTTCTTAGTGTGGATAGGCAGAGAGGACCGACAGCTACCCTGGAGAAGATTAAATGCAATTGATGGCCTTGGATTTCAAGGACATTGCTGACATCCTCCGGGACGTGGCTGTCTTAGGAGACAGACAGCGAAGGGCTGATTGCGCCGTCCTCAGGTCATAAAGCCCATCACAGGTTTCTACGAGCTCGTCTTTCCCTGTTCTTCTCCCCCTGCCCCACCTACCCCATTACTTCCCTATACTGAGACCTGAACTTAGAGCCTGGGTGCTGCCCCTTAACGTTTTTTGCTCAGGGCTGATACTCGATCATTTGAGCCACAGCTCTGCTTCCAGCCTTTTGGAGGTTATTTGGAGATAAGAGTCTTACGAACTCTCTTGCTCAGCCTGGCTTTGAATTTAAATCCTCAGCCTCTTGAGCAGTAAGATTACTGGAGCCACTGGGCCCCACTCCATGTAGTTAGAGATTGTGTGTGTGTGTGTGTGTGTGTGTGTGTGTGTGTGTGTACATGCTTGCACATGCATGTGCACCAGTCCTAGGGCTTAAACTTAGGGCCTCTATGCTGTTCCTGAGCTTTTTGGCTCAAGACAAGTACTCTAGTGTTTGAGCTCCAACTTTACTTTCGGCTTTTTGGTGTTAATTGGAAATAAGAGTCTCATGGACTTTCCTGCCTGGGCAGGCTTCCAATTGCAATCCTCAGACCTCAGCCATCTGAGTAGCTAGGATTACAGGTATGAATGGCACGCTTGACCTATAGGCTTTGGGAATTTTAACACACACGCACACACACACACACAGCTCAGAATCTGATAAAGGATCCCAAAACAATACAACTAATAAGATTAGATCAGTAAGTTTATGGAGAACTATACAAACCCCTTCCCCATTCCTAAATAAACACCTGGAGAAGAATACGTGTTTCTTTCGATCACACGCATATGGAACGGAAGCCAACTGTGTGTCTTGGTGTGTACATGTGTGCCCTCGCACATGCGTATGTGGGGGTGGGAGCTGGGGGAGATCTTCAAGGGGCTGGGGCCTGGGGCTGGAGGAGTGTAGACTCAGGCAGGGTGTGGATATGGCCTGGCCTGGGTTGTGAGTGTGGCTCCCTCAGCTGACCCAGGACAGCGCCCAGCCCCAGAAGCCTGCCCTGGTCATGGCTCTGGGTGCCAATAGGTGCTGTAAGGTGCTGTTGAGAGCCAGGATCTCCTGGTTCTTTCTGGAATCTGCATGCTATAGCAGTAGACAGGACTTGCAACTAGAAAGCTGCCTAAGAAGTGACCCAATTATGGTGGTTGGCATACCTCTGAGACAGCTGAGATCCCTGTGGATAGATGGGCAGATGAGTGGGTGAATGGATGGGTGGAGAGATGGCAGGATGGATAGTGGGTGGATGGTGGGTGGACAGTGGATGGATAGTGGGTGGATAGATGGATTGATGAGTGGGGTAAGTAGATAGTGGACGGATGATGCATGGACGTTGGGTGGATGGATGGGTGGGTGGGTGAGTAGATAGATGGTGGTTGGATGGATAGATGATGGATGGTGGATGAATGGGTGAATGCTGGATAGATGGATGATGGGTGGATGGTGGATCTGAAAGACACAGACTCCACCTGGAAGGGGTCCTGTGCACATCAGTCCTTCCTCACGGTCAGCTCTGCCCTCCCCTTGTGCTAGGATGGTGTGTGTGGTAGTGCCATCTGCCACTCTAGGTTCCCTCAGCTCTGGGCTATGCTGGCACTCGAGGGCGGGATCGAGCCAAGCAAGCCATGACCACAGGGCCCAGCCCAGCCCGGCTCACGTCTTCCACTGTGCACCTTGCCCGGTCCTTGCCGACCCAGCCCGGCTCTTAACAGGACCCAAAACAGGATGGCATGTGAGCAGCAGGCCCAGGGCTGTCCAGGAGCCTCTGGGGTGGACAGGGCATAGAGTCTCCTGCCAGGGCCATAGAATGTCAAGATACTGGCCCATGTGTGTTTCTGGAGTTGAAACTGAGGAGTAGGCGGGAAGAGATGGTAGATTTGACCTTGGGTAGATTTGACCTTGGAGCTTTTTGGAGGTGCCCTGCTCGTGTCTGTGTAGTTCAGTTCATTATCCCTTAGGGTCCATCTTTCTACATCCCTGGTTTTCTCTGTCCCCTGACCTGTTTCCCCTACCCCCATGCTGCCTCCCCTGTTAGGGGGAAGAGAGGTGGGCTTGCCAGATTTGATATTCTCCCAATCTTTTTTTTTTTTTCTCCACCAGCACCTGGGGTAGAGGCTTTTGAAATCCTCAAAGCCACAATTTGCCTCTTCCTTTTTCATGTCTCCTGCAGCTGTGCCCTGAGGCTTATAGATGTTGGCTATGTGGTTTCCCCAGTGAGAAAGGTCCTGGGGTTACAGCGAAGGCTTGTGGAGAGGGAGACTCAACTACCACCTGATGCAGCCTGGCTTGGGCTGGGGGCCTTTGGGATAGGCTTGGAACACACACACACACACACACACACACACACACACACACACACACCCCTACCTGTGGGGGTTCTGAACTCCTTCATTGCTCAGGGCTGGGGCAGACAAGGCCAGGGCACTGAGGAAATCTATGACTGGCAATAGCAAGGCCTTCTAAATGCCACCGCCACTTTGGGCCAAGGGCACATTTAGAAGGCAGGATCCAGACGGGAGTGACACTAATGATTCAAGTGGTCTGACAAAAGACCTTTTGGCGAAAGGGCAGAGAGATCAGAATATCCTGGTGGGGTGATGATGAGGTACAGGGGTGCCATTTCCACCCCCTTTGCAGTAATTATTTTGCTCCCCAAGCACTCCTTGTAAGCAAATGCCTGCCCACGCCCACACCCCCCCACCACCACACACGGCCTCCCTCCTTGTCCTCAGAGGGCAGAGTGGAGAAATTAGCTTCAATTGGCGCTGGAAAGATTGAGGTTATGTGTAAGGGGAACTTTTGGAAAAGAGTCTAAAATATGCTAGCAGGAGAGGCTGCGGCGGCTTCTCTGGAGAGGCTGGCTAAAAATAGCTTGTTCTTTAAAAATAGGGCTGGCGGCTTTTAAAACACAGCACCCCGCTCAGCAGCTGGGGGAGGGGTGGGTACAGACAAGCCTGGCCCTGTACCCCACTGTACCCACACACACACACACACCAGCTGCCCCATCCTCCGGGCCAGGCCAACAGGTGCAAGCGACAGTCCGGCCTGTATTTCCCCCGGGACTAACACCTGGAGATTTGCCCGTAGATTGATTTTCCCATCTTGTCCATGACTCTTCCCTGTGTCTGACATGGCAGCTTGGAGATTCGCAAGGTGTTCTTTTCTGGAAGAGGTGGTTTGGAGGTGTTCCTCAAACATCCTCATTTTCCAGTTACTAGGGTTTCTCTCCCGCCCCCACCAGGGTTAATTGTCTCAGCGATTTCTGGCCCATGCCACCTGTGCAGCCATCGGCCACCCTGCTTCTTTGTCCCCTGGTCCGGCCACCTCCTCTTTGCCTAGGCAGGTAGCAGGGGCCCCTTCTGCCATGGCTCAGTTAGGATGTCCCTTCCATCTTCCAGTAGCGTCTTCTGCCCTCCCCACTCCACAGAGCCCTGAATTTGCCCTGCGAGTTACCCTGGCTTAGAGGTTAGCCCAGTTGTTGGCTGTTTCTTTTCTTTCCTGCTAGGGAGGCCAGTCCCCCCCCCCACCCAGTCCCCCAATCCCCAGGCTGGAGGAAAAGCCAGGCACCCAGCTTGGTAGCTCACTCGAAGTCACCATGAGAGTTCAGTGGCCTTGTGTCTTAGCCACAGGAAGAATGACCATCAGTCTCCCCTGCCCTCTGCCTGGCTCCACCCCAGCGAGGGGGTGAGCAGATCCAGACACCTGGCTGGTGGGGAGCATGCACTAGATGGGCCAGGCTGAGTCTCACCCCTGTCCAGCAGTGAGAGGAGGAGGTGTGGGGGAGATCAATCCTGTTGTTCTGAACAAAAGCAACCGAGGTGGAGACGGATCCACGTAGTGATCAGTAAGTCTCTCATCAGCCATGCTGAGCAGAAGCTCAAAGGCCTCGAGTGGAGAGGAGCGAAAGGACCACTGGAAAATGTCCGTCGCTCCACCTGCAGATGATTGACAGCTGGGTCATTCCTCAATGAACCATTAGGTTGGTTCAGTCCATAGGTGACTTAGTCCATGATCCAGGCTCCATCATTTCTCCATGCCCCAAGGAACAAAGGGAACTTGCTATCTCACACTGGAAGCAAGAGGAGGGGGAGGAGGAGGAAGAGGAGGAGAAGGATGGGGGGAAGGAGGAGATGGAGGAGGAGGAGGAGGGGAGGAGGAGGAGATGGAAGAGGAACAGGACGGGGAGGAGGACAGGGAGGAGGAAGGGAGGAAGGAAAGAAAGAGCTCAGAGTAGAACTAGCTTGGTGACAGCAACATGGGAGGACAGCCCCAGTACTCGTACCCCAGCGGCCACGCTGCCCCTTCCCATGTGCCACATTTCCTACATCTGCACGCCTCTCCTTCCTGAGGACACACAAGAAATGTTGACATTTAGCTCAGAGTCCAGCACGTAGCTGAATATTTATTCAGACACCAATATGCCCCAGGTGTTCTCTGTAATAACTTAGACACCATCTTCACGTGCACACGTACACACACACACACACACACACACACACACACACACACATACACACACATACACACACATACACACGCTAATGCTGGGGCTTGAACTCAGGGCTTTGTATCTTTGCCTGGCCTTTTCACTTACATACAGTTGGCGCTCTCCCACTTGAGCCACACCTCCAGTCTGACTTTTTGCTGGTTACTGGAGATGGCGTCATACAGAGTTCTCTGCTCCTGGGCTGGCCTTGAACTTCAATCTGCCTCTCTCAGCCTCCGGAGTAGCTAGGATCACAAGTGCCTGCTGGCATCTTCGTAACAAACTTAAGTGTGTGACGCCACACAGGCGGACCAGGTCCCCTTCCATGTGACATGTCTAGACAGGAGAGGGTGCCCTGGGGGGCGGGTGTCACCAGGGGCACAGAATGCCCCCTGCTCTCATCGATGGAACAGAAACGACTTGGGGTGCTCTGAGTGGCAGTCCCCAGCCGTCTCCCTCCCTCCACGCTTCACCTCCTCCCCCCACGGAGACAGCTTTGTCCCTTCCCCCTTCCTCCTTCTGCTCTTGGGCTTCCTCACCTCCATCCACTTGTCCTCCGTCCTCAGATGCTGCTACAAAAATGCTGGAGAGCGGATCATTTGTAAAGAATAGAGGTTGATTGGAGTTTGGAGACAGAAACACAGCGTCCAGCATCTGCTCAGTAGCTGGTGACAATGAGGAGCTCAGTGCTTGGTTTGTAGCTTGGTCGAGGAGGGGGGGTAGCCAAACCTCCCAGCTCAGGGCTCTGTGTCTCGGTTTCAAAAGCCACATCAGTGGGCCATTCTGTGGCCCCAGCCTCCTGGTCTCATCCGACCCAAGTGCCTCCCCAAGGCCTCAGATCCAGATAGGAATTGGTGCCATCTTCACAGCCTGGCTCTTGGTCTGTCCTCTCACCTGGAATCCCGTCCCCCCACCAGAACCAACCAACGCCACACAAAACGTTAGACAGATGCTAGGGGGTCGTGCTCATCACCCTAGCTATTCCCAGAGGCTGAGATCTGGAAGATCACAGTTCAAAGTCAGCCTAGACAGACAAGTCCTTGAAACTCCATCTCCAAAGTAACCAGTAAAAAACAAGACAAAAACAAAAACCAAGGCTGGAGGTGTGGCTCAAGTGATAGAGCATTAGCCAGCCAGCCAAGCTGAGCTGAACACAGGCTCCGATGCCCTGAGTTTAAACTCTGCTAATACAAAAATGAAAGAAAATAAGACTTAAATCTGCTTACCAGGCTTGAGGCCCTGGATTCCACTCTCCCTCTGCTGCAACTCGAACAACAATAACAAAATATAATAAACCTACCATATAAATACACCCCCTTCTGGCTTCCACCAGCCTCTGGATTACACTTCTCAAAAATGTGACCCGAGGGACCGGGAGTTTGGCCTAGTGGTTAAAGTGCTTGCCTAGCATGCACGAAGGCCCAGGTTCGATTCCTTGGTACCACATACATAGAAAAAAGCTGGAAATGGTGCTGAGGCTCAAGTGGTAGAGCTCTAGCCTTGAGAAAACCCAAGGACAGTGCTCAGGCCCTGAGCTCAAACCCAGGACTGGCAAAGAAAAAAAAATGTGACCCAAGTCCAACTTTTTTTTTGCCATTCTTCCAGCCCCCTTTTACATTGGTTATTTTGGGAGGGGGGTAAGGCTGGTCCTGGGCCTTGAACTCAGGGCATAGGCACTGATCCTGTGATTTTTTTTTTTTTCCATTCAAGGCTGGTAATCTGCCCCTTAAGCTCCCGCTCTACTTCTGGCTTTTTTTTTTTCCTCCTGGCTAAGTAGAGATAAGAGTGTCAAACCTTGATTCTCAGATCTCAGCCCTTCGAGTAGCTAGGGTTACATATAGGCTTTGAGTTGGTTATTTTCAAGATGGGCTCTTGCTTTATGCTTGAGAAAGTTCAGGCTGCAATCTTCCCACTTCTGCTTTCCCATGCTGCTGGAAATAACAGGTGCATACCCTGCCATCCAACCCATTTCCTTACCCTTAGCTGAGCAGCAGGCACCCGCCACAGCCCCCAACCCGTGGGTTAAGATGGAGGCTCCCAAATTGTCAAGTCTGTGTTGGCCTCAAACCACAATCCTCCATTCCCACCTGCCAAGTCACTTAGAAGATTACAGGCTTAAGACAAGGTGCCCTGCTGAGGTTTTATTTATTTATTTTTCTTTTCTTTTCATCTTTTGGTAGTAACTGTGGGTTGAACTCCGGGCCTCCTGCTTGCTGGGCAGGTGCTCTACTGCTTGAGCCACGCCTCCAGCCCCAGGGTCCAATTTTTGAAACTGAATGTTTCAAATGCAATCACAAAAGGCTCACTGAGGTATCTCAGTGAAGGGTAATTTTCATTTATTGAGTTTTCTTCAAACACAGTCTTTCCTACTTGGGGGATAAATGGAATTCAATCTAGAAATCAATGCTTTTCTAAACTAAGACTTGGGGAAATTAATTATTCTGCCAGCAGGCCGCATGTAGCTTCGGGGCATAGCTGAGAGTTTAGTGTTACAGTGCCCGGCTTTTACCTCCCCATGTTGGCAGAGGGTCCGTGCTGTTTGGGGCGGAGTGCACTGCAACTTCCCGTTCCCCCGTCCTCATTTTGTAAAGGGGAAACTGAGGCACCAAGAGGAGCTGGTGAGGGAGAAGGTAAAACAAGTTGCACTGGGCACTTGCAGCTCCTGTCTGTCATCTTAACTGCTCCAGAGGCTGAGATCTGAAGATCACAGTTCCAAACCAGCTCGGGCAGGGAAGACTTCGAGACTCTCATCTCCAGCAAATCAGCCAGAAACAAGAAGTGGAGCTGGGGCCTCAGCCCTAGAGCATCAGTCCTGGGCAGAAAAGATCTGGTGGGAATGTGAGGCCCTGAGTTCAAATGCCAGTATTGGCTAAAAGAAAGGAAGAGATGTCCTAAGGCTAAACATGAAATCCATTCTCTTGGAGGTAATACGTCTTGGAGGTAATTTTATAGACTTGTTTTTTCCCCGTCATGGGGCTTGAACTCTGAGCCTGGACACTGTCCCTGAGCTCTTCATCTCAAGGCTACCACCCTACCCCTGGAGCCACAGCACCACGTCCCGTTTTTTAGTGGTTAATTGAAAACAAGAGTCTCACGGACTTTAGTGCTGGGGCTGGCTTTGAACCTCCATCCTCAGATCTCAGCCTCCTGAGTAGCTAGGATTACAGGCCACCGTGCCTGGCTTATATAGACTACTTTTAATGTACTTGAATTGTGTGAGTGTGTGTGTGTGTGTGTGTGTGCGCACACATGTGCCAGTTCTGGGACTTGAACTCAGTGCCTGGACGCTGTAAGGTTGGCACTCTTATCACTTAAGCCACAGCTCCATTTCCAGCGTTTTGGTGGGTACATTGGAGATAAGAGCCTCACCGACTTCTCTATCCAAGGCTGGCTTCGAACAAGGATCCTCAAGACCTCAACCTCCTGAGTAGCTGAGATGACAGGCGTGAGCTGCCAGCCTCTGGGGGGGGGGGACACTTCCCTAATTCCTGAGACAGGGACCCTTGGGGTCCACTTTCTCTCCTGGACCTAACCAGTGGGCCAGCAGGAGATTGGATGGGGGGGGTGGGCCCTGGGTGAGGGCCTCTCCCCGTGACGCCCGCTCTGCTCCCCGCTCCGCAGGCCTGCTGGGAATGGTGGCTCACATGATGTACACGCAAGTATTCCAGGTCACCGTGAGTCTCGGCCCTGAAGACTGGAGACCCCATTCCTGGGACTACGGTTGGTCCTTCTGGTGAGTGACCTCTCACCCACGGGGCAGAAGCACCTGCAGGTGCTGGAGCCCCACGGCATGCTGGGACACCAGTGTCCAACCCGGGTGTGAGGGGACAGCTTCTAGTCCAAGTGTGCTTTGAGGATCCCTCCCACCCCCTGCCCTAGGCCAGGGATGGCAGACTGGGTCCCCAGTGGAAGGTTCTGGAAGGTTCTGGAAGTAAAGTAGAGGACCATCCCACCCTCCAGCCTGGGACGCTGGAAGTAGATTGCAGCACCTCGGGGTGAAGCATGCCCAGGAAAGGGCAAAGTCAGAATTGGGAATTTGGGCGTTGGTTTGTTAATGTAGCTGAGAATCCAGGCCAGAAAATGTCACCTGCCTTGGCCCGTGGGCTCCTGGCTCTGGAAATGGCAGCCGTGGTGAGTGCTGGGGTCATCAGGTCTGACCTCCTTCTTCCTGGGCTTCTGTGACCTGAGCACATCTACCTTCCAGCTGGCAAGAAAATACCCCAGAGGCTGCAGCTCCACGTCCAGAGCACCCAGGGTTTATCTCCATCCGTGCACAAAACACTCACTGCAGCTAGACACTAGTGGGAACTTCCCGACTTAGCTCTCAGCCAGGCTACCATCCAAAGCCAGGAATCAGACAACAGTTCTCAAACAGGGAGCCCTGCTGGGCAAGCTCATATAAGGACTGCCGGCTGGATCCAGGAGATCAGCCATCCATTCTCTCTCTTTCCGGCTTCTGTTCTGTCTGTGATGGCTTTATTCTGAGGCAGCTCCCCACCACCCACCCCAGTGGTAGCAAGGACAGCCACTGTGTACCTTTCTAGGCTTGCCTCTTAAAAAGACAGTGCAACTGGCTTTCCTCTTCTATTGGCTCAGATCACCTCCAACTTGAATACAGAGAGAAGGAGCTCCTCCGTGGACACGGGTGGAGGCGGTGGGGGGCTATTATCACACAAAAGAGTGAGTGAAGACCACAGTCACAGAGGTCCATCTGCCGCCTGGCCCTGTGATTGGCCATTGTTTGTCTACCCGTCCTTCGACCTGGCGACAGGGCAGAGCTTCCAGGCTGGCCATTCTGTGGCCCCGCCTGTGTAGTTGCACAGAAAGGGGGTAGAAGCTACCCTGCCTGGAATACGGGGAGTCAATCAGTTTCCTGGTCGCTGTGACAAACACCTGGGGGAAGCACTGCTTGAGACAGGAAGGGTTGATTTGGGCTCAGTATTTCTTTTCTTTTTTCTTTTTTTTCTTTTTTGCCAGTCCTGAGGCTTGAACTCGGGCCTGAGCACTGTCCTTGGGTTTTCTCAAGGCTAGCACTCTACCACTTGAGCCTCAGCACCACTTCTGGCTTTTTCCTTTTCTTTCTTTCTTTCTTTCTTTCTTTCTTTCTTTCTTTCTCTCTTTCCTTCTTTCTTTCCTTCTTTTGTTGATCATGGGGCTTGAACTCTGTGCCTGGGCGCTGTCCCTGAGCTCTTCAGCTCAAGGCTACCACCCTACCCCTTGAGCCACAGCCCCACTTCCCCTTTTCTAGAGATTAATTGGAGATAAGAGTCTCAGGGTCTTTAGCACCTGGACTGACTTTGAACTGTGATCCTCAGATCTCAGCCTCCTGAGTAGGTAGGATTATAGGCATGAGCTACCGTGCCCGGCTCTGATTTTTTTCTATGTATGTGGTACCGAGGAATTGAACTCAGGGCTTTGTGCATGCTAGTCAGGCAGTCTACCACGAGGCCACACTCGCAGCCACTGGGCTCACTATTTCAGTCTGTGGTCATCAGGTTCTTTGCTTTAGGGTGAGGCAGAGCAGCATGGCAGAAGGCCCAGTTGAGGAGAGCTGCTCACCTCCTGCAGCCAGGAAGCCGAGAGAGACAGGAAGCGGTGGGATCAGGAAGACCACTCCAGGCACACACCAGGCACCTTCATCCTCTACCTCCCCAAAACCAGTCTTTGAAGGGACTCATCTCTGGATTAGGCTGGAGACCTCAGGATCCAGTCTCTCAATGGCTGGATCCACTAGCCTTCAATACTTTGGTCCTTCCTCCTTCCTCTTGGCTCTCCACCCCCCTCAAGACAGTGGGATTTCCTTAAAGGGACGATGACCTACGAACAGTGTCAGAGGTTGACTATGAACCCAGGTAGTGCAGCCTGGCCTGCGGCTCTTGGACACAAACGCCAGCTCTTCTTACCTTGCTGTTGCTGATGGGAGTTCTAATCCACTGTGGACCTGTCCAGTCTCAGAGAGATTGGGTCATTCGCGCTGGGCCGTACAGCCCGACATGGCAGCACTCCAATTCTCTGTTTCCACAGCCCCCGGCTCTCCGCTCTGAGGCTGCTGTGCTCTGCCGAGGACCTTTCTCTTTCCTGGCAGCCGAGGCCTCCTGCCCTGTCTCTTTGCTCCCCTCTGCCTCCCAAGCAGACCCCTAACTCCATCATTTACTAAAGGCCGGGAGATGGCAGCTGCTCCTCTCTCCCCGTCGCTGAGACTCACAAGATGGATGGGCCCCATTTCCCATCCCTCACATTTGGGACATTGCCAGGGCTGGGCCTTGTCATCTTTCTTGTTTAATATAACGTGAGGCCATCTGTCACAATTGTCACCCCAGAGCCCCTCTGGACCACCCAGGCGTGGAGAGGAGGCCTGCTCTGTGGGAAGAGAGACTGCTCGTCTCCAGGCTCGGCAGGTTGGGGGGGCCTCTTAGGGATTCAGGGGAGTCTGGGGGGGTCTATTTATCGTCAGTTTCTGAAAGGGAGCCTTCATAAGAAATCCAGGAGCTCTGTGCTGCAGGAGGCTGGAGGCTGGGTCTGGCCTCACCCCCAAACACCCTGCTGGACCCCATTGGGCAGGCAGGAGAGGGCATAACCTCTGTGGTCAGCTCAGGTTTGGACCCCGACCCCAACCATGGCCAGCAATGGACGCTAGCCAAGCCACTCACTGCATTTTCATTTCAGTGTCCTCACAGTAAAGTAGGGACTTTCCTCCCAAACTGTACATCTTAAAGTAGCCCTTCATCTGCTCTGTGATTTGGTGGCTGGGCTGGGCTGGGCTGGTGGCCTTTCCTGGGAACCTCAGCTCTCAGCCTCCCTGAGTAGCCGCTAGGATCGCAGAGGGGAGCTAGGCCTGCGTGAGGCTGCACCTCTTTCTTGAGCACTTACTATGTGTGAGGCCCCAGTGTAGGTGAGCCACGCCAGCTCGTGGGCTCACCACGCTGACCTTCTGGTGCCAGGCAGAGATAAGGCAGTCAGAATGGACACGTGTCCAGGAACCGGGGAAGGGGGTGCAGAACCCCCCCTCTTCCTTCTACATAGTGAGAAGTCCAGTCAGATCCTGGGGTGTGGACAGGACTCTGACAGGAGAAGCCCATAGCCGAGGGTCATAGATTCGGGCTTGGATTTGAAGCAGCTGGCCACTCAGAAATGTCAAAACTACAGACTGGAGGAGGAGGAGGAGGAGGAGGAGGAGGAGGAGGAGGAGGAGGAGGAGGAGGGGGAAAAAAGCTGGCAAAAGTCAGTTTCTCCTGCCTTAGAAGGATCAGGATGGAACTCGGGATCTGGGTGCTGTCTCTGAGCTATTTCATTTCATTTTATTTTATTTTGTGTTCAAGGTTAGCACGATGTCCCTCGAGCCATCCTCGAGCTCCTCTTGGGGTTGCTTTTGCTGCTTGATTGGAGATAAGCGTCTCACAGACTTTTGTGCCCCCAGGATTGGCTCTGAATGGTGATATTCAGCTTACACTGGTACCTGGCTCCCAGCTAGGCACCTGATGTCAGTGCCTAATGGTGTCAAAAGCATCCCTATGGTGCCAGTAGGGTAGACCCCCTACTGGGTCAGCCAGGACCCTGTCAGTAGAGGCCCAGTGGAGAGTCAGAACTCACACCCCTGCCCAGAACTCACCAGGAACCCTGCACACAGTGCAAGTTAACAAAGGAGGGCGGCGGATCCCTAAGGTTTAAAGCCAGGTCCATAGTCTCATTTTTCAAACACAATGCCCCAACCATCACAGTTACAAGGGAAATCACTCACGATTCGAAATAATAGAGAGTAGGAACCGTCGATATAGAAAAATCAATTCCCTCCACTCCCCAAGCCAGTGGAGCTGGCTCCAGGGCTGAAGGCTCGTTCTGTATTTTGAAAACCAGTCACAGTCCACTCCCCGTATCAACAGACAGAGGGGAAGTCAGATGCTTGAGCGATCCAGGAAAAAACGCTTGGCATGATTAGGCGTCTCCACATGACAGAAAAGGCTTAGTGAGTCTGAGCTCGCTGCCCCAACTCTGTGAAGAGTTGGTAAGAGTCTCCTGTGGCTGGCACAGTGCCGTCACATGGACAGACTGGGCATTTAGTCTTCAACATTGAAACATTCTCCATAATGCAATAAAGCATGAAAAAGGAAATAAACTCAGCTTGGTAATGCAATGTAGAAACATCCATGGAGCTGGGTCAGGCAGGCTGAGATCTGAGGCTTGCAGTTTGAAAGCAGGCCCTGCAGAAGAGTCGGGGAGATTCTTATCTGCAGTCAACCACCCCAAAAAGCTGGAGATGGAGCTGTGGTTCAGAGTGGAAGGATGCCAGCCTTGAGCAAATAGCAGCTCAGGCCCTAAGTTTAGGCCCCAGGACCTACACCAAGAAAAACACAAAACAGAACACATCAGAAAAGACAAACCTAAAACCAGGGACTCCCTATCCAGGCCCCAAGTCCTGGCCTGAAGCTACCTTACTCCTGGCACTCAAGACCAGTGTGTGCCATCCTGCTCAGAGTGATCACTTGTAGAACAGAAGCCTGGCTTGCTGAGGGTCCCAGCTGACCTCTTCGTGGCTGCTAGAGGTTGGATGTTTAACCCATGAACATCACGTGACACATGAGCTGGCCTCTCTCCCAATCCTTCATCAACTCCATCCATGGCTCCCCAGAGTCCCCACCGCCTGCTCCCTTGAATCTCCTTGGCTTTGTATGCTCCATTCCCTTCTCCTGGGAGCCCTGCCTGGCATCATTCTTTCCTAGGCAATCATCTCAGCCTCCAGAACTAGGCCTCCCTGCCTCCCGCAGGTCCTGTGGAGGGTCTGGCACAGAAGAGGCAGGGCCCGTGGCCTGGTGTCCCTGGGCGCATGGCCAGTCACTCACCAAGCCCCCCCCTCTCTCTGCACAGCCTGGCCTGGGGTTCCTTCACCTGCTGCATGGCAGCCTCAGTCACCACACTCAACTCCTACACCAAGACCGTCATCGAGTTCCGGCAAAAGCGCAAGGTCTTTGAGCAAGGCTACCGGGAAGAGCCCACCTTCATGGACCCCGAAGCCATCAAGTACTTCCGGGAGAGGTCAGTGCCTCTGTGCACCCCCACCCCCTGCCAGGAGGATGGAGCTCCAAATGTGGCCTCACTGGCCACGGGGGATGGGGAGAGCATTCCCAAACGAGTCCGCAGACATGGACCCTCCCTTTCTTTTCTCAGTCTTCCTGAGACCACCTCCCAAATGAACTACCTGTCCTCCAGTTCTTTAGCCTCAGAGTCTGAGTTGGGACAGAGGGGAAAGGAAGGCTTCCAGGCTGGGCAGAGTGGAGGAGCTGCTTGCCCTTCTGGAGGACACCTGGGAGAGTTTAATCGGAGGAAGAAAATGGTGGGGCCATGCTGGGACAAGCCCCAGACCCCTCTTCGGCTGTCTCAGTGTGGTCGCTCTAAACCTAGGCCTCCTTCCTGTCCCTCCAAGGCCACCAAGCATGACTCTGCCTCAGGGCCTTTGCATGTACGGTGCCCCATGACTCTTTTCCTGGTCATACTTTGCTCAATCTGGTGTTCCTGCCTTTGCCGGCTCGCCTGCAGCGGGGTGAGCTCCCTAATCAAGGGCCTCTGTCCTGTCCTGTGTCCCTGTGTTTTCTGAAGCCCCTAGAATCCTGCTGAGCATCTCACAGGGCCTCTTTGATGATGGATGGGCAGGTCCAGTGCTGGGTCAGTTTCCTCCCTGCCATGCAGTGGGCCCGGGGTCCCCAAACCCCATCTAGTGCTCCAGGAGAGAGTGTGAGGTGCCCAGCGTAGATGTCCCAGGCCGGGCAGCTGTGTCCCCGGGCGGGGGGGGGTGTCTGGCTATTTCAGCTTGGGAAACATCTGGAATTAAATGCTCCCAGCATCCCCTCCGCCCCCCTGAGGGTGCTGGAAGGCCTCTCCGGAATACTTCATGCTCGCGACTGGTGGAGGAAGGTGAGACGCGTTGAGTTGGACAGTAGGGGGAAGGCAGGGGGCTCTGAGGAAACGCCCTGCTTTCCTCTGCTCCCATCAGTGGGGACCCTGCGTCCCAACCACCCCCCCCCAAAGTGGGAAGGCTGCTGTGCACATGCGCCAATGGCATCCCGCCCTGTGGGTCCCTGGCCAGCCTGGTGCTTGCTCGCTCCTTCCACCCCCTCCCCGGCCCTGCTGGCTTTCAGCTGTGTCCAGCCCTGGAGTGGTGGCACCCGGTGTGAGGGAATGACATTCCATTGCTGACCGGAAGCCAGGACCCCCCACTCACCGTCCACCCCCTGGGATCCTCAGTGTCCACCCTTCCACCCCCCCTGACTTCCTGCCTGCGGAAGACCCCTGCCCACCCCCCCCCTCCTGAGGAGCAGGCCCTGGGGTACCTTGCAGAAAAAAAATGGGCGTTCTTTTTCTTTGGGTTTTCTTTTGGGCCCCTAGAGTGGTTTGAAAATTGCTTTGAAATCAGGCGATTTCATGTTTTTTGTTTGCTTGTTTGAATTATAAGATGTTTTGGTTTGTCGTGGCAAAGCACAGACTTGGGGCCCATCAGGCCCCGGGTTCCTATGCCAACAGCAGTGGCGGTGAGGGGGGGGGCGCCCTGTCAACAGCCCCAGCCCCAGCACAGCACAGAGAGCTCCCAAGACTGGTGGGGTGCAGGGACAGGGTCTCCTGGGGGGGCACCCCAGGCAGAAGGGTGTACCAACACCCCCCCAGCCTGCTGCGGTAGGGGCGCCCCCTCCTCCCCTCCACCACACACCCACCCACTCCCACGTGGCAACACCCACTGTGCTGTTCATACTCTCCCCCCCCCATGGCTCTTTCCTGATCAACTCTGTCACTGGACACAGCTCCCTGGATTCTGGGGTCCCTTTAACCCCTTTGCTGGCTCCTCTTGTCTGTCCAAGTGGCCATAAGTCCCTCAAGGGGCCTAGCTCCTCCTCCTCCTCCCTCCCTCCCTTCTTTCTTCTTTCCCTCCCTCCCTGTCCTCTCCCTTCCCTCCCCCTCCCTCCCTCTCTTTCTTTGTCTTCCTCCCTCTCCTTCCTTTCTCCTTTCCTTCGTCCACTCTTCCTTTCTTCCTCCTTCCTTCCTTCCTTCCTTCTCTCTCTCCCTCCCTCCCTCCCTCCCTGCCTCCCTCTCTCTCCCTCCCTCCCTCCCGCCCTCCCTCCATTTAATTTTAGTTGATTTATTTTTGGCAGTGTTCTGGGGACTCGGCACGCTGATCTTGCTAAGTGTGCGCTCAACCACACCTGTGCCCTTAACGCTGGCCATTTCTAAGGGAGGCTGGAGGCTGGAGGCTGGAGGCTGGAGGCTGGAGGGCAGAGCCTATGCGGTCAGCCTATGCCCTACAGTTGACACAAACTACTCTTCCTTCCCCCTCCCCTCCCCTCCTCTCCCCTTTCTTTCCCTGTCCTCCCCTTCTTCTACAGGGACAGCTGGCCTAGGAGGGAGATGGATGGGAAGGGCCGGGAACAGGGCTCTTCTGTGGACAGGACTTTGATATCCTGGGTGAGAGAAAGGTGAGAGGGCAGGGAGGGTGAGGTGAAAGTGAGAGTCCCGGGCGAGCAGGGGGTGGGGTTAGAAGTGAGACTGGAGGAAAGAGCCTGGGGTCTCAGGCCTTGGCAAAGCAGGTGGAGAGGAAGGAGGAGCCAGGGAAGATTCCAGGATGCTCCTTAGCGCCTGGCTGGCCTCGATTTTCCTCTAGGGCACGGATGGGAGGTTGTGTGGCAGGGAGCGTGATGCCCCCGGGGGGCGGGGCCTGGGATTTTACGTGGGTTAGGAATAAATGCCAGAAGAGAGGCTGATGCATTGCTCAGGCCAGTGGCCAGCGGGTCCCGTAAGGGTCCAGGTTTGGAGCCCTCGGGAATGGGCAGAGGCCCTACTCTGCTGCCTCCTGTGCAGTGAGGATTCCCCCACTCTACCACCCCACTCAGTGGGGGCCACGGGAGTCTCAGGATGCCACAGGAGACTCCATCCCACACAGCCAACAGGCTGGGGCTGAGACTCAGGGGTGGAGAGCGCTGGCCCAGCAGGCTCCGGTTGGTCCCCAACACCACAAAAGAACGGCCCCCTTCCCCAAATTGTTGCAGTAGGTGGAAAAGAGCTCCGGGGTCAGAAAGAGAAGATCGCAGCTTTATTCACACATAGAATCATATGTGGGACATGGTTAGACGGACTTTAGAAATATCATATTGTCATCTTAGCTATCCATGGAGGCGGCTGAGGTCGGAGGCTCAGGATTAGAAGTCAGCCGGGTAGACAAGTCCATGAGATTCTCATCGCCAGTTAACCAGCCAAAGGCTCTCCTTCAAATGGTAGAGCCCCAGCCTTGAAGGAAAAAGCCAAGCTGAGAGTCCGAACCACCCCCCCAAAAAAGAAATATTACACAGCTGGCCTATCACCCCCCAAATCAGAAAATAAGGTTATGTATAAAGAAGCCTCCAGACCGGATTCCTTACCTTTTGTCAGATTGAATAATCCGCATTAACTTTTGCCCCTCTATCTTTCTAAACATCAGGGCGCGTGTCCGAGTGGACTTAGGCAAAAACAAGCTGAGTTCTGTAACGTACGTAGTTGGTGAGCCACACGATTATTTGCTGGCAATTAGGATCTTCGTTCTGTGAGAACACTGGGCTTGCCATCTATTCTGCCTCAGTTTCCCCGAGGAACAGATCAAACTATTAAGGCCTATCCTTCAAGGTGTTGGTAAAAAAAAAAAAAAAAATCCTCACCGCAGGAGGTACAAGCAACCTTTGTAAGATTTCTCCCTAAAACAAAGGCTCCACTTTCTGTCAGCGCAGCCAGACAGGCTGAGCTTGAAGTGTGCGTGTGTGTGTGTGTGTGTGTGTGTGTGTGCGTGCGTGTGTGTGTGTGTGTGTGTGTCTGTGTGTCTGTGTGTGCGCCAGTCCTGAGGTTTGAACTCAGAGCTCCAGGCACTGTCCTGGGGCTTCTTTTGCTCAAGGCTAGTGCTCTATCATTTGAGCCGCAGGGTTACTTCCAGCTTTTTTGGTGAGCTCTGGAGTTAAGAGTCCTGCAGGCTTCCCTGCCTGGGCCAACTTCAAACTTAAATCCTCAGATCTCAGCCTCCTGTGTAGCTAGGATGACAGGCGTGAGCCAGCGGTGCCTGGAAGGATTTTTGTTTTTATTGGTTTGTATTAGTCATACAGTGGGGATTTCATCGTTGTATTTCTAGTTTACACTGTATTCCAAACCCCCATCTCCCCCTTTCTTCCTTTTTTTCTCCCTCTCTCCTTCCTTCCTTCCTTCCTTCCTTCCTTCCTTCCTTCCTTTCTCTTTCTTCCCAGGATGGAGAAGGGTGATGGAAGCCAAGAGGAGGACTTCCGCTTAGATTGTCGCCACCAGGGATATTCGACTCGTAAGTACCTGGCGGCCAATCCTCAGGATCCTCTCCAACCCCCCCCCCCCAGCACCTCTGCTTGCCACCAATCTTCAGGGCCCTCCCCACACACCTCTGTCTGGAGACACTGAGGCTGGGCTCTCCGCATACAGACCTGTGTCCCCAAGCTGCAGCTGTCACATCAGGCTCGGTGCAGAGGCAGAGGCAGACCAGGAAAACAGTAAAGACCTGTGGACAGTCATGGTTCTGATCTGGCTCAGGAAAGGAGAAAGAGAGAGAGAGAGAGAGAGAGAGAGAGAGAGAGAGAGAGAGAGAGAGAGAGAGAGAGAGAGAGAGAGAGAGAGGACTTCACCAAGTCAAGGGTGCTCCAGACCCTAAATCAGTACACACACACACACACACACACACACACACACACACACACGAGTAAATGAGGTTCAAGAAGCAAAGGGAAGAGGAAGAGCTGCTGGGAAGCCGAGCTGCGGGGACGGATGGGCGGCAGGACACTGGCCTTGTGGTGGACCCACAAGCCAAGCCTTTCAATGCGTTGTGAATTCTGCGTCCTGAGCATGCGCGGGGTCCTCTCCTGGTGTCTCCTGGGAGCTGTGTACCCCCGATTCCTAAGTACCAGCCCTGCTCCACCTCCACCCGTGTGCCCAGTGCTTGTTCTCGTGTCACCGGAGAACACAGAGGCTCTGGCTGGTTCCCACTCCACAGAACAGCACTGGTGGCTCACGCCTGTCATCCTAGCTACTCAGGAGATCTGAGGATCCTGGTTCGAATCCAGCCTAGGTGGGAAAGCCTGTGAGACTCTGATCTCCAATTTGCCACCTTCCCCACCCACCGTCTCCCCCCAGAAAAATCCAGACATGGAATTGTGGCCCTAATGATAGACTGCTAGCCTTTGGGTCAAAAGCCTCAGGAGTTATAGTGCCCAAGCCCTGAGTTCAAGCCCAGCAGAGTTTCACAATGCTTCTGCCTGGAGCAGCTGGCAGAAGGCTGAGCACGGGCTTGCTCAGGGGAGGGTGCATCCAGCCTGGAGAACGAGGGCTGGCTTTTTCCTGCAGCCGGGGAAACTGAGGCTCTGAACGCCATCCGCTTTGCTGAGATCGCTTACCCCACTGGGCGATGTTCACATCTTACCACCCACTCCGGGCCCTGATTCATCCCTTCCCACGTCCCCTCTGACAGCTGGGACCCGAAGCCCACCCTTCCGGGGGCCGTGCACCTGCTCTCTGCTCTGCCCCCACGCTGGGCCGCTCAGTCTCTCAGTGCATGGCTTGTTTTTGTCCCCTTGTTAAATTTCATCTGAAAAGGCCCCTTCCCCTGAGGAGTCATCTCTAACTTACACCGGTCTGCTTATCCAACACCTGCTCATTCTTCCTTCCTCCCTCTCTCCTTTCTCCCTCCTTTCCTCCCCCTTTACCCTCCTTCTTCGTATGCCTCCTTTCTATCCAGGATTGCAGTCACGAGCTGTCATGTCTCACTTCTTTATTGAGATGAGGTCTTGATAACCAATTGACTGGCCTGGCCTTGAACCTTGACCTTAATTTCTATCTCCTGAGTGTCTGGATTAGAAGCATGATCCACTCACCTCACCCAGCTTACACATTCTCTTCTTCCTAGCTTTGCCCCTCTTGGAGACTCGCTTCCGTATTTCATGTCCACCTCCTGTCTGGTCAGCTGTCGCCTGTATCTTGGGGACAGCGTGGCACACAGTATGAGTGCGTTACTTGTGTGACTCACCCCTGCCTCCCATCCCAGCCACTATGTCTACATAAGCGGTGGCATCAATGCTTCTAACTCTGGGCTTCCCTGGCTTGAACTCAGCCTCGCCTTGTTCTCTTTGAAGAATGAGTTGGCTACTGAAGGCTTCCTTGGGGACATTGTGGTGCCACCCGCTAGCTGGGGACACATGGAAGGTGACATGGAAGGCGATGGAGCAGGGCTGTCCCTCTGTGTCCGGGGTGGCTGGGATCTGCACTAGATCACGGCTGTCACTGTTTCCAGGCTGTGCCTGGAAGTTCAGGCTTCTGGGAACTTCCGTCTAGACAGGCCCCAGCCGCGGCGGCCCTGGTCACAGCAGAGGGAATTTCAAGGCTGAGCCCACAGCAACTTGGCATTTTTATTAGATCGAAATCAAATGCAATCAGGGGCGCCTCAAGTCTCCTCCTTTATTAACATGGAAACAGGCTGTGTTTATGAAATAAATATCAGATATCAATGGCGGTGTTCTGGGAGTGCAGGCGGGGGGACCCAGGCACTGGGCTGGTGGTGGCGGGGATTTTGGGGGGGGGGTTGTTTGTGTGAGGCTGGGAGGGTCACCCACCCTCCGTGTGGGATGGGCTGGGGATAGAAGAAACCACGGGGGTGCAGGTGAGTCTGGCTGCCTCTGCACTCAGCACCCAGAACTCAGCACCCAGCACAGGGATGTAGCCCCAGGCTCTGCCTCCAGCCCAGCGCCCTCTGCTTTCCACTTGTCTTCGTGGCTCATCTTTCCAGCACAGCTCGCTGGGCTTTCCATAGCTCTTAAAACCTTCACGGGCTAGCCAATAGTCTGTTTCTGCCAGGGATGGTGTCTTCCCTCCCGCCGTGGGGCATGTGCCATGGGGCATGTTGGGGGTTAGCCAGTGCTGCACAGTCCAGAAAGGCAGCCTGGCACTGAGGGGGGGTGGTATGGGGTGCCCAAAAAGATTCTGAACCCAGGGCCTTACTTACACTTAATATATAGGTGTTCTACCACCTCAGCCACGGGCCAGCCCTCTCTCACGCTCCCCTTGTCATTCTTTCCTTCTTGTTGACTTTGCCAAAGGTGGAAATGGTTTTTTGGTGGGTCCAGGCCTGCCAGCAGGCAAGAAGACACTGCTTGGTTTGCAAAGGATTCAAAAGATTCTTTTTTAACTTTTTGTCGTCATTTTGGAGAGATTTTATTTTGAAATGTGCATTCTCAGCTTCTCTGAATATTTTGGGAGATCTGACCCAGCACATACACGCGGGCAGGCACACTCCCACAGACACACAGACACCCATAATCCTAGTTATTCAAGAGGCTAAGCTCTGAACATTGTGGTTGAAAGTCAGCCGAAAGTTTTCTCTCCAATTACCCACCAAAAAAAAAAAAAAAAAAAAAAAAAGCTGTGGCTCAAGTGGTAGAGTGCCAGCCTTGAAAGAGTAAATCTAAGGAGGGCAAGCTCCAGTCCTGGTACACCCCCAAAATTTAACCACATTTACTTACCCAGTTCCCATATGGAGACCAGGGTTCAGATAGCCAGGAAAACTGTGTGTGACCACCTCTAAATACTCACTGAGAAGCCAAGCAAACCTTTTCCGAGCACCAAATATTTGCTTCTGTATTTGGAAAAAACCAACAAACATACCAATCCAAACACCTTTATCTTAGCAGCGACACTTCTAAATGACAACTGTTTTAGTCTCTAAGGCCAAAAGCAACATTTCTTTTCAAGGCCAGATTAATTTTAGAACTTTTGCAAAGTGTTCCTTTATTTAAAAACAACAAAAAACAAAAACAAAAAAAACAACAACAAAAAAAACAGGTGGGGGTGGGAGAAGCCTGGCATCGGTGGTTCACACCAATAATCCCAGCTACTCAGGAGGCTGAGATCTGAGGATTCGGGTTCAAAGCCAGCCCATGAGACGTGGAGATAAGAGCCTCATGGAGCCAGCGTCTGGCTCCATCAGAAGTAACCACCAGAAAACCTAAGTGGTGCTATGGCTACAAGTGGCAGAGCATTGACCAACACACACACACACACACACACACACACACACACACACACACACACACACACGACCATCTCCATCCTCCCACCTCTCCACTGTTCCTGACCCAGCTATTTGGGGGTGAAGGGGGAGCCGTGAGCTCTCCGTCCTTAGAGGTACTCAGACAAGACCTCAACTCTGTTAGGCTTCTGTGGCTCAGAGGTTGTGGGCAGGTAGACAGACACAAAGGTGGACTGCCAGGAGGACAGCGGGTGAATGGGGTGGGTGTGGCAGGGTGGTAGGAACACAGACGGGAGGATGGGCACACAGGTGGGCTGGGGAGGTGGTGGAGGGGGAGTTTCAGCCCTGGCCCTCGTCTCTTGCAGGACACCAAGCCTCACACATGGCTGACTCCTGGCCCCGGAGCTCCTCTCAGGAGGCACCAGAGCTAAGCCGTCAGTGTTGGGTGCTGGGCCACTGGGTGTGAGGATCCGGCCGGGCCCTGTGCCCACCGTCGTGGCTGCTACCACCCTCCCTACCATGCCGCTCATCCAGGACTCTGGACCCCTTGGCCAGGTCCTGTGGACTCAGCCTGTGGCCGAGGATAAGCCAGGCTCAGCCTGTCACCACCTGCCAAATGCCTGGGTCCCAGGGCCCTGAGCTGCACTAGCAGAGCCAAGGGGACACGCAGGCGCACAAGGACCTGGGCACCACGGCCGGAAATCCTGCCACCATGGCAGAGCTCTGTGGGTACCACCTGGATGCTAGGAAAGAGACCTGGCCACTGGCCACCAGATGCTGGGTACCCACCACCGGCCAGGGGGCTGATGGGGGGCCCAGGGGGCAGGACCCTGTGGGGACAGGGGCCTTCCTGAAGGAGGGGCAGCAGCTGGCACTGCGGGGAGGGGGGGGTCACACAGCAGGCACACAGTAGGGGCTCAATAAATGCTTGTTGAACCTGTTTTCATACTGTGTTCAGCCCTGTTGCTCCCACAGCTTCCTATGGAGTCCATGGGTGAGGGCCCAGAGTTCAAGGTCAAGGGTAGATGGTTGGGAGGGTGGGGGTGATGGGTCATGTGACCCAGAGCGGGATGGATAAGGCTGACTGATCCCAGATGTTGGGTGCTAGATGGGTCCTGAGAGGAGAGAGGAGAGAACCACATTTGTCCTGCCATCCACTCTGGGCCTAGGGCCACCTAGACACCCTGGGAATGTGATTTCTGTTGTAGGATGGCACAGCGGAGGGCAACAGGGGCCGAGAAATCTGTGAGGAGTGCAGGTTGCCATGGGCAAAGCCACTGAACCAGGACTCCACTCTCCAAGTCCAGGATCCAGGGTGCCCCACCCCTTCTTAGAAGGATGTCGACTCAGGCAGAGCATATTCTTCTCCCTCACCCGCCCATCCACGTACCCTCTACTGTCCATCATCCATCTATCTACCTACCTACTTACCATCCATCCATCCACTCATCCACCCACCTATCCAACCCTCATCTACCACCACCCACCCACCCACCCACCCATCCACATACCCTTTACTGTCCATCATCCATCTATCCACCTACCTACCACTCATCCACCATTCCATCCACCCACCCACCCATCTACCTATTATCCACCCATCCATCCACCCATCCATTTATCCATCCACCCTTCCATCCACCCACCCACCCATCTACCTATTATCCACCCATCCATCCACCCATCCGTTTATCCATCCACCCATCTATCCATCCATCCTCCCGTCTATCCATCCATCCACCCACCCACCCATCTACCCATCAACCATCCTTTCATCCATCCACTCATCCACTCATCTGTCATCCATTCACCTGCCCACCCATTTATTCATCACCCATCATTCATCCATCTGTCCACCCACCCATCCACCCACCCAACCACCCATCCATCCATCCATCCACCCATCCACCCACCCATCCATCCATCCATCCATCCATCAATCTGCTCATCCATTTACCCACCCATCTACCACCCATCCATCTATTATCTAGTCACTGCTCATCCATCCATCCATCCATCCATTCTTCACCTGGCATCTGTGTGTCCACTGAAGTCATTCACCCTGCTGCCCTGCTTTGTGCCGGCTGAAAGGCTGGTGGGGGTGTGTGGAGGGGGAGGACCAAAGGAATGAGAGCAACCCAGATGCAGATACCTGGCCTGGGAGCTGGAAGCCGTGTTATGGGGTGGCTGGTCCTGAAGATGTGTGGATACTTGTGGGGTGCATTCTAGAAGACCCCCACAGTCTAGGCAGGGGCAGATGTGGGAGATGCACCTCTTTCCTGTCCTCCTCATGAAGGGGAGAAGGGTGTGGCTTACACTGGTGGTCCTGGGGGTGGCACCAGACTCAGCAGCCAGGAGGGAGGGCAAGGAATGGGGCTTGGGGGAGACTGACCAGGGAGGAGGGATGGAAAGTGAGCATTTCGGGGACACCTGGAGGAGGGGCGTACTCCTCCACCCATTCAGATTGCAGACAGCGATGTGGCCATCATCTTGCGCTGGCTCCGTAGGGCTGAGGGCCTCCCGTGCAGGGCTGGGATGAGCCTGGGAAGGGGCCCAGGGCCCAGGCGGAAATGGCTTTGTCCTCTTTCCAGAAGGAGCACAGCAAGAAGGCTGCTGGTTAGACCAAGAGGCGCCCATCCTGAGCGCGGCTGTCTGTCTGCCCATGGCAGGGCCGCTGCGAGCGAGGCAGCCCCTTCTTCCACCCTGCCATGGCCCCTGCGTCCAGCTGAGGAAGGCCCAGTGGGTGGTCACCACAGGAGCCGGCGCCCGTCTGGTCCCTGGCTGTGTCACTTCACGGGTGCATGGCCAGGCCTGCCCTGTGGTACTCAGCTGGCACCATGACACACCTGGGTGCCCAGGCACCTTGGGGCCAAGGTCCTCGCCCAGGCCTCTTAGGAAACATGGTTGATGTCCCCCACCCCGGCTGGTGGCTGTCATGAGTGGTCACCCCATGGCACCCAGCCCTGCCATCCCATCCCAGCCACACGCTGGTCCGGGTAATGGAAACGTCAGTGTGATTCATGGGCAACAGCCAGCCAGGCCGGAAGACGAGGCCAGTGGGGGGCGTAAGGTGTGGGGTAAGGTGTGTGGAGGCAAAGGCATGTGCCAAGGCTCGACGTGGACCAGGCAGTACTATGGCAAGAGAATGTGCTTAGAGCCCTGTGGAGGACAGGAAGGCTTCTGTGGGTCCCTACCAGCTGTGGTGAGGGCATCTGGAGAGGACGCTGGGGGCCATGGAGGCTTTGTGGGACTGCCTGAGTAGATGACCGGTGTGGGAGATGTGCAGAGTGAGGGTGGGGGCCCTGGAGGGCAGAGGACAAGAGCAAAACCACTGGTCATGGGGGAAAGCCCATCTCCTCCACACCGCACAGGGAGAAGCAGCGTGGGGGAGAGGGGTGTCCAGCCCCAGTGTCCAATCCCCAGAGACACATTTCATGGCCCTGACCCTGGCCTGGCCAATGGCTGTGGCTGGGCAGGGGAGTGGCCATCTGACTGGATGGCGAGGGTCCAGGGAGCAGTGGAGACAGTGTGTGCCACGAGGAGGTGGAAGGAGGGGCTTGCAGTGAACCAGTCAGCCCGAGGCCAGAAACACCCTGGAAATGGGAGGGAGTGGGAAGGGGCGGAGACTATTTGCTCTGGACAGAGCCAGCGTCACTTCCAGTCCTCAGATCCCTTCTCCTGCTGCCTCTGCGGGTGCCCCCTTGAAACAAGGGCGATCTTGAGACTGGGCAGGGGAGGCTGTGCATCTCTGAGGGCTGGGTAGAGCCCATGCCATGCTTCCAGGACACCCCTGCTGCCTGGACAAGGAAGCCCAGGCCAGGTTCCTGTTCAGGGTCACAAGGCCAGGTAGTGATGGAGTCTGTACTTGAGCTGACGCCTGCCAACCTCAGGACCACTGCTCACCACCACCCAGCATGGGCGGGCATCTCCCACCCTTGCCTTCTGCACCCCCGGGCGGTGAGCTGGAAACGGGACAAGATCGCAATGGTGTGGACTGCAACTACAGGAGGCCTCCCGGAGCTCTGCCCGCTCCTCCCCAGGCATCTGGCAGCCTTGGGCAGGTCCCCAACAACCCGGCAACAGCCTGAGGTTCACGGATGCTCTGGGGGTGCAGAAGTCCCATTTTCCCACAACAGCAGAGGGTGGGCTGAGGGGCAGGGCTGACCTCTCCTCCCACCTCTGGGCACCTCAGGGAAGCCCTGGCAGTGCCTGGGAGCCATGGCAGGATGAAGGTGGCACACGGATCCTGTTGTGTTTGCTTAACACTGACAAGTGGACTGCCTGGGTGTCTGGCACATGTGGGCTGTGGTGGGGGTCACTGGGGCGTGCTCCAGTGGCTCCTGGAGGGCCTGCCTGCCCTGGGACCACAGTCCTCGACAGCTTGGACCCTCAGAGGCCTCTCAGTCCTGGCACGGGATGGCTGACTGCAGTCGTGCCCCTCACCGACGGCTCTGCTGCACCTTTATCTTGGGGGCTGGCACTGGACTTGACCCCAAGGCCTGGGCGCCGTCCCTGAGCTTCTGTGTTTGTTTTTCCCCTCAAGACTGGTGCTCTACCAGTTGAGTCAAAGCTCCAACTTTTGGGGTGGTCAATTGGAGAGAAGAATCTCACAGATTTTTGCTTCCCACGCTGGCTTTCAAGCCTTCTGAGGAACTGGGAAGACAGGGGTGCACTGCCGGCATCTGGCTGCTATTCTTAATAACATCTTTTATTGATTTGCAAGAGAAAAATATAGAAATTTATGACAAAGTTGTACCTGTATAGTTCCCTTTCTTCCTCCTAGATTCTATGGTACCAGAATTATTAGACACACCCACAGGATTCTGGATGCGAGTGTGTGAATCCTGGTGGCTCCCCCCCCCACACACACACACACGAGTCCAGCCTGGAGCGAGGACCCTGGCCCCAGGGCTCCCCAGAGCTGAGTGGAGGGCCTGGGGGGGATGAACCATCTCCCCAAAACACAACCCCTCTCTGCACACCGGCCTTGCCTTCCAGATGCAAAGCCTATTTGCATAGCTGAGCAGGGCTCAGGGCTGGTAAATTGTCTGTGGGCTCTGGGTTGCATGGAAATGAACTCCTGGGCCAGTAGCAGCCAAACAACCGATTGGTGTTTGGAACAAGAAATGACCCACCACTGGGAAATCAGTTAGGTCCCTGCTCTAAGCTTGTGACACAGAAGGACAGGGAGGTGTCCTGGGCTCCCCTCGGCTGGGGGGCGGGGTACGGGCACATTTCCTGCTCACCTGGAGGAGGCTGGAAGGGGAGAGGGAGGGGCCGAACCTCACCCAGAGCACACAAGGGAAAGGAAAGAGGAAGGAGTGCGGAGTGATGCGAGGTGACTGTCCGGCAGACCAGGATGGAGGGGTAGGGGAGCTGGAGCCCCCACCTAAGTTTACTTCCTTTGCTCAGATCACACACTCTTGGTCAATCTGGTCTTGAGCTTTGCAAGAGGGCAGAGGCCCCGGCCCCCCTGGGCAGGGCTACAGACAGGCCAGAGTGCCCAAGCAGTCCAGAGCTGAGGCCCAGAGGCCTGGCAGCCATCAGGGGCGTGGCCACCTCCGCCTGGACCAATGAGGGCCCAGCTGTCGGGTGTGAGTACAGCCTGGCCCCACCCTACCGGGCCTGCTCAGGGCCTCAGATGCTGGACCAGAGCTCTCTGCCTGGACCCAGGAGAGGTCCAGGGCCCAGTGTCCCCAGCTCCTGCAGCTGGCCACGCCCTCCATGTGACTCCTGTGGCTCCCGGAGCTGTCACTCCCCTCCCTCCATGTCCCTGTCCCTCTATGCCAAGTCCTCCAGCCTCTGGGGTCCTGGCTGGTGGACGCCCAGAGTCACCAGGGCGGAGCAGGGCCAGGCTGGCATCACATAGCACCCTCAGCATCGCCGCGGCCTGGCCGGCTCCTTCTCGCTGATGCAGGTCTTGGGGCGCAGAGCTGCGGAACGGAGAGGGCACGGTCACCCAGCCGTAACTGTACCCTGGGGGGACACCCCCCACACACCACGGGGCGGCCGCCCACCTGGGTCTGCGATGCTCGCCTTCCTTCTGGTGTTGGTGATGACCTGGTTTTCGTTCATCATCTGGACGTCCTGGTCCTCGCCCCAGTTGCTGTGAGGAGGAGGGGACAGGAGAGACCCTAAGGCCCGGGGTGCACCCAGGGTCCCTGCTTCCCTCCTCCCTCGGGCAGGCCAGGGGGCACACCTGGGGATGGGGTGCTTCTGGCCAGCGGCGTCGGCGTCCTCGGTGAAGAGGATGGTGTGGTGGGGCACTGTGGGCTCACAGGTGGGCAGGATGCCCCCCACCAGGTGGTTCACCATGGCCAGGACACCATTGTACACCAGCAAGTCGTCCACCAGCAGCTGGACGGACACGGAAGGTTCCAGATCCCATGTCCACCCTCGACCCCGGGGCACGGTGGAGCCCTGGCTGCTCTAAGTCAAACTTTCTCCTGTGAAGTCAGTGTGGGCAGCAAGTATGGGACCCTACTGTGTGTCAGCTGGCACGTCGACCTACTGTGTGCCGACCTGCACAAGGATTCCAGCAAAGGTGACCCTACTGTGTGCCTGTCTGCGTGCTGATCCCAAGCAAGTACAGACCTACTGTGTGCCTGGCAGGCAGGATGACTCTAGCAAGGACCCAACGACTGTGTGCCCGGCTTGCACAATGATCCCAGGTTTTCATGACTAAAGGGAAGAGGTACATTATTCTTAGCCAGGGCCACAAAGAAGAAACTGAGGCTGGGGGCAAACCTGGGTCTCTGTCCCCAGGTGCAGTCACCTCCTGGAGCCAGAGGGACTGGCAAGGAAAGCCAAATTCAGGGTTGGGGGGGGGCGTTGTCCCCGCGGTCAGCTCCTATCGCCTCTGGTTGGTGAGGACTTACACCAAACTCCTTCACCCCTCGGAGGGGGGTTTTTGCGTAGTTCCACAGCTTGACCATGGACACGGTGGTGGGCAGGTCAAAGATGACATAGACCCGGTTCACCTGTGGGGACAGCGCTGGTGTCGGGGGTGGGGAGAGCCCGGGGGGCCTGCAGCGCTGCTGTGCTGCATCCACCGGGCAGGGGAGGCCGGGAGCCCCTGGGCCTTTCATCTCCCAAGCCCATCGAGAGTCGGGTCACGTGTGGCTGCCTTTGCAGCAGATCGCTGAGCTGGCTCTGGCTGAGGCTGTTTCCTTGGGCTGTCAGGGAGCTGGGGACTCCAGGCAAGTACAGCTGTGGGCTTCATGGGGTCCCCAGTGCCAGTCAGGAGTCTGCAGTGCCCTGACCCCTTTTTGTCCCCTGGCTGAATCCGAGGAGAAGCAAGGCCTGGGTCCTAATTGTCACCCCAGTGGGCGGGGCTGCTGACCAGTGCAGATCCCAACAGCCCCCCCACTGACCCTTCTCCCCACCCTGCACGGTGACCCCTGACAGATGAGGAGGCCCTGGGAAGGCGAAAGCAGCACTGGGTGTTGGCAGGGACCACGGTCCTGGCCTGTGGCTTCCTTGGGGCCCTGGAGGCTGGGGGAGGGGAAAGGGTGGGAGGAGGGATGCTGTGGGGAGGGGGTCTGAGGCTCCTGGTCACGTGAGAGGTCTGGTGAAGGCAGATGGGGAATGCCTGGCCCCCACCGTGCAGAGCTGAGGCTGGAGCTAATCGCTGACCCCAGCCAAGGGAACACGAGCTCCCCACAAGGCTCCATGGGGTAGCCCTGCTGTGTGCACACGCAGGCGCTGGAAGGACGCCAGCTGGCCACCTGTACCCATCCAGACCTCCCTCCTCCATCCCCTCTGGGGTGAGTCGGCCTGGTGGTAGAGTTCATCTCTCAGCAAACAGGGGCGTTCTTGGGGCCACAGCAGAGAGTGCAGGGAGCAGGGAAACTGAGTCGGCGGTTGGCCTGACTGACCAGACAGACGTGGGGCCTGGGGGAGGGCAGGGCTTCCATGTGGGAGCTGAGGGCCTGAGGCATAGGGAGGGGCAGAAAGGGCCAGGAGACCTCCAGGAGGTAGAGGGCAAGAAGGAGAGGAGGAGACTGTGAGCAGGAAAATGGCCTGTGCACCCCAGGCCGGTGGGAAGGGGGCCGGGCACCCACCAGGCCGGGCAGGATGGGTGCCAGCCACATGTGCCTGCCGTCGCTGGTGTCGTTCACGCCGTCGATGAGCTTGTCTGGCGTGCGCACGTCCCCACGCACGGCCTCCAGTACGTTCACGCTGTCCGGGAAGGCGGCGATGTCTGAGGGGAGCTAAGGGGACACTGCAGAGCAGGGAGCTGGGGTCACCGCCACGGGTGAAGGGGGAGTGCAGAGGACATGACTACAGCTCAGCCTGGCAGGTGAGGGCCAGGGCAAGACCCAGGGCAAGGGGCAGCTTGGCCCAGTGGTAGCCACTGGATAGCTTCCAGGAGAAGCTGGATAGGAAGCATCACTTGAAGTGGCTCGTGACTAGTTTGGAAAATAATTCGAGAACCCACCCTGGGATCAGGATGCCCAGAAGTGGAGGCAAAGCGTTCCAGCGTCATCAATTCAGAGCATGCTGTGTGGAACGACAGGTCTCCCCTGCAGACCTTGTCAGAGCCTTTACAACTCCACAGTGCCTGGTTCTCCCTCCCCTCTCCACCAGAGACTCTGGGCTGCAGAGGCCAGGCTAGTGCTGCCTGGCTGGGGTCAGCGATGGGTCCTGGATCCTGGGGGCCCTTCCCTGTGGCCCAGGCTCCCTCTGGGCTCGCCCCATGCCCTGTCTGTAAAGGATACTGTTTTCTGACAGGGGGATTTTGTCTCCTCGCTCGTTGTACAGCTCCAGCCCCGTGAGGCCGATGTAGTAGGGGTCCCCCCAGCTGGTCAGAAGCCGAAACTGGAAGATGACTGGCCATGGGGTTAAAGAAGAAGAGGGGGGAACAGAACCAGGACAAAGATAACAGGGATTCCCACCCCTTGGTCAGCTTACATGAAAGAGGAACAGTGGGTGCTTTGCTTTCCCCAGGACCTAGGTCCATTAAATATGCACGATGTCCACTTCTCTTTCATCGGAACTGGCCAATCCCAAACCTTCCTCAGGTCCCAGGGCTTGGGACAGGAAGAGATCCATGAGCTGAGGTGGCTGTGTGGTGCTGGGGCGCCACTCCGACTTGTGCCTCAGTTTCCCTGGCTGTGCAATGACAGCTTTTTCTCCCCCTCTGGAGGACAGTGTAGGGGAGGCCACAAGAGGCCATGCCAGCAGAGGAGGCCATGGGACAGTCACCAGGCTTGGTCACAGGCAGGCCAAGTCCTTTGCAGAGCAGCAGCTGGAGGGCAGGGGGGGACTCTCTAGTCTGGCCTGCTCCGGGGACAAGACACACGGCCTCTGTGCCTCCACCTGCCTTCTTTCCTGTCTCTCCTCCCTCCCCCCACCCCTACCTTCTTTTTGACACTGGCTAAGTAGCCCAGGCTGGCCTGGGACTCTTGGTGCTCCTGGCTCTGTGCTCTGAGTGCTGGGCTATGCCATGGCCTCAGCTATGCCAGGGATGGACACACAGGTTGGGGTTCCCGGTGCACTCTCGGAGGGCAGAGGGCACAGCCCTCATCCTGGGTGTGTGTGTGAGGGGGGGTGTCTCGGAACCCCGAGCTTGTCTGCCTCTGCCTTGGTTTCCCTGTGGGACTGGTCAGCCCGAGAGAGGATACAGCCACAGGGCATAAGCGGGGCCTCGTAGTCCATGCTGGAACGTTCTAGGCTTTTCCAGTCCAGCCTGGAAAGACAAATGGGCATGGGAAAAAGACTCCTGGAGTCTCAGGGGAGGGCACTGAAGAAATGAGCTCTCCTCCCACTCCAGTTCAGCATGGTGGCCCAGCACCTGGGAGGTGGTCACGGCCAAGGCTCCAGCGAGGCCGCCCATGCCCCCGGTCTCTTCCACACCAAGGGCAATGTCACACCTGGGTGGCTTCTCAGTGGGGAGGGGGGCAGGCAGCCTCACGTGGCCTCGCATCTGATGGTCTTTTCCACACCCCGCAGGGGCCAGCTCACCTCCGGGCGGGTGGGGGCGGCAGCGGGGCCTGCAGGTGGTCCACGAAGAGGATTTCTTGAGCGAAATCGAAGTGGCAGTTGCCTGGCCCTTTCCGGATAAGAAACCCTTCTGGCGGGGAGACGCACAGGCCATCCAGAGACACGTGAGTAATCTTGGCCTGCCAGATGACAGACCCAGGCTGCCTGAGCCACGGAATGGCAGGAGGGGGGGGACGGTAATCTGAGGAGCCCCAAGAGGGAGAACAGGGGAGGCTCAACCTCCCTCCCACACCAACAGTCCTACCCCGTGTCAGGCAGGGGGCAGAGGGAAGGTGGGTGAGGCACCTGTGCCGCATGTCGGAATGGCCAGTGGCTTGGTCAAGACCACGCCACGTCACCAGCTGCGGTGGCCTGTGGCTGCCCCGCATGGTGACCAAGGACAGATGTGAGCATGCATTCCCCCTCCCTGGGAGGTTGTACACGCTTGACTCTGCCTCCTCCTCCTGGCCCTCTGCCCCTGTGTGCGCTGGCCTGAGCCACCTGTCCTGCCTGCCTCGGCACCCTGCTCAAACCTAGAATCTGTCCTCATCTCCCTCCCTGGGGGATCCAGCAAGCCCTTCTCACAGTGCCCTCAGAGTTTTGGGGCTCTCCTGATGGCAGAAGCTATCCCGGCTTCTGTGAGATTGCTGGGCTCAGGGGCCTTTGACTGACAAAGGCCTCTCTTCTAAGCCACCATTTCCGGCAGCATGGCCAGCAAATATCAAAGGCCTGTGGCAGGTGGTCCATGTGGGAGGGGGAATGGGCAGAGGGGACCCTGGCCAACCTCTCCAGTTGGAGATGGGCCTGCCCAAGCCCCAGCTGGAGCAGGAGTGGGGCTCTGCCCTCCTCTGGCTGTCCTGGGGACCTCTGGTCTATCTCAGAAGGAGAAGGCTGCTCGATCCCTCCCTCCCTCCCAGGATGATACCCCAGCTCCTCATGGAATGTTCTGGAAGGTTCCTGTTCCTCTCCACAGGGCTGCCAGCCATTCCTTACAGGGTGCTACCCCTGTCCCCTGCTCACCCCTCGATAGGTGTCCTCGGGAGATTTATTGTAGTTCCAGAAACGCACACCAGCGATGCTTTCGGCTCTGTCGAAGCGGATCGTGATCATGTGGTCCAGGCCTGGCGAGAAGGGGACCAGCCACATGTGCTCATCCTCGGTGGTGACGTTGACCCCATCGATCAGCCTGCAGGTGGAGGGGGCGTGGCCGGTGAGATGGGACAGGGCGCGAGGTGGGGCTGAGCCAGATGGGACGGCACCTTCCCCAGGGCCCTGCCTGGCCGTGCTGGCCCACGCCCATGGAGGGCAGGTGATCAGGGCCCACCTCTGTGACACTGGAGGGCTCAGACAGCAGGGACAAACCAGGGTGAGAAGCAGCCTTCCCTGTTGAAGGCATCTGCCAGAAAAATGACCCCCATTCTTGAGTGCTCTGTTTCTCCTAAGGAAAATCCACCCCATCCATTGGGTAAGGCTCCCTGTAAGAAGATACTGATTACAGAACTGTTTATACTACAACAAACAGACTCATGAGGAAAAGAAAACAAAAACAGCAACGAAAGGGAGAAAAAAAAACAAAACAAAACACCTCGTTTCCATTTTCTGGAGTTCATTTCTTGAATAAAGGTTATTTTTAAATGATGAGAGGCACACAGGCATCGTGCTTTTTGTGCTCCTAAGAACAGTGTCCTTTGGTCTCACTGTGTGTGAATGCCTAGAGACCTGTGCATTTTTTGTTGTTGTGGCGTTCTGTTCCTTTTTGTCTTGTTTGTTCGTTTACTTGTCTTTGGGAGGGGAAAGGGAGGAGATACAGAAATGGAGGGACAAGGGGCCGGGAGTTTGGCCTAGTGGTTAAAGTGCTTGCCTAGCATGCATGAAGACCCGGGTTCGATTCCTCGGTACCACATACATAGAAAAAAAGCCGGAAGTGGTGCTGAGGCTCAAGTGGTAGAGCTCTAGCCTTGAGAAAATCCAAGGACAGTGTTCAGGCCCTGAGCTCAAGCCCAGGACTGGCAAAAAAAAAAAAAAAAGAAATGGAGGGACAAAGGTGAACGGATACAGCACTAGTACTCACCAGACCCTATGTGAAAAAATAAACTAAACAACTTGTGGGTGAGGACAGGAAGGGAAAAACAGAACAGGGGAAGGGGCAACACTATCCAAAAAGGGATGTACTCACTACCCAACTTACGTAATTGTAACCCTCTGTATATCAACTTTATAATGACCATAAAAAAATTCATGGAAAAAAAAACCATTTCACAGAATGAAAAGCTGAAAGACTTCAGTGGAACTAATTAGGGAAGGAAATATGTGGCTGACAGGGCAATGCAGGCACAGACAGCAGGGGCAAGGTCCCACAGCTGGGGTTGGGGTGGCAGCACCAGAGGAGATTGGGTGCCAGGGGCTGGGAGGCAGAGACTCTGATTTCCTATCTGCCACAGGACTGCAGGCCTGATGTGGGCCTGCATTGAGACAGGTGCCTGGCTTCTTTCTCCTGGTGGAATAGGGGTACCAGAGGAGCATGGGGGCTCTGGGCTGGGGATGGGTACAGGAAGAGGGCAGCCATGGTTGTAACTGGCCAGATCTGAGGGGTGTCCTCAAGTGTGTGCATCCCCGCCCCCCCCAAAAAAAATCTTGGCCACCTTGAGGCAGCCACATTGGGAAAGACTCAGGCTCAGGAAGCTACCATGCTTCCTAGATCTGAAAAATCAACTTTCTGGTTCTTTTACATCTTCAAGTTTGGGGCTTGAAATAAATCTTACAATCTAAGTGTTCATCCAAGGAGGTAATTTTTTTTTCTTCTCTCTCCTCTCTCTCTCTCTAAAAGGCTGTTATTAAATTGATGGATGGTGTGTCTCACAATTGCTGGCATCTTAAAAACGGTGCTGGATGTTGGTGGCGCTGAGCTAGCTGACTGAGGACAAAAGCCATTACCGTCCTGTCCTGGGGACGGGCCACCCGTCCTCAGTACAACTGTCGCCGTCTCTCAGCCCTGTTGACCTGCCAGGATACCCCAGTGACCTCCAGGCCCTTTCTTCCAACAGTCTGAGGAGCGAGAGCCAATCCAAGCTCGCTCCAGGGGCAGCAAAGAGACTATGTCCAGGCCTGAGCCAGGAAACAGACCTGGCACGCCTGGAGTACCTTCCCCCATCACAGCTGGCAAAGCTGTCAGGATAAGTGTCTCTTCTTCTTCTTCCCCCACTCCTCCTCCTCCTTTTTTTCCTCTTCCTCCTCTTCCTCCTCTTCCTCCTCCTCCTGCTTTTGGTGCTTAGAAGAAGGGCTTGAATTCAGGGTCTCAGGCTCTCACTGACTTTATTCTCTCAAGGCTGGCATTCTACCATTTGAGCCATAGCTCTACTTCTGACTTTTTGGTGGCTTAATGGAGATAGGAGTCTCGTAAACTTTTCCTGCCTAGGCTGGCTTTGGATTGCAATCCTCAGACCTCAGCCTCCTGAGCAGTGGAAATTACAGTTGTGAGCCACCAGCATCCAACCAGACAGGTCCGTTTCTAAAAGACTCAAAAGGGCTGGGTGGGCTCAGGGGTAGAACTTCAGCCCAGCAAGTGCAGGGCCCTGGGTTTAATCCCTGGCATTAGTAACAACAGCAATAATAATAATGGAAATGTTTGAGAGATTCCAGTGTCCAAGACTTTGGACAATGTAAGTGTCACAAAGCAAAACGGTGATAGCTTGATTAACGTGCTTACGTCCGTAAGTTCTCAGTGATCCTGCAGAGCTTTCAAGGTTTTAGAGAAACAGTTCACTGCTTTGAAGCAGGAGAAAGCTGGGAAATAATTACACATTGCCACAGCCCACTTGTTTGACTTGGACACAGAGAAAGGAAGTTACAGATGGGGCCTACCCCACTGTGCTCTCTTGAGCAAATTCTCCAAATGAAGAATGAGGGAGCAACCAGTACCACCTCCCACCCCCACCAGTTCACAGCCCTGGGTGAGTGAATGGCGGAGCTGGGACCTGAGATCTGAGGATTGTGATTCAAAGTCAGCCCAGGAAGAAAAGTCGGTAAGACTCTTATCTCAAATTCACCACCCAAAAGCCAGAAGTAAAGCCATGGCCCTCGTGATGGGAAAGAGAACTCAGGGACAGCTCCAGAATCAGTATGTGTGTACACACACACATACACACACACACACACATACACACACACACACACACACACACACACACACACACACACAAACAAACAAATAGGGGGCAAGAGGACAGACAGGATCTGAACTCCCAGCCCTTTGGTCCGAGCCCTAGGGGCTAAGCCTCAGTCTATGGGTGTCAGGTCCCTGTGCATGGATGCTGTGGCCCAGACTTGTCCCTCATGGAACCTGGCCCAGCCTTGGTTTGTGGAACATGGCAAAAGCAGAGGCAGTATAGCCATGGCCGCTGCTGGAGCCCTCATTGGTGATCGAACTGGTGCCCGTGGAGGGGAGAGACCCAGAGGGCTCAAAGGCAACCACAGGTGCATCCACGGAGGAGCTGTGCAAGAGGCAGCCGTGAGGCCAGCGCTCTGTGGAACCCTGGGGAGAGGTCAGCCAGCGCCCAGTGTGGCAGCCTGCCCATCCTTCCAGCTGTGTGGCCCGGGCCTGGCTTGCCTGGGTCCCCCTGACCTCATGCACGGGGTCCTGTGCTGGAGTTCGGCTCTGACGCACACTTACTTGTCCAGGGTCCGGGAGTCGTCTGTGTACTCGGGAAGGTCGTTGAGGTCTCTGGGGGAGGCGGACAGCTGGTGCAGGTGGATGGGCAGAGCCTGGCCATCCCTGCCCACCACTTCCAGGCCAGTGAGCCCCAGGTAGTGCAGGTCCCCCCAGGAGGCCGTGAAATTGAGCTGAAGGCCTGTGACGGGAAGCAGAGGGCCCAGTCAGAGGCTCCGGGGAGCAGAGCAGGGTGGAGGCTGGGAGGCCTGGCTTCTCCATTCTCCCACTGGGAACCGAGGCTTGCTCACGGCCAAGGCTCAGGATGTGCCACAGATCAAATGGACCCGTGCTACTGAAACTGCTTGTGGGTGGCCCAGGGGTCAAGGGTCACAGGGTCCCTGCCCCCTTTAACACTGTATGTGGCTCCCACGCCATATGGCCAACAGGCTTCATCTGGCTTCTTTCCCAAGGAGGCACCAGGAACTCCCAGTTCCACCCAGATCGTGCCCATGCTAGAGCTTGAACTCAAAGCCTGGGCTCTGTCCCCGAGCTTTTGTGCTCAAGGCTGGCACTCTACCACTTGAGCCACAGATCCACTTCTGGCTTTTGGGCAGTTATTTGGAGGTCAGATTTTTATGGACACTTTCCTGCCTGGACTGGTTTTGAACGGCAATCCTCAGATCTCAGCTCCCTGAGTAGCTAGGATTAAAGGCGTGAAGTACCAGCGCCTGGTTCTCCACCTAGATCTTTCTGTTCAAATGCCAATCCTGCCACACACAGCCCAGTGGCAACTGGGCATGCCTGATCTTTCCCAGCATGCTATTCGTGGCTCTGCCCTCTACCCACCATGCTGCCGACATCACTCTGAGTATCTCTAGGCCATGGGCCAGCCTTAGTGAACAGGCCAGGAGCAAACTTCAGGCCAGAAGGAGACTGCTGACTTACAAGCACCATGGAAGACCAGCCTCTCCTTCCTGGCATAGCGCATACCTCCAACTAATCTGCTTTTGTGTCGGAAGGCGATTCTTTTCCTTTTGGAGCTGAGTCCTCATTCCATATTCATTTTCCTCGGGTATCAATTAGTATTTATACAAATGGAAATTAATTTTGTTATTTCTCTCCCATGTTTCAACCCCCTCAGCTCTTTCCCTATTCATCACGGCTGATATTTGCAAACTTCCAAAATTAGAGTCATCTGCAAATTAGCAAGTCATAGATTCCCTTCAAAGCACAATCAGGCTTGGCATCTTTCCTACCCGGTGTGCCCTGCCCCCTGGCTCCACATGAAACTCTGTCCGACTGCACAGGCTAGAGAAGGAGGTGAAAAATGTGGGGTGCAGAGGGAGGGAGGCAAAAGTTCAGAGAGGAGAGCTGCAGAAATCTCAGGCCTTAAAATGCATAGAGTGGCTGGGTGCCGGGAGCTCATTCACTCCTGTAATTCTAGCTCTACTCAGGAGGCTGTAACCCTGAGGACTGAAGTTCAAAGCCAGCCCAGGCAGGAAAAGTCTGTAAAATTCTTTTTTTTTTTTTTGGTCAGTTGTGGGGTTTGAACTCTGGGCCTGGGTGCTGTCTCTGAGCTCTTCAGCTCAAGGCTACTGCCCTACCCCTTGAGCCACAGCCCTACTTCCCCTTTTCTAGAGCTTAATTGGAGATAAGAACCTCATGGACTTTAGTGCCCGGGCTGACTTTGAACTGAGACCCTCAGATCTCAGCCTCCTGAGTAGCTAGGACTACAGGTGTGAGCCACTGTGCCTGGCTAAATCTGTGAGATTCTTATCTCCAATTAACCATCAAAATTATGGAAGTGGAGCTTAGCTTAAATGGCAGAGCACTAGCCTTGAGAAAAGAAAAAAAAAAAAGCCAAGGGAAAGCACCCAGGCTCTGAGTTCAAATCCATTACTGGCAACACAGACAGAATATAGGAAGAGGGAGCTGGGTGGAGATGCCTGTCTATGATGAGAGGTTTGGAAGGGACTCTTCTCGCTCTGCCCAGTGAAAATCTCCAAGGCAATACAGAACCCACTTGGAGAAAGATGAGGAGCCATTTTGGTGAAAGACATTCGAATGAAGATCAGCATTCCCCAAGCCCCCTTCTCCCTGGCAGGTAAGCCGAGCAGAGGCTGACCCTCCTCACAGCCTGAGGCCTGGGCAGGGCCTCATTCCTGTGTTCACACACCCCTCAGCCTGCAGAAACTGTCTTCCCACTAGGCGATCCCAACTCCCCGAGGGAACTCACAGATGCCATGGTAGATGCCAGGCTCCGGCGTGGTGACATTGGGGCTGGAGGGGCTGGGGGGAAGCTCCAGGCCCAGGATCTGGAGGGAGTGGGGAGAAGCAGAAGAAAAGGTAGAGGTGTATTTATGTATTTATTTATTTGTGGGGGTGGGGAGTGTCAATACTAGGGCTTGAACTCAGGGCTTAGGAACTGCCCTTGAGCTTTTTGGTGTTTTTATTGCTCAAGGCTGGCACTCCTACCACAGGAGCCACAGCTCCACTAATTGGAGATAAGAAACACACTTTTATGGCCAGGCTGGCTTCAAACCATGACCTCAGATCGCCTGAGCGGTTAGGATTATAGGCGTGAGCCACCAGTGTCTGGACACAGGAAGACACAGCCTGGCAACTGGCATCCTCCTTCCCGCTTCCCTGACCTTCCCAGGACCCTGCCCTCTTCTCCTACCCTCCTCGTCCCTTTTACATTCCCCTCCTTCTCTGGAAACCAGCAGTGACACTTCTCTTGGGTCACAAGCATCCAGAAACTGTGGTCTGGCTGAGGTTTGCTTTGGTTTATCTTCCTTCCCTCCCAACCTCCCTGTTTGGCAGTATTGGGGTTCAAACTCAGTACTGTGCCTTCACTCCCAGCCCTTTTTGATATCATTTTCAGGCAGGGTCTCCAGTTTTTGCCCAGACTATAAACCTTCTAATTTCTGCCTCTCAAGTAGCTGGGGTTACAGGTATGAGTCATGGCGATGGGCCTTGGGCATTAAAGGTATCTTTAGTTTTTTTCATCAAATGACAATGAATGATCCAAATCCATCCCCAAGCCCCCCCCCAAAAAAAAAATCCAACCTCTAAATCATACAGGTGAGGTACAAAGTTGATTTTGCTTGGCTTTGATTAAAATTTGAATACTTTCTACACTTATGATTTAAGAGAAATAATAAAGAGATTGAAATATGACATATGGGTCCAAAAATGAAGTAGAGAAATGGGAATTCCCCCTCCCCCACCCCCCCACACCTCCCAGCTCCCATCTTACTCACCTGGTCGTCAGTGCTGGAGCCCGCCTGGGTGAAAGGCCGCTCGTGGCCCTCACTGTCAGCTGTGCTGGGTCTCCTTGGCGGCTGCCCCAGCTGTAGGCCACACAGGCTGTCCGTGTCCACATCCACGTCGAATGTGTTGTCAGAACAGAAGATGGCCTCCAGGATATCCTCGTCGGTCGTGAATAAGATGGTGTCTCCAAAGTGCTCTGGGGCTGGGCGTTACGGGAGAGACAGGAGGGTCACCCGCTGGCCCCAGGTCCCCACATCTGAGCCTCCGGGGCCAGGCCCGGGCTTCTTGTAAGAGTCCCCCTCAGACAGACACTTGGCCTGGGTGGGGAAAGTTGCTGGAAATGGAGTGGGATGGGCCCAGTGCGATAGTAGGCTGGCCACCCACGCATGTGGTCCTGGGTTCTGTCCATCCCGTCCGTCTGGGTTGGTGACCCACGCGGGGGACTCAAGAGTAAAGTTGCTCTCAGACTCAGGGTCTAGCACCCCACAAAGTCAGGCAAGCAGCAAAGGGAACAGGGTGAGGTCGGCTCTGAGCCATCTCCTGCAGGATGGGGGAGGGGAAGACGGGAGAGGGGAAGGGACGCACACACTGTACCTCCGGTCAGGGTCCCCGAGGCCTTGGCGATCTCCCCTTCGAAGATGCACTGCCCGTCTAGCAGCATGGTGATGTCCTTCACGCCTCGGAACGAGTGGATCCGGGATTTATTGTAGTTCCAGACCCTGATCATGGCCACTTGGCATGGGTGGGCAAAGTCGATGGAGATGGAGTGGGAGCGGCCCGGCGTGAAGGGCGCCAGCCACACGTGCATGTCATCCTGGGTCCTGTTCACCCCGTCCACCAGGTTGGTGACCACACGGGGGTCCTTCCCGTATGCCGGCAGGACGTTGATGTCGGGGGGGTCCGCGCAGATGTCGGAGATCTGCACCGGCTCCCCCTGGGAGCTGAATATCTCCACCCCGTTCAGGCCCACGTAGTGTCTGTCCCCCCACGTGGAGGCGATGTGGATGACCAGGTGCTGGCCATAAGGCAGGACAGGGATTTTGAAGTCACCGTCCTGGCTGCCTTCGCTCTCTGGGGAGCAGTCGCCCTGGCCTCTGCCGGGCTGGGGCTCCCCCTCCCTCCGTGGGGGCGGCTGACCCTGCCGCCCCCCGGCCCCCCTCTGCAGCTGGAGGAATTCATCCAGGATGTCGCCCTGCTGTTCCGGCCGGGGGATCCGCCCCAGGTGGAAGTGGTCAAAGGCAGTGAGCGAGTCCCAGGACTCTCGCAGGTGGTGCTCCTGCTCCCCCCGCCATCGTGGGCGGGGTGGCGTCCCCATCGCCCGGGGGTCTTCTGGAGGGAGGAAGTGGGGGCAGGAGGAATGGCCTGTTAGTGGCACATGCACACACAAGTGGGGATCTTTACAGATCTTCAACCGGGGTGGCGTCTCAAAGGGGCCCCTCCTGGCACCTGAGGGACCGGCAGGGCTGGGGGTGACGGTGGCTGGCTTTGCCTGGGACAGTCCCCACGCACAGCAGCTCCCTGGTGCCCACAGCTTATGACTATACCACTGGACACGCACATTGCACCACAGGCTTTCCTGCCCCGGGCTGGCTTCGAACAGCGATCCTCAGATCTCAGTGTCTGAGTAGCTAAGACTTCAGGTGTCAGCCACAGGCACACAGCTAAACTTCAGACTTTCTGTTGTGAGGCTTGAACTCGGGGCCTGGGCACTGCCCCTCGGCTCTCTTTTGCTCAAGGATCACAATCTACCATTTTGAGCCACGTTCCACTTCTGGTTTTCTGGCTGGCTTTCCAACCACAACCTTCAGATCTTTCTAAGAACTTTCTAAGAAGGCAACCGTCTTGCAAATCAGGAGGCATGGTGAGGTGTGGATTTGGAATGTTCCCCGAAGCAAGGCCGGCTCTCCCGCGCAGCAATTCACTGGGAGCTCTTAGGAGGCAAGGGCTAGGGTGAAGCTGGACTGTGGGGGCCCTTGGAAGGGAACCCCGAGACAGTGACCCAGGCCCATCCTCTCTCTGGGCCTCGGCCTGGCAGCTTCCTCCATGGCACAGTATCACCATGCCCTGCTGACTTGCTACAGGCTCAGAGCAACCGTCCTTCCTTTTATGTCACTTACCTTGGGTCTTCAGCCATGGTGACGGAAAGCTGCCGTGGGAAGCCTATTTTTGGCTAGGTTAGAGATTTGGCTAAAAATTGTTCCATTTAGGAATTCCCATGTCCAGGTAAGGGACAAGTCGGTCACATGAGCGGCTGTGCTCAGGCCGCCCAGAGTACCCGATAACCCAAAGACCTCCATGGTAGGAAAAGGCTCACAAAAAGACTGGTAGAGCTGCTGCTACTCTAACCCCAACACTCTGTTGGCTGAGGCAGGAGGACTGACAATTTGAGGCTAGTCTGGGCTACATAGCAAGAACTTCTCTCAAAAGGCTAAGGGCTGGCAATATAGTTCAATAGTAGAACACTTGCCTAACATGTGCCAAGGCTCTCGGTTCCACCACTAGAAACACACACACACACACACACACACACACACACACACACACACACACACACACGTTAAAGGGGGGAAAGCCAGACAATGTAGCACATCCTAGCACAGGTGACATTTGTGTGTATTAATAGTGATTCACGGAAGAAGGACTTTCTTTTTTTCCTTCTCAGTAGTTCTATCTCCTATGTTCCTTCAACTCAGGGCCTCGTCCTCACTTGGCTTGCTTGCTTGCCTGATGTTCTACCACTTGAGCCATAGCTCTCATCCAGTGTTGTGATGGTTAATTAGAGAATAGAATCTCACAGACTCTCTTGCCCAAGCTGGCTATGAACTGAGATCTCAGCCTTGAACAACTATTGGCTCCCAGATTATTACTTTTATAATCGGGCTGGGGGAGAATGTTAGTAAAAGAGCAAACAAGGCAGGGAGATTGAGTTCAAGGTTAACCTGGACTACATAGATAGATCTAGGAAGGAAGGAAGAAGGAAGGAAGGAGGGAGGGAGGGAGGGTAAAAAACAAAGAGCAAGCCAGCATGTACTGTAGTACGGGCAGATTGTTCTGCCTGCTTCTTGCATCCTGAGCACACTGAGGGTACAGAAAAGCCCCTCTGGCCCTGTGCTCCGAGACTCTAAAAGTGGAGATGGGAAACAAAGCCAGTGGCTGAGTGATGGTCAACCACCATCTCATAATGTCAGTCTGGAAAAACAACAGCCGGTGCCCCCGACGCTCAGTTTTGTCATCACACACCGGTGCCCTGCACTCCGTTTTCTGCCTGTCTCCTCAGGGCCTGGCTCCATCCATCATCTCTCTCTCTTTCCCCCATGCCTCCCCTTGCTCTGCCTGCAGACAGGCATAAATCTCTCCTGCCCAGAAGCAGGGGGGTGGGGGGGAAGGAGGAGGAGGAGGAAAAGGGAAGCTGTTGTGGTCCCAGGACAACTCTAGGGAATTTGGGGATGCACCCTCACCCCTCCCCACCCTCCCTACTCTCCCAGGAAGAGATTCATTTGCCCACAACCCCCCCCCACACACCACTTGGCTTCCCTTCTTGACATCCTGTGGGCATCCCTGCTTGTTCAGGCCAGCCTTGGAAGGTGACTGCAGACATAACCATCCTGGTGGAGCGCAGAGTGGCTCTCTTTAAACTGCCCGCTATGCTGGTACCAGCAGCTCCCACCTGTAATCCAAGCCAGTACCTAAGGAAGCTGAGACCCGAGAACTGCAGTTTAAAACCAGCCCAAAGAAGGAAGATCCATGAGACTGTTACCTCCCATGAACCAGCCAAAAGAGCCCCAAGTGGAGCAATGGTAGAATGTTAATGTTGAAAGGAAAATCTAAGGGATAGTGCCTAGGCCCTGGGTTTGAGCCCCAGTACGACAGCACCAAAGGGGAAGGAGGGGGGAGATTCGGAGTGGAGTTGCCTGGGGTCACTTTGCTAAGCTCCAGGGAGAACCTTCTGGAGAACAGAGCCAGCACAGGAACATGAACAAGACATGGAAACCTCGCATTATTCCCTCTGCTTTATTTTATTTTTTGCCGGTCCTGGGGCTTGAACTCAGAGCCTGAGCACTGTCCTTGGGCTTTCTTAGGCTAGAGCTCTACCACTTGAGCCACAGTGCCACTTCTGGCTTTTCTGTGTATGCAGTACCGAGGAATCGAACCCGGGTCTTCATGCATGCTAGGCAAGCACTCAACCACTAGGCCAAACTCCTGGCCCCTCATTTTATTTTAGTAACGAGGATTACTAGCGGGGGTGGTCTCCATCCTTAGAGGTCATCTGCACCTATCACCCCACTAGGCTCCCCGCTGGGCTGCTACTCCGGCCATGTGTGGACACTTCTGGAATGGTCTGCATGGACAGGGATCCTCAGGTTCTCTTGGTCGCAGCACAGTGAGACCCCGGCATGGAACTCAAGCACTGTCCCCCAGTTCATAGTTGATGTACCCATGTAGCCATCAGTGTGTGTGGTGGGGGGGGGGAGGCAAGGAGAATCGCACTACATATTTCTTAAAGGCTGAGGCTGTGGGATTTGCCTTCCGGGAGTGAGTAATTTGAATTTTCTAAGCAACTTTCCTTTTTAGCATGACTGGCTTAACAAGCATTAAATCTCGAGGGCTCCGTTCTTAATGTGTCATCGAGCCAAGCAGCAAAACGTCTGGAAAGAAATTAAAGCGAGACGAAGTCTTTGAACTTGGGCGGGTTGGGAGGACGCCGAGGCTTCCCCTATTCATTCACAGGGAGGCTCGGGGCTGCCTGGCTCTCTGCGAGCAGGTGACAGGTGACAGGCCTCCCCCAGGGAGTCCTGTGTGTGGTGTCTATGTGGCACTGGGACAGTCACCTCAACCTCACCTTTTGTCTCTCTCTCTGTACAGGGAGGGGGGGGCGGCACCAGGCTTTGATGTCACCAGGCAAAGTGTCACCCACCAGGCTCTTTTTGGGACAGAGCTTGACCAAGGGCCTGCAGACCACAAGCCCAGCCACCATGGCTGCTCTGCCCATTGTCCTCCCTGACCCCAGCATGCAGACCCCTCATTGGGCCCCACACGTCATGCTGAGTCTTTGGAGGAGGAGGGCAGAAGGCGCTCAGAGCCAGAGGGACATGCTCTTTGAGGAGAAGGGGAGAGGAGGAGGAAGATAGTGAGGAAATGGAGATTTAAAAAAAAAAAGGGCCGGGAGTTTGGCCTAGTGGTAGAGTGCTTGCCTAGCATGCACGAAGACCAGGGTTCGATTCCTCAGTACCACATACTTAGAAAAAGCCGGAAGTGGTGCTGAGGCTCAAGTGGTAGAGCTCTAGCCTTGAGAAAGTCCAAGGACAGTGCTCAGGCCCTGAGCTCAAGCCCAGGACTGGCAAAAAAAAAAAAAAAAAAGGAGGAAGGGCTGGGAAGGTGGCCTAGTGGTAGAGTGCTTGCTTAGCATGTATGAAGCCCTGGGTTCAATTCCTCAGTACCACATAAGCAGAAAAAACCCTAAGTGGAGCTGTGGCTCAAGTGGTATAGGGCAAGCCTTGAGCAAAAGAAGCTCAGGGACAGTGCCCAGGCCCTGAGATCAGGACTGGCAAAAAAAAAAAGGAGGAAGGGGAGGAAGAGGAGGGACAGGGAAGGGGGGGTGAGGGGAGGGGGAGGAGGGTGGTAAGAAGAAGGCAGGGGAGAAATAAGAAAAAGGAAAGGAAGAAAAGGCCAGGGGTCCATGGCTCACGTCAGTAACCCTAGCTCCTTAGGAGGCTAAGATCTGAAGATCATAGTTCAATGCCAGCTTGGGCAGGAAAATCCATGAGACTCTTATCTCCAATAAGCCACCAAAAAGCCAGGAGTAGAGCCATGGCTCAAGTGGTAGAGCACTAGCCCTGCGCAGAAAAGGTCAGGGACAGCGCCCAAGCCCTGAGCTCAAGCCCTAGAACTGGCACTTGTGTGCACATGCACACACAGACACACACACACACACAGACACACACAGACACACACACACACACACACACACACACACACACACACACAGAGTTGTGAGTGACTTGAATAGCCCAGGTTGCTAAAGAGTTGCACACATTGAAAGCACCCGGGCAGTGGTACCCAGCCCAGGCTGCTTACCTCTGCTGGCTGGCTGGCTGTCACCATGACGACAGAGGAGAGCATCCTTCTTCGGCCCCCTCCTCCCACTGGCAGGGCGCTCCCTGTTGGGAGGTTGGCTAAAGATGTCTAAATCATCACTACAGACCTTGGGGGTGGCTCTGTGGGGACGCTCCCCGGCGATGGAGTTCCAGCTGCTCGTCCTCCGGGGGCCTTTGCCCTCGGTGGTCTCTCCAGGACCCTGGTCCACAACCTCAGCTGAAGGGAGCAGGCCGTTCCCATCCAGCGGCTTCCGGGGGCTAAGCCACGAGGGTGGGGGCTTGGATTTCTTACTCCCTGCTTTCCTGCCCTTGTCTGCAGAAGTCTGTAACCAGCATGGGGGGTTCTCCGGTGACTCGGGGATCTTCCTGCCTGTGAGGGTTTCCAGCTGTTGGGCCAAAGAGGGTTCCTCCTCCAGGGGGTGCTGGCTCGCAGGCGGGGAGGAGATAGGGGCTTGGGGCTCACTGTCCACTGAAGGAGGGGGTCTCCGCTGTGTTCCACCTTCCTCTAAGTTGGAGAAACTGTCTTTTGTGCAGTCAGTGGCATTCACCTTGTCATCAAGGGAACTGGCTTGGGAGGAGATCTCAACAGCCAGAGCTTCCGTGGGCTGTGAGCCACAGGGACCTGGCTCCTTATCCCTGGTGGCTGCAGGCACTGGCATGCTTCCTTCCCAGCCAGTGCACGGGGTCTCGGGGGCTCTCTCCTCGCTGTGCAGGTGAGCAGCAATGGTGAGGCCAGTGGGGGCCCCTCCCCCGCCTTTGTCTAACATGCCATCGAAGATGCACTTTTGGTCGACGTAAACCCTCACGTGCTTGGCCCCGATGTTAAGGTCCTGAAAACACAAAAATGGAACTGAATGGGGGAACCTCTACAGGGCAGCGGCCTGGCAGGCTGAGTGTGGGGGTAAAAGAGTCCCAAAAGGAAGGGGAGGTGCTGGAGAGGTGGGTTTCAAGCCAGGCGCTGGTGGCTCCTATCTGTCATCCAGCTACCCAGGAGGCTGAGACAGGGGATCGTGGTGGGTAGGAAAATCCATTAACCACCAAAAAAATTGAAAGTGGCACTGTGGCTCAAAGGGGTAGTGTGCAAAAGTTCAGAGACGGCATCCAGGCCTTGAATTCAAGCCCCACAGCTGAGCAGAAAAAAAGGAAGAAAGAAAGCTGGAGTCTGAGACAAGGGTATGGTGCAGGCCACGGGGCAGAAGAGATATGGCTGTAAGAGCCACGTCCTCAAATGCTGGCCACTGCCGTGGGCACCCTGAGGCCCCTTCAGGCACCTCACCACAGCCCTCCAAAGGCTGGGGACAGGCCCTCGGGCACCGTCCTTCTCCCCATCTCCCCACCCTACGTGGGGACTGTCCCACCTCCCTGGTCTCTGCCATAGGGGAAGAGCCAGAGGGAGGTGGAAGAAATCGAGGCCATTGTTCAGTGGCTTCTAGATTTGCCAGAAGATTCCATCACATGGGAAGATGGAGAATGCAGGCCCGTAGTGTGACCTCCACCAAAGCCCCCTCAGCCTCCACCCTTTCCCGTTTCCCCCACCCCCACAGGCCTGGGTCCCATTATTCTTCATTTTCTACAGTCACAGCTCAGGTGAAACCAGACCAAGCCTCTTCTGTGGTACCTGTCTCCTTCTGTCTAAGGCAGAGCTTTATCTTCCAGCTTTATCAAGGAATATCAGACGCAATAAACTGTATCATAAGCAATACACACAGAGAAATGTTGGCACGTGAGCCACACCCATACAACCAGTCCAAACTCCAGCCCAGTTCACCCAAATCTTCCTGTCACCCTCACCAGCCCCTTCTTTTCCAGCTTGGTCCCCCCTCCACTGGACATCCTCATATACTGGGTCAACCCCGATGGTCGAAATCACAGACAGGGTGCATTTTCTAGAAGTTTTAGATAGAAAGGGATCCTGGAGAGTGTGCTAGGAACCAAGCTGTCTTCCTTTGTATTGTTGAGGAGCAGTTGATTTTATAGGGGGTGCTCCATGAGTCGCCTATCACCCCTACAATAAAACGTGGAGAGTCCCCTACTGGGACCAGGGCCGCCTGACCAGGGGACCAGGAGCCAAGGTGATGGAGGGCCCTGTTTGTTGGAGCTGAGTCTGATTAATCCTGCTGTCTGGCAGAATCACTAACAGAGCCCTCAACTCGCTCGCACATGTGTCCTGATGGGGACAATAAATGACAGAGTCTGTCAGGGAGCCACAGCCTGCGGGAGATGCTCAGTTGTCAGGCTGCGCAGCAGTCAGGCAGGATCTGAGGAGTCGGCCTCTCCTCCTCCCTCTCCAGGCTCCTGTTCTCAGTGTCGGCTTGCTGGCTGCCCCAGGCCTGGGCTCCCTGGCTGGTCCTAGCTCTTCTGCTCTCTTATCCACTGGGGCTTGGGCTGTCACCGATGGCGCATGCACACAGGACACCTGAATGTCCAGCCCCAGACACAGCCTGACTTCTCCTCTTGATAACTCATGCTCCACTTCTGGTTTTCTGGTGGTTCATGGGAGCTAAGAGTCTCATGGACTTTCCTGCCTGGGTAGGCTTTGAGCTGTGATCCTCAGATCTCAGTCTCCTGAGTAGCTGGGATGACAGGTGTGAGCCACTGGAACCTGGCCCAGATGGAATTGTTCTGCACTTTCCTCAGGTCTGGTCTGCTCCGGATGTCAAGACCCCCTCTCTCAAGCCACGCAGTCAACCATGTCCCTGGGCTTGCTCCAGATGTGGTGCTGCATGGTCCCTTCTGCTTCCTAGGTCTAAACCGGCCTCTGTGTTTCCACTCCCCACCCTTGACCTCTTATTTTCTCCATAGCAGCCAAAGTCTTTAAAAAAAAAAAAAGAAACAAAAAAACAATTTTGCTAGGTTGTTCACTCATTCCTATAATCCGCCCTACTCCAGAGGCTGAGGTCTGAGGATCACAGTTCAAAGGCAACAAGTTCCTGAGATGTTATCACCAACAAACCACCAAAAATCCACAAGTAGAGCTCTGGCTCAAGTGGTAGAGCACCAGACTTGACCAACTAGCACTAGGCCCTAAGTTAAAAAGCCCTAATACAGGAACAGAAAGAAAAATAAGTGCCACATTTTTCTCCCAGGGCCTCTTGTCTCTCTCCCACTGTGGTCAGAAAGACAGTGACTGGTCTGTCCCTTCACCCCAAGTCACCCCCCACTGTGCTGTGGCTTCTGATCCACTCTCAGCCTGGGGATGTGAGACCCCCAGATGTCTGCATCCTTGTACCTGCCCCTCCCCCAACCCTCCTGCACAAAGGTGAGTACACGCTAACTAAACCTCTCGAGTGCCGGAGTGTTATGAGACATGCAGAACTCAGCCTGAGAGCTGCCAAGCCTGACACTAGCACAGCAACCCAGCTTCAATCTTCCAATTGCAGCATGGCAGGCTACTATTTGCTGGGGGCCAGGCCTGTGTGTGTGTGTGTGTGTGTGTGTGTGTGTGTGTGTGTGTGTGTGTGCATGCTCTGCACAGGGTGAGCATGTGCTGGGAATTCATCAGGAAATAACTATTCAAGGCCAGCACAGGCAGCTGTCAACGACTACTGCAAAACCACCACCCCCAAAACACCTGGCGAGGCAGAGGCACTCATTTAAAGAGGTAGGGGGCGGGGAATGCCTTTCCAGCCTACTTGTGAGGTGTGTGTGTCTAGCTTCCCAATAAGACATCTGGCCTCCAAAACATGTCTGCTTCCCTTCCATGACCAGCTGGCCTCCCTCATCTGGCCTCCAGCTGCCCTGTGCTCCCCTGGAAGTCTGGCTAGGAGAGGGCTGGGGTTTGGAGCAGAAGCAGGGGAGTGGAGGAGGGCAAGGGGAGATTCTTGCCCTACCTGGCACCACTGAGACCTTAGATATTTCTACCACACCCCGCCTATGGGGAGATTTGGCCTGAAGGTTACCAGAGGAGGGTTACGTGGTAAGGAACACATATTTGCCATGTCTCTGGAGATCCAAGTTCAAAAAATAAAAGAATGCATGGCCCCATACATGATATAAGGTAAATATTAAACCTGAGCCAGGCACTAGTGGCTCGAGCCTATAATCCCAGCTACTCAGGAAGCTGAGATATGAGGATCCTGGTTTGAAACCAGCCCCGGCAGGAGAGTCCATGCAAATCTCAGCTCTGATAAACTACTCAGAAAAAGCCAGGATGTGGCACTGTGGTTCAAGTGGTAAAGTGATAGCCTTGAACACAAAAGGCCTCAGAGACAGACCCCAGGCGCTGAGTTCAAGCTCCAGGACCAGCAATTTTAAATTAAATTAAAAAGTAAGCCTGTGCCTTCCCTGTCACACAATTGGCTGTCTTAGGGTCAAATGGCCACTGGTACATGGGCCTGACTGGTCCCAGTCTTGTCAGGAGAGGGTAGGTACACTATTCCCATAGACCCCACCCTCTGGCTGCTTCATGGGGGAACCTAAAAGGTTCTGATCTTTATGCCGCCTCCTCCTCTGGATCTAGACCCAGCCACTGTTGGCCAATCACAGTGAGCCTGGATGACCTAGGAGGAGGGTTCCAGAACCATCTGGGGCCAGCACTCCAGGTCTGGGTATCCCTAGTGGGATTTGGGGCGGGGAGGATGAGATGTTTTCCTCTGTTACCTTCTCCCACGGGGGCTCGCACAGGCCTGGTCTGCAGGAGTCACCTGCAGAGATAGCCCAGGTGTGGCCTCCTATCCTTACCCCGCCTCCCCAGGTCCCTGACCCCAGGGCCACCTCACAATCACCTAGCCACCTAATGAGGGGGAAAGAGGCTCAGAAATGCCAACCCAAAGATTTAATTGGCAACCCATTCCCAACCCAAAAGCCTTCAGCTTTTCTAGTTCCTTCTTTTCCTCCCCACTTAGAGAAGACTTGGTTGGATTATCTTTCCCATTTAACTTTTCCTTCCTCAGATTCCCATTCACAAAACACCGTATTAACAAGCCTCGTCTACCGAGCTGAGCTATATTTCCTATAAACTCAACATTTTATCTCCTCCAAAACACACAAGTAATAACGTTCTCTGGAGAATATTAAATCAAATCAACCTACAGCTGTATTTGCTTGCGCTTTTCTGCCCCCGGTAAATTCTGCCAACAGATGGCTGTGCCTTACATAAGCAGCAGCCTAGCGGGCTTGGGCATCCTCCACATTTGGGCCTGGGTGCTGTGGGCACCCTCTCCCCGTGGGCTGCCCACGTGGCGTGGCCACGCCTGAGGCTCCCCGTGGGACTTTCAGCTCCTTTTCTGTGCCATGGAGGCACAACCAGGGCCAGCTTCTGCTTTCCTTGGCTTGGAGACATATGTCTTCTTTCTCTGCGTTGGTTTCCTTATCTGTAAAACCAGTCCCGCCCCACCATGTCTGCGGGATGCAGGCAGAGTATCTTATGAACTCAGGGAGTGGGGCTCTTAGAAACTGCTTAGTACTCTGGGTGTTGTGGCTCATGCCTGGAATCCTAGCTACTCCAGAGGCTGAGGTCTGAGGCTCTCAGTTCAAAGCCAGCTCGCGCAGGAAGGTCTAGGAGACTGTTATCCCCAAGGAACACAGGAAAAGTCAGAAGTGGAGCTGTGGCTCACGTGGCAGAGCACCTGCTTGAGGTGAAAAGACTAGGGCAGAGTTGTAGGGCCCTGAGATCAAGCCTCATGACTGGTACCAAAAAGAAAACAGGAAAGAGAAGAAAAAGAAAATCAACCAATCAATCCATCCATCCAAGCTGGCAACCCACCCCATCCGCTGTCCAGTAATTCCAGATCTTCATCTCTGCCAGCCCAAAATCAGGCAGCTGCCGTGGGTTGCGGATGAGGAACCCGAGCTGGAGTGGTGGATGGAAGGGGCAGGTCCACGAAGCAGGCTCCTTGCTCTGAAAGGCCAGGAGAGAGGGGAGCCCTCAGATTCACTGTTCTTTCCACAGACAATCTGCAGGGACTCCTGTCGGGGTCTCCAGGGCAGAGGAGGGCTCCAGTCTCCCCAGAATATCCCCTCCCCCACGTCTAGATGGCCTCTCCCGGTCTGGATAGCTCTTTGTGTCCTTGCCTAACGCTGTCCCACAGGGTGATCTGCCAACCCATTGGAATTCAAAATGCAGTGGGCTTTATTTTAATCAACTTATTCAGCATTGAGGAGCTGATGAGATGGAGGGGGAGAGGGAGAGCTTGGATTAACCTGGCAAGAAGAGCGTTGGATTTCCTTTTGTCAACTCCTGTTGAATTTTTAAATTGTAGAACAGGAAAAAAACAAAAAACCTGGCTCAGGCTTTGGCTAGGATCAGGGCCACGGCACTCAGCCGTGGGATCTGTCTCATTCCTTTCAGGATTTCAAAGTGTGGAGACACAGGATCGCAGCTTCCTGCCCAGGACGGGAGCTGCCTGGGGGTTTTACCAGTGCCACCACTGGGAGCCAAGGGCAGGGAGGGAGCTCTGCTGCCACGTTTACTGGAAGCGAGAGCATCAAGCCACACCAGAGACATCTTGGCTCAGATGACCTCCAGTCTTCTCCCCTTGAATACTTCTAGAACCCTGCAGAACAAAACTCAAGTGGGGAACTGGAATCCCAGCTACTCAGGAGGCTAAGATCTGAGGGTTGTGGTTCAAAACTAGCCAGGGTAGGAAAAGTCTGTGAGGCTCGTTTTTCCGATTAAACAACTAAAAAGCCAGATGTGGAGGGGTGGCTCAAGTGGTAGAGCACCAGTCTTGAGCAAAAAGGCCAAGTGAGAACATAAGGCCCTGAATTGAAGCCCCAGGATGGGTCCCCCTCAGGTCTGGAAAGGGCAGACAGCAAGTTCCTCTGGGCATACATCTCATGCCCAGCCTTCGGCCTTGACCACGCCCATGCCCCTGTTTATCCTCAGAATGAGGGCACTGGCCATGAGGACCAGTGTGTGTGTGTGTGTGTGTGTGTGTGTGTGTGTGTGTGTGTGTGTGTGTGTGTGTGTGTGTGTGTGTGTGTGTGTGTGTGTGTGTGTGTGTGTGTGTGTGTGTGTGTGTGTGTGTGTGTGTGTGTGTGTGTGATGGTGAAAGGCAGCTGGATCAAAGGCAGGCCGGAGTCTGGGGAGGAACTTTGGGGTGCATCAGAGGCCCCTCCCCTCCCTGCACCACACCCCAGAACGAACTCCATGTGGGCAGAGAATGCTGTCCCAGAATTCCAATGGGCTCAATGGGGAGCCTTGTACTCACAGATGAGTTCTTGTTGACCAGGCAGCCCAGCTCGCCGGGTGACACCGGGGTCCGAATGTCCACGTCCCGAGGGGACACATACAGCTTTGTGTGGCTCAGGTCAAAGAACTCGACCTCCGTGAGCCCCACCTGCGACGTGCTGCCCCAGGTGGACAGGATCTCCAGGCTCACGTGGATGGCGTCCTTCGTGTCCTCTCTACTCACAATCCCCGTGTCCTGGGGAGGAAAACGCAACACAGGATGAAGAAGAGACGGGCCCAGGGTCAGCTCCACCACTGCCCGAGGCCCTCCACCAGCTTATTCCCTGGGTTTTCCCAACTGCACCTGCCACTGAGCGTGGTAGCTCCTGCTTGTAATCCCTGCTAGGTGGGAGATGGAGATTAGTTAGGAGTACGGTGTGAGGCTGGTGATAAAGCTGGATGTGTGTAGCATGCATTATCACGCCCAGCTATGTGGGAGGCAGACATAGGAGGATCAAACTCCCAGATCAAAAACCAGGAGACATTATCTTAAAAAAAAAAAATAACTAAGATCAAGGCCGGGAGCATAGCCTAATGGTAGAGTGCTCATCTAGCCTGCATGAAGCCCTGGATTCGATTCCACAGAAGTGGTGCTGTGGCCCCAGTGGCAGAGCACGAGCTGAGGTGCCTCAGATCTGATGGGCCAGATGGTTTTGCATTTGTAGCTGCCCGTCCCACAGCTGTGGGGGTTACAGGCTGTGCTGTGTCTCCCCATCTCACACAGTGAAGCCTGAATGTATGAAACATATGGAACTGTGTTGGGGGAGGGGCAGGGCTTTTAATGGGGTGACAGAATGAAAATGAGGCTCTGGGAGTGGGCTCCAGTCCAGTCTGACTGGGCTCTCTATAAGCAACTGCATCCAGGGATGCCCAGCAGGGCGCAAGCCCAGGACCCACAAGAGGGCTGAGGAGAGGCATCACCCATCTGCCGGCGGCAGACAGGAGCTCTGCCAATACCCTGGACTTAAAAAATCTGTTAACAAATCGGGCTGTCCTATCCGGCACAATTCCCACCTGAGCAAGAGGTCAGTTCCTTGTCCACTCCAAGGGGTCTGTTCCATCCCCACGTTCTCTCTTAAATCTGAGTGAGTGTGTGTGTGTGACACCTCCACTTCTACCTTTTTTTTTTCTCCCGGTAACTAGAAATAAGAGTCTCTTGGAATTTGCTGTCTGAGCTGGCTTTGAACCATCGTCTCAGCTTTCTGAGTGGCTAGGATTACAGGCGTGAGCTACTGGCGCCAGGCTTCCCTGGCTGGTTTTGATGGTGTCTCTCTTCCCCGGGTGTGCCAGCTGCTCTGGGATGGCTGTATAGGTGCCATCGGGGCAGTGGGCCCGCTGGTTCCCTGCAGGCACTCTGGGCTGCGGGCGCAGGTCACCAGAAATCATTCTGAGGCCCCCGTCCCTGAGTGACGGGCCTCTGTTAATTAGCATTGAAAAGCTGCGATGGTTTGTGAGCAGGGAGCCCAGAAAATGAACAGCAACTGTTCCCCACTTAGGTTTTTAATTAATAGCCAGCGGGACGTGTGATGGCTCCCGGCGTGGGTCTGCCTGGGCACGGGCATGGATCTGTATGCAGAAGCTGTGATGGCCCCATGGGGTGTTGGGGGGGGGCACTGCGTGAGGGGAGGGATGGCAGGTGGGGAGCACAGCAGTTCTATGGTGCTCCCAGAAGGAGAACTGCATCTTTTCAGATCCTCACGGCTCCCTCCTCCTTTGGCTGCCCTCTTTCACTGCCCTGAGTGGAGCCAGGCTTGCAGGACAATGACAAATGTCCCCAGCATACAGGCTAGGCTGCTGGGGAACTGAGAGTGGCCACTGTTGGTCAGCTGGTGGGGGAGGGAGATGGCCTGCAGAGGGTTGGTGGGCCCTGGCTGGGCCACCCTGGCTGTGCAGACTCCAGAGGGAGTGTCTCCATGGAACAAGTCTGGGAATGCCCTGCCCCCATCGCCTGGAATGCCACAGCAGGATGGTGCCTTAGCATGCTGCTGCCCTCTGAGTGTGATGGAACCCTGGTGCTGGCCCTCCCTGACCGAGACCACCTGGCCATTTTCCCAGCAAGCTGCCCATCCCTTTTCTTTCTTCAGCCACCCAGACGGGGTAGCTCAGAGTGGGGTATGCACCTCAGCTTGGAATAGGGTGCACGGGCCGACGTGCCTAGGTTAAGCTTTAACCCATGATACACCCCCGTGCTGCGACCTGTCAAGTAGGCAGGAGTACAGGCATGAGCTACCATACCTGGCCCGTGGTTCATGTCTCAGCTCCAGGCGCATGCTCACTTAGCCCTGGCAATCATACTGAACCCTACTACTTGCAGTTAGCTTTATTTGCTTTGTATTTCCTATCTGTGTAATCCTCTGAGCGCTCGATTCCTGTCTTCCAGCTAGTGTGTGGTGGAGGCACCCTGTTAGCACACCAGCTGGGTCATCTGGAGACTTTCAGGCTATTTCCACCACTCCCACATTCCCTCCGTGGAACCGGTCTGCCCGGGGCGTCGCCATATCCACAACTGTGAGGAGAATCGGAGGCCGGGGCAGGGGACTGCCAACCTGGGACACCTGCGTCTGTCTAAGGGCAAAGTCCTGCTCTGTGGCCTCCAGCTGGTGTGCCTCTTTCCTTCCTTCCTTCCTTCCTTCCCCTCCCTCCCTCCCTCCCTCCTTCTCTACTTCCTCAGTGGTTCTAAGGTTTGAATTCAAAGTCTTGTACTTGTTAGTAGGTCGGTGCTGTACCCCAAGCCATGCCCCTAACCCTTTTTCCTTTAGTTATTTTCTAGACAGGGTCTCTTGATATTTGTCTGAGCTGCCCTTAAGACAGTGATCATTCCACTACGCTTTGCCCCCCAAGTAGCTTGAACTACACATCTGTATCCCTATGCCTGCTTATTTGTTGACACAGGGGTTTTATTTATTTTTATTTTTTTGCCTGGGCTGATCTTGGGCCACGATCCTCTTTTTTTTTTTTGCCAGGCCTGGACTTGAGCTCAGGGCCTGAGCACTGTCCTTGGACTTTCTCAAGGCTAGAGCTCTACCACTTGAGCCTCAGCACCACTTCCGGCTTTTTTCTATATGTGGTGAACCCGGGTCTTCATGCATGCGAGGCAAGCACTTTAACTACTAGGCCAAACTCCTGGCCCGGCCACGATCCTCTTGATTTCCACTTCCCAGGCTGCACCACTGGCCCCATTCACCCATAATTTGCATTTCTTTCTTTTTCTCTTCCTTGGTTTTTTTTTTTTTTTTTTTTCCATTCCTGGGCTTGAGCTCAGGGCCTGAGCACTGTCCTTGGGCTTTCTCAAGGCTACAGCTCTACCATCTGAGCCACAGCACCACTTTCAGCTTGTTCTATATAGCTGGTACCAAGGAATGAAACCCTGGTCTTTGTGTATGTTAAGTAAGCACTCTACCACTAGGCCAAACTCTGGGCCCCAATAACTTGCATTTCTTGAAAGTGAGTAGCGTTGGATTTTTCCGGGGTGGGGGTGGGGAAGGTAACAGGTACACATTATTTATGCTTCCTCTTGCTCATACAGGTTGACACTGTAGAAACTCCTGGCGTGCAGGTTGCTTTTTCCACTCCTACTCCCATACCAAGCGAGGAGGCAGGGAGATGGCACCCGGGGACCCTCACTTTCTGTGCTATGCCCAGGCGTCCCTGGGATTGGCCCTTACCTGTGCAACCAACACTTGCTTGTCTGTCACTGCCACAGCTCTGGACAGAGGGGCAGAGTCACTGTCAACAGTCTGCAGGACTTCCAGAAGCTTCTGTGGTTGCCTGGAATGAGATTTGGCTTTGGCAAAAGGCAGCATCAAACAACCCACAAAGGACTGACCATCACCTTCCGAGGTGCCTGGCTGACCCAAGTGCTGGTGACTAGGGGAGTCTGTGCCCTGCACACTACTCAGAGAGGGGAGACGCCTGGCCCCTTGGTTTGGCGTATTGGTGTCTCTTGCCTAGTATCCTAAGCCACTCAGGAGGCTGAGCTCTGAGGAAAGTCTGCATCTCTTATCTCCAGCGAACCACCCAAATACCAAAAGTGGAGCTGTAGCTCAAATGGCAGAGTGCTAACCTTGAGTTAACCTTGAGCAAAAGCCCAGGAACAGCATCCATGTCCTGGGATCAAACCCCACCCCCCAAAAAAACAAAACAAAACAAAACAAAAAACAAACAGCTGCATGATTAGCGATGAGAACACAGCTGGAGCAGGGGATAACAAAACTGAGGCCTGCAAGCCAGACCAAGCCCGTGGCCTGTTTTGTACGATCTGCTGGCTAAGGACAGAGTTTACATTTTCTTTACAGGCTGTTAAATCTACCCAGGGCCTGGGGATCAGGAGTCCTTATTTATGTCAGCAGCCACGCACACACAGTAAGTGCCATTTCCACTTGGGGTCTGTGGGCATGGCTGGTTCGGCCTCTTGCCTATTTAAGTTTTTGACATGTTGTAAACAGGAGTTTCCCCTGGGGAGGACACAGGCCTGGAGGGCTCCCCTGTGGGATAGTAAATTCCTCCTTTGTGCTGAGGGAAGAGCAGCCTCCCCCCCCCAACTTTCTAGACGAAGGCAGCCCAGCGTGCTGGCTGCCCTTCAGCGCCCCCTCCCGGCTTTCCCTCTTGTCAGGTACATTGCACAGTACTCCACCTGCTTCACAGAGCATGGCAGACCTGGCAGTGTGCCTCTGTGCAAAGATGCACAGGTGTTACATCTGACCACACTACACTAGAGAAAAATGAGTTCAAAGAGCCATTCGGGGCCACTGTGCCCCAGGTCCACTGGGGAGCCACTAGACAACCCTTCCATGGAAGCCTGGAATGGGTTGGGGTCTACCCGGGTGAGACCAAAATGAAGAGCCACTTGCTTTAATGGAGATCAAACACACTACCGTTTGGGGGCTTGAGTAGGCCAGGGAGGGCATTTCAAGTGGATAAGGAAAGCAAAGCAAAGGAAACCCCAGACACTGCCCTGCGCTGCTGCCTCTTTGGGTACCTGCTTCCTCCCAGAAGGCTGATGGCATCACTGTGGCTGGTGGCTTGGGCACTTGCAGCTGCCCTGGCCGGCTCCTGAGCTGTGGATACCAGGGTGGAACGAGACAGCTGAGGAGGAGAAAGCCTGTGAAACCCAGGTCAGAGGCCGGGTATTTCAATACATGCTACAGTCCCAACTACTTAGAAGATTGTTGAGTCCAGACTACCAGGCCATACATATAATGTGAGCCCCTCTCTGTAAATGAATAAATAAAGCAAGCAAAAAGAGCTGGAGGCATGGCTCAAGGGGTAGAGCACCAGTTTTGAGCAGAAAAGCCTGGGAGAGTGAGAGGTTCTGAGTTCAAACCCCAGGACTGTGACAGTCACAAAGACACATAAAACAAGCTTGTAACCTTGGACAAAGCCCTCGAGCCCTGGTCTCCCTGCCTGGGAAAGGGGCAGAAGGATCCAGAAACACAGAGGCCAGAGGACCCACTGGGACCGCATGAAGGGATGAACTTGGGGACTGAGCACGTCACGTGGCACAGGACTTTGGGTCATCTCATTTGCTGATGGCCTCTGGTATCCTGGCCAGGAACCAGGAAAGCGGGCCAGGGCCTGGGAGTGCGGGGAAGAACATGGCAGATGTGATGGGGACAGGAAGATGAGACTACGGCGAGGGCCACGAGCCCTGCGCTGCCCCGCCTGACATGAAGGCCCCAGCCGGGGCCTCCTGGCTCTTCTGGCCCAGGTGCACAGACCTGCAGAGGGGTGCTGGGGGGCTCGGCCTTCTTGCCCAGGAAGGCCTGCTGCAGGGCGGCGTTCTCCACCTGGATGGCTCTCACCACGGCCGACGCCTCCTCCTGGCAGTCCTGGGCCGTGCACACGGCTTTGCGGGTTGCTGACAGGGGCCTCTCCCACCGGCTGCTGGGCCCTGAGGGAGCAAATAGAAGGACTTTCCTGTGGGTAGTGTTCTAGCCCACGACTGTACACAAGGATGCAGCGCCCTCGGACAGGATACAATCAGTACCCGGAGAGAAAGCCATCCTAAAGGATTGTTCTGGATGGAAGGAGAGCCATGGGCCTGCAAGCTGAACAGTGGATGAACTGGCTGCTGCCCCTGAGCTGTTAAAAAAAAAAAAAAAAAGAGCCTATCGGGGGTGGGGGTGGGGATTCAGACCTAGGGTCTAGCTACTTGAGGGGCAGGGATTGAGGGATCAAGGTTCAACGGACACGGATGGCTTCCCTGTGGGCAGCTGTTATCTCCAGTGATAGGAGTCCAAGCTGCCAGGGGGGCATTTTGAAAATAACCAATGAAGGCAAAACGGGGGCTGGGATGTGACTGGTGTGGTAGGTGCAGGGCCTACACATCAGGGGCGTGGCTGGCATCCTAGAGTGCCTGCTTAGGAAGCTGCCAACTGTGGCGACAGATTCCCAGGGAAGCCAGAGCTGCACCGAGCTCGTCTTAGAATTGTGGTGTGGGAACCGCACTGGTGGCTACTCAGGAGGCTGAGATCTGAGGACGGTGGTGCTCTACCCTTGATAAACCAGCAGAAAGTCTCAAGTAGGAGAGCGCCAGCCTTGAGCAAAAGAGCTCAGGGATGGTGCCTAGGTGTGAGTTCAAGCCCCTGTGCTGGCATCCTCCTGCCCTGCCCCAGGACTGGCTGGTAGAGGGAGGGATGGGAGCTGAGGGTGAGGGCCTGAGTACTGCTGGGATGGCGCCGAGTTCATCAAACACAGCACGACACCCTGGGGTGCTGGGGGGGCAGGGGGGCGGAGAAAATGACTGAGTGATGTTGCTCTGAGCACAGGGCTAGGCCAAGCCCTAGCACCCATTGATTTCACAGTCATAGGCAGAGACAGATAAGGGTGCCAGGCACAAGCACATGGCCAAGTTCAGGGGGTGATGGGGGAGCGGGGGTCGGGCAGACACAGCCATTATTGGAGAAGAGGATATGGGAGTGAAGGCCCACTTAGAGCCCTGTGAATATCTGCTACTCTGGGCCGTGGGACAGTAGGTGCCAAGGTCCTGGGGTGAACAGGATTGAAATGGGGCATGGGGTACAAGGGAAGAGAATGGCCAGCCATGAGGGTAGGGCACTTCCTGGAGCCCGGAGCCGGGGGCAGGGCGGGGGAGGCCCAAGGCCTCCATGCCATCATGAATCGCACGCACAGCTTACTGTCCCATGCCTCCACTTGTCATCAGCATTTCTGCCCAATGGGAAGATGGGAGGTGACTTCCATGCCAGACCTGGACCCGTGACCGCTCACCAGCGGGGGGAATACCCATCTGCCGGCAGCGGTGGCACCCGGGCACGGTGGGACGATGGAACGGGAGCAGGGGCGACCTCCACAGAACACAGCAGGTGCGTGGCACCCAGGGCATTGTTCTAATGGGGGAGAGGGAGGGGAGGAGAGGGAGGAGGGGAGGAGACTCAGCGGTGGCACCAGGATGAGCAGGGTCTGACATTCATGAGCTCCTCTCTATTTCCCATGTGTATCTGCGTACAGAACCAGCTTCCCCAGAGATGAGCTGATCCTGGTCTTTAAAGGGACCTTTCCCCTGGGGACACCAAGGGTCCACAGCTGAGATGACTGGGGAAGCCCAGGGCCTCAAGGCGGGGGGGCACTCTGTATCCCTGGCCGCTGGCCCTGCACTCAGCCCTTCTTGGAAAGCACCACAAGCAAGCCATCTCCACTGTAAGCATCTTTGGGGGGGGGGGGTGCGGCATCTTCCGCCAGGCAGGCAGCAGCGCCGGGGACTGCGTGTGTAGAGTTATAATATGCTAAGATGATGTGCTTCCAAATGAAATCACCCTTTCTCAGAGTGAAGGTCAGCTCTGCAGCTCAGGCCCCGCACTGTCCCCACTCCCAGATTCCTGGAAACTCCTTTGCAGACGGTCCACCCCGTGCAACCATGTCCTCCCCTCCCCCCCCCACCACCCAATGGCATGCGTTCCTGCAGAGCAGCCTGTTAACTCTTCCTGACTCTGTCGTCCCTCACTCTGGCGAGTGCTGGCCCCCCTCGACATGCAAGGTAGATTGATGGTGCCCGTAGATGGGCAGAATGGAGGATTTATGCACGCAGTGAATTTGAGCCACCAGCCACCGCCAAATTGCACGTTTTAATTTATCCCCAACTGCTCTTTTCTGGTTGTGCACCATTCCTCTTCTCATAACTGCACTGTGCTTTGCTTTCCTGGTGCTCGTCTTTCTCCTGTCTTGCAGGAAAACAACAGGCCGATCGATTGGGAGCATTTACCATGAATGCAACACGGGTCACTAAGAAGATGAGGTCACAAGCCCGTGGGGGTGAGCCGACCCTCTCACCAGCTATGATTGCCAAAACTCTCATTCAGAGTCCCGGCAAAATTATCCCTTACCACATGCCAGGGCCCCGGAGGTCAAAATGGTCAATGTGAAATCTGAGTGCTAGGAGAGACTGCCTGTTGTGTGACTTTTCTTCTTTTCTTTTTTGTCAGCAGGTGGGGGGAGTGGAGGGAGCAGAGCTTTACTGGGGTTTGAACTCACAGCCTCATATTGGCCCCAAGCTTTAAAAAAAAAAAAATGAAGGGGCTGGGAGTTTGGCCTAGTGGTAGAGTGCTTGCCTAGCATACACGAAGACCTGGGTTCGACTCCTCAGTACCACATACATAGAAAAAAGCCGGAAGTGGTGCTGAGGCTCAAGTGGTAGAGCTCTGGCCTTGAGAAAGTCCAAGGACAGTGCTCAGGCCTTGAGCTCAAGCCCAGGACTGGAAAAACAAAAACAAAAAGAAAGAAAGAAAGAAAGAAAGAAAGAAAGAAAGAAAGAAAGAAAGAAAGAAAGAAAGAAAGAAAGAAAGAAATCCACCTGGAAATTGGTATAAAAGGATGTTCCTGGCATCTCCTGAAAAGCTGCATGAAGCTGAGCAGGGTAGTATATGCCTGGAATCCCAGCGCTAGGAAGGCTGAGGCAGTATGAAGAGTTTTCAGGCCAGCTCACTACAAAACTGTCACCGTGGGCTGTGGGGTGGCGCTGCACTGGCTGAGCAGGGGAAGGATGGGCTGGCACACCTGGCTTACCCACATTAGGGGTCTTTGTGCAGGTGCCTGTAACCCTGAGCTATGGAACCAAGCCTAGGAGGAACAGTAGGGGCTGGCCTCTGTCACATGGACACTGCTCTGTTTTCTTCCCTTCCTCCTCCTCCCCTTCCTCCACCCTGTTGCCCTCTCCTCCTTCCCCTCCTCTTCCTCCTGGAAAACAGGAGGCACAAAGTAGCTCTCCCAGCCAGGAGTTCCAGGTTGGGGGGTTACACCAACCGGCCAATAGCTAAGAGGCTTTTCCTCAGTTTCCCCTGGCCTCCCCTCTCCTCCCACTCTTCCTGTCTCGGTCTTCTCCATTGGGTAGAACTCCCCTCTGGAGCAGGAGTCTGGCTTTCGGAGGAGTTGGCGACTGTCTCACCCCCACTTTGGCTCCTGTCATGAAGCTCTGGGCTTCTCACCCTGTCTTTCGTGTCCCTCCCTTTGACTGGACTGAGACAACGAACCTGAGCCCTGGACAGTGACCACAGGGAGATGGGGGAGAAGAGATGGTGCAACTATGGAGGTCACAAACACTTCCCAGACACTAATGGAACTGCAGAGGAAAGGGGGTGCGGGGGGGGGAGAACTCTTTGGAATATGCAGGTGACAGGTGACACTTGTGGAATGGCAGATGGACTAATTCATACAAATCCTTCTTTGGAGCTCAAGAAGAAAACCTAAACCAAACACAACAGAACTCTGGTAGCAAGATTTTAAAAAGGAACTAGGCCGGGCACCCATGGCTCACACTTGTCATCCTAGCTACTCAAGGACGCTGAGACCTGAAGATTGTGGTTTGAAGCCAACCCCAGCAGGAAAGCCCACGAGTGGTGCTGTAGGCTTCAAGTGGTAGAATACTAGCCTTGAACACAAGAGCTCAGGGCTTAGGGACAGCGCCCAGGCCCAGAGTTCAAGCCCCATGACCGACAATGATGATGATGATGACAATCATGATCATGACGACGACGACGACAACAATGATAACGAGGGAATTAAAACGCCCAGCAATGGGTCCAACTTGGGAGCTGCTCTGGAAGTGGTAAATTTGCTAATCCAAAGTTGAATCCAGTAAGCTCGACAGGAATGTTGTCATCTCTGGTAACGACTAAAAGAATAATAAAAGAACTAATCCAATAATAACAAGAACAAATCCAAAGTGCCATGGGTGCAGAAGGAGAGAGGAGAGCCAGAGGGAAAGAAACCAGGCGGGACAAATGAAAAGCAGGCAGGAAGGCGGTGGATGTAAACGCGGAGAGATAAGCAATTACACTAAATGTAAATGGACTAAATGCTCCCTCAGAAGACACACAGATTGTCAGAGGAGAAAAATAAAAGCCATTAGGCGCTACTCACACAGTGACAAGCCTTCACAGAGAGGGATGAGGATTTCACCTTATGTGAAAGGGAAAAGACAGGGGGTGGGGGGGTGTGTGTGAAGATGCCTGGACAGAAGCAGTACTAAGCAAAGCTGGGTGGCTTGCCTCAAAGAGGACTAAGGTGGAAGCCATTATGCAGCACAGGTAGACTACATGTATGGGAAAAGGGAGGTATCATTCGAAAGGTCTAATTCTGTGGGCGGAGCTGTTCTCAGACACCTCAGGGTCCCGCCCCTCCAGTCCCTGGAATACCTTAGCTCCCTCCCTGCATGGTGTTCTCCCTTCCGCTCACCCTTCCCTCCAAGCCAGACCCCCAGACGCACAGTGCAAACATTCCACCAGGAACCCAGCCACCACCTGAGCTCCACCCCGGAGGGGACAAGGACACCTTTAGCCTATGGAGATGCTACCCCTGCCAAGCCTTCCATAAAGTCCACAAGACTCATCTCCAGTGAACCATCTAAAAGCTGGAAGTGGAGCTGTGGCTCTGAGAGAAAAAGCTCAGGCAGGGATCCAGCTCCGGCACTGAGTTCAAAGTCCGAGGACTGGAATAGGAAAACAAAATCAACAAATAAAAACAACCAATAGGTATTTACTATTCCTCTCGGGACCTCCTGGCTCTCTTACAGTGTGCTCAGAGACACTGGTCCTTTCCTTCCTCCCCCCCCCCCCCCCCCCCCCCCGCACCTTGATGCAGCTTCTGATCCACTCTCAGCCTGGGGATCTGAGACTCCCGTCCATGTCCACATCCCTGTACCCACCAAGGCCATGACCTGGAGCCACTCCCTCCTGGAAGTGTCCAGGTACCAGCCTGCTGCCCCACTGGGCACCAGCTCCTCTCTGGTTCGCAGGGACTGAACTCACAAGCCCTGTCCTTGCAGAGATCCCACCTCCAGGACCTGGTTGCCTTCCTGTGCCCTCGATTAGCAACAGACTCAGGACCTGTCTATGATCACCCGAATCCAACTGTACCTGAAAGGCCTTCTTCGCAATCTCCTCCTTATACAAACCCATCCCCACGCTTACTTTTGTTTCTCTGGAAAGGAAAGCCAGGCCCAGGAAGTGAGGCCTTCTATTGCAGCACCCCACTGGGAGTCCCCAGTCCCAGATCAGGGCTCCCCCAGTTCTTACTAGAGCTCAGCCTCTCCTGGTCAGAGAATGCAGTTGGTGCCTGGGCATTCAGGCTGGGCTCAGGTTTGCTTGGAACGAAGACCTCAGCATTGTCTTTCCGCTTAGCAGACAAATTCCTTTCCCTTTTATTACCTGTGGGGGAACAATTGTTTAAATGTCAACCCCTCTACTGTTCGTTCAGTCATTCATTCAACAAACACTTACTGACCTACTCCTGCCCAGGGAGCCTGCAATCTGACTTAGGAGGAAATGGAAGACAGGAGGGCAGGTTTGCTGGCTGTGCCCTGTGCAAGAGTAAATAAAAGTAAATGCCAGCCAGGCGTAGTGGCTCACGCCTGTAATCCTAGCTACTCAGGAGGCTGAAATCTGAGAATCAAGGTTCAAAGCCAACTTGGGCACAAAAGGACCTGAGACTCTTATCTCCAATCAACCTCTAGAAAACGGGAAGTGGGACTTGGCTCAAGGGTAGGGTGGTAGCCTTGAGCTGAAGAGCTCAGGGACAGCCCCCAGGCCTAGAACAAGCCCCACGGCCCACAAAAAAAAAAAAAAAAGTAAATGCCACATGGAAGTGGACATGTGGTTCAAGTGGTAGAGTGCCAGGTTGGAATGAAAAAGCAAAGTAAGAATGCAAGGCCCTGAGTTCAAGTCCTAGTGCCAGCACAAAAATTAATAAACCAAATGAATGGTATTGTGTAGAATGCACGGAAGCATTCACACACACACTATATATTCCAAGCAGGGGCAAGTATTAGAATTGGCGAGGTACAATCTGGTGGGTTAATTGCGGGGGAGCAGGGGGACACTCTGAGAAGCAGGGTAACCCAGGGCATCTGCAGACACAGAGCACAGTCAGACAGCGCTCCCAGCCCAGCTGTGCGAGAACACTGACTCAAGGCCAGCCCAGGCATAAAAGCTCACAAGGCCTCATCTCAGCCAGTACAAAGCTGGGCACGGCGGGGTGTGCCAGTCATCTCTAGCACCTGGGAGCTGCAAACAGGAGGATTATGCTCCAGAGCACTTTTGTGCCCAGGGGGACATGACTCAGGTGGCAGAGCACCTTCTGAGCAAGCACCGGGCCCCACCAGGGTGACACCATTGTCCGGGCCCGCTGCGGTCTTGAGAGCCAGGCCCGGGGCTTTGGCTGGAACTTGGTGGGTGGGGAGGGGACAGAAAGTCCCTCTGTGATGTGGTCGCAGGGCTACCACCTCCCATCCAGGCAACTGCGCCTCTGGGTGTTGGAAAACCTGCCCAAGAATGGGTCCCGTGCCAAGGAAAGCAGAGATAGTGAGTGGGAAAGGAAGAGGTAAGGAGGGGGAGAGGCAGGAGGGGGCGAGTGGGGGAGAGGGAAGGCGGGGAGGCGGGGAGGCGACGAGGAGGGGAGGGGAGTCTAGACTTGTCAGTTACCAAAGCCGATCAACAGCCCTTGTAGCATCAACCACCCTGCGTCTGCCAACTGGCGGCAGAGGCAGCAATGGGCAGACCTGCAGGGCCTGGCACAGGATCACCAACCGGAATCTCAGGGGGTGGTGGGGAGCCTCTGGACCTTGTGATACCAGTCACCTGGCCGAGCTCTGGCCCTGTCCAGAGCTGACACGGAAAAACACCCCCCCTCCCCCAACAGTTATCACCACACAGAAGAAGCTCACTTGCAGAGGGCGGGTTCGATTCCAGTACCACCAGCGTCTCAGCCCGGGGAGGCCGTCCTTCTGGCTCCTGGTCCTCCAGATGGACCTCGGGTGTAGGGTCCCCACTGGACAGAGGGGGGTCACCTTCAGGCTGGGCCATGGGTGCTGCGTCCTCGGGCTCTGGCTCTGAAGAAAGGACATCTTCTTCAATGGAGTCATCTTCATCACTGCAACAATCCTCACACTGCTCGGGTGGGTGGATGCGGGCTTCCAGGCTTTTCCTCAGCTCCTGCCAAAGCCAAGAAGAGAGATGAAGCCTAGCATATGATGCTTGGTGAAAAAAAAAATTGATTTGAAAGTACATGAACCGAAAACCCATTTCCAAACTAAAGGAATATTTAATGATAAAAATAAAAAAACCAGCTCAACCCCATGCTTTGTCGTCTCCTTGAAGATGAGAAAAAGGCAGGGCAGGGCAGGGTAACGGGCTCAGCTTTCTGGGGGAGCGGTGGTGATGTAATAAGTATGTTTGTGTCCCTCAAGATGTGAGTGCGTGTGCGTGTGCGTGTGCGTGTGTGTGTGTGTGCGCGTGCACGGGTATGGATGCTTTGCATGTTGGTACCTGTGGTTATAAGCATGCAAATGTGCACACACACACATATGGGCATATATGTACATTTTTGGGTACATGCACACATGTGTGTACACATGTGTGAGTTATGCATATATGCTGTGTGTGTATATGTGTGAATGTGTGCATATATGTGAGTATCTGTATGTGTGCATATATGTGAGTATCTGTATGTGTGTATGAGAGAGACGTCTGGCTCTTGGGCTGTGAACACGGACACGGGAGTCGCCTGCCAAGATTTTCTGACTGAGTAAACCTGAGACAGCCTTGAGTTTGCATTTCTAGTACGAAGAACTGGTCAGGCCCTGAAACCCCACTTTGAATATGTAATCCTAGAGAAGTCAGACACCAGTGGCTCACGCTTGTAATCCTAGCTACCCAAGAGACTAAGAACTAAAAATTGCAGTTCAAAGCCAGCCCACTCAGAAAAGTTCAAGGATCTCTTATTTTAAATTAACCGCCAAAAGATGGCACCAAAAGGAGCTATGGCTCCTTGAACAAAAAAGCTCAGGGACAGCTCCCAGGCTGTGAGTTCAAGCCCCACGACTGGCACAGATGCAAAAGAGAGACAAAAATAATTCCTACCTCTTCCCATTAATTCATAATTTGTTAAGCTGCTGAGTATTTTCACAAAGACTACTCCTCATGAAAAGGAAATTTCAATTTCCATAATTCCTTCTGTCTCAACTTTATTTCTTTTGCTTCTATTAAATTAATGCAAATTTAGAGGTTATAATTGTATTTACAAAATACATATTAAAAAAAAACGAACAGCAAGCCTAGGTTCCATATGTCTTGTCTTTTTACAAAGGAAAATATTATATTGGCTCACACAAGGTGGGTGAAACTTCGGAAACAGAGGCCCAGGAGATGGTCACGTGACAGAAAGCCATCTGTTCCAAGGGCAGAGGAGAGCTGGGCTAAAAAGCAATGAGACACACACACACACACACACACACACACACACACACACACACAGAAAGAGAGAGAGAGGGAGAGAGAGAGAGAGAGAGAGAGAGAGAGAGAGAGAGAGAGAGAGAGAGAGAGAGAAAGAGAGTCCGACAGAGTTCTGTCTGCAAAGAAAAGGACCTGGAGTTAGTGGCTTTGAAGCCAGTTTGCCCCCACTTCAAAGGGGTCCCACACTGTGGGACCCACCGGGTGCTGGGATGTCATCTTCCAGAAATTCCTCTGTGAACAGTGACTTCAGAAGCTTTTCTTTGAAACCTTATTCTACGTTGTGTCAGTGTTTCAAACGCTAAGTTCACGTTGTCTCCACAGAAAGCCCTGTGCAAGGGGGCCAGGCTGGTGGCTGGCTGAGATGACACCTGTCCACACCTCAGTCTCTGCCAGGAGAGGGAAAGGAAGCTTCAAGAAATTGCTGAAGAACTGCTTCTGAGAAGCAGCCTTAGCTGAAGCTGGATGGATATGTGCCATCTACGTGTCATCTGTCTTGCTGCTGGGCCAAGGAAAGCCCAGAATGGGTAATCAGCAAAATGGGTGTTTGCGATCACGGGGACCACAGCGATGTCATCGATTCTGAGACGGCCACCAAGTGTCAGCCTTTGCCACCACACTGGGGCAGTGGGCCTAGAGCTGGAGGACGAGCCTGGGGTCGTGGCATTAACAGTGACAAAGCCAGGATTTGGGCCAATGGCCCTTCCTTCCTTCCTTCCTTCCTTCCTTCCTTCCTTCCTTCCTTCCTTCTTTGCTTCCTCCCTCTCTCCCTCCCTCCCTCCCTCCTTCCCTCTCTTCCTTCCTTCCTTTCTCTTGCCATACTGGGGACTGGACTTGCCAGGCGGGCGCTCTACCACTTGAGCCCACTCCACCAGACTGAAGCAGCCACGTTGGCACTGGGGCATGGAGACACTGTCCCACAGTTAGCTGGAAGCCCCCTCCTCCAGAGGAGATTCTGAGCCCCCACCCCCATGCTCCCCTGTGCAGGCTGTGGGATCCACTTCATGAAGAGTCAAGCGGGTACCCAAGAATGACCGAACACCCCAGGAAACAATCACCCTGAAATGTAGGCGCCAAATTTAACTAATTTAATTAAAAGACAACTAATCCCCAATGCCAGGGAGTTTAATAGAAGGCAACTCAAGCACAGAGACAATGAATACCCTGGGGAGGCATGAAAGGGGTCTATGACCCGTGAAAAAGGAACAGGGAAACTATGTGGCATGAACATTTGTACAGAAATAAATTAAGTAGCAGAGAGTGCCAGAGGGGATGCAAACGGATTTTAATAAGAACAGAGTACAAAAAAATTTTTTTTTGTCAGTTTCAGGGCTTGAGCTCAGGGCCTGAGCACTGTCCTTGGGCTTTCTCAAGGCCAGAGTTCTACCACTTGAGCCTCAGCACCACTTCTGGCTTTTTTCTATGTATGTGGTGCCAAGGAATGAAAGCTGGGTCTTCGTGCATGCTAGGCAAGCACGCTACCGCTAGGCCAAACTCCTGGTTCCCTCCCCATATACACACACAATTTTAAGACAAAAAGTTTTAAGAAAAAGCTAAAAGATATAAAGACAAGCTCCTGCATAATAGAAGGATACACAGAAATGAGAACATCAACTAGTATGAAAAGTTTCCAGGGCTAAAGAAAGACTCAAAAGACTGAAAAGGCTCACCTATTCTTTTTTTTTTTTTAGCATTTCTTTTTTTTTTCTTTCATATATTTTTTATTGTAATTAATAGAAGGGTTACATGATATTCGCCAGATAGAGGGTGCATTAATTCACATACATTGATACCCTTTCTCATGTCTTGGTCCCCATTTCCCTCCCCCAACCCCACCCAAGGCTCACCTATTCTTTTATCTCTTTTTCTGTTTGGTTGGGAGATACAGCTTTGCTATGGAACCCTGAGTGGCCCTAAACTAGCTATGTAGCCATGGATGGCCTTGAACTTAAAATTCCCCTACCTCAGCCTTCTGAGCACTGGGATTACAGTTGTGTGCTGCCACTATTTTTAAATTGGAATAAACATAGTGAGAATGACATATTCATATAGGTAAAACCACTATAAAAAAGCATCATGTTGCTCCTATGCACAGAATGATGGAAATTTAAGAAACACAAAGCAAAGCTAGAAAAATCAAAGGGAAATGGGAGTTCCAAGAAATGAATCTGATAAGACAGAACAAAGAGGAAGAGGAGGAGGAGGAGGAGGAGGAGGAGGAGGAGGAGGAGGAGGAGGAGGAGGAGGAGGAGGAAGAGGAAGAGGAGGAGGAGGAAGAAGAAGAAGAAGAAGAAGAAGAAGAAGAAGAAGAAGAAGAAGAAGAAGAAGAAGAGAAAAGGGAAAGAAGTACAGGCCTATTCCCAAAGTTTACTAATGAGCATTTCCAAGCCAGACTTATTCAAAATGCAAATCCTGCCAAACTCTGGCAGGATTATGTCTATAATCCTAGCTACTCCAGAGGCTGTGATCCAGAGGATCAAAGTATGAAGCTAACTCAGGCAGAAAATTCTAGAAAACTACATGTCCAAAAAGAACCAACAAGAAGCCAGGCTGTGAGCAAGTAAGTCAAGTGAGCTGGAGGCCCTGAGTTCAAACCCTAGTAATGGAGGGGACTGGGGAGGGGAATAAATACAAAAGTCCTTCCTGCTTCCTCCAGACCTAATTCTGCACCTTAGAGTATGATATGAAAATGTGTACTTTGGGGGGGGGGGGCTTGAATGCTGAGTCTTGGCACTGTTCCTGAGTTTCTGTGCTCAAAGCTAGCACTCTGCCTCTGAGCCACATCTCCACTTGTGGCTTTTTTGGTGTTTAATTGGAGATAAGAATATTACAGACTTTCCTGTCCAGGCTAGCCTCAAACTACGATCCTCAGATGTCAGCCCCCTAAGGAGCTAGGACTACAGGTGTGAGTCACTGGTGCACAGTAGAATTTGCACATTTAATATGCAGAACAGATGATTTGGATACAGATTTAACAAGTTAAAGCCGAGCATGATGAATCACAGCTGTAATTCCAGCTGTGTGGGAAGGAAAGCTGGAAAGGTTCATAGTTCCAGAAGAGCTCAAACAAAAAGTTGTTGGTGAGAGTCACTTCTCTCCATAAGCTAGGCCTGGTGGTATGTACCTGTAATCCTAGCAACTCTGGAGGCTGGGATCTGAGGATCAAGGTTCAAAGCCAGCCTAGGCCGGGAGTTTGGCCTAGTGGTAAGAGTGCCTGCCCAGCATGCACGAAGACCCAGGTTCGATTCCTTGGTACCACATACATAGAAAAAAGCCAGAAGTGGTGCAGTGGCTCAGCCTTGAGGAAAGCCCAAGGACAGTGCTTAGACCCTGAGCTCAAGCTCAGGACTGGCAAAAAAAAAAAAAAAGCCAGCCTAGACAAAGTCTATTATATGTATACATTTTTTTTTTTTGGTTGGTTATGGAGCTTGAACTCTGGGCCTGGGTGCTATCCCTGAGTTCTTCAGCTCAAGGTTACCGCCCTACCCCTGAGCCACAGCACCACTTCTCATTTTCTTGTTGTTAATTGGAGATAAGAGTCCCATGGTCTTTAATGCCCGGGATGCCAATATTCTTCAAAATAAACACTGACTGCCAGAAACTCTGGTATCATAGCCATTGTGTGCAAGTGCTCAAAAACTGTTGGCTTATACATCTGGCTCATGGTTGGGAAAACACTGGCTCCACAAATTATAACTTAGTGCCCGTGCTGGCTGAAGGTGGCTTGTGTGGATGGCCAGGGGCCTTGGCTACCTCTTAGCCTGCCCTGCCCCCAGGGTACCCACAAGCCTGCCTCAGCACCCCAGTCTCCCAGATCCTTCCCCACCCCCCAGCAGCCCACCCACCCCTACCTCCCTCATTCATGGAATCCAGACATTATTCCTTTACTTGGATTACAGGGGGTGAGGAGAAAGGTTTGGCCCTGGCAGCCCAATGACATATACAAAGTTTGGGGATGATGGCTCCCTCATCAGTTATGCAGGCCTAACTATGGTGTGTGTACTAGAGGAACAGGGTTTTCTATTAAGTGTACTCAGTAGGAATAGAACATACTGAATATTCCCTCTTTTGGGGAGGGGGTTGCTAGTAATGGGGCTAGAACTCGGGCCTTGTACTCTCACTTGGCTCTCTCGATCAAGGCTAGTGCTGGATTACTGAACCACAGCTCCACTTTTGGCTTTTTAGTGGTTAACCAGCTTTCCTGCCCAGGCTGCCTCTGAAACTCCATCCTCGGCTCTCAGCCTCCTGAGAAGCTAGGATTACAGGCCAGCACCAGCCAGCTCCCCTTTTCTTGCAGGATGAAGAAATAGGCTCTAAAGGCTGGTGATGGAGCTCCCCAACCCCCGGTTGCTTATGGGAAGGTCCAGCCTACCGGGATCCTGGCTTTGTGGGTTCTCGGTCGCTCTTCCGACCACCGTGGACAAAAGCAGTTTCCTACTCAGAATGAGGCAGAGTGAGGATAAGGTGAGCGGAGCAGAGGAGGCTGGATGCAGCGGAGCCATTGCCACGGTCAAGGCCAAGGTCATTGTGGATAGCTCCGAAACCACGCTCCTCCCACGCCCTCCACAACACGCAGCCTGGATTTTCATCTCCTAACATGAAAGCCTTTCCTGCCTACCTCTATCTTATCAAGTTTTGGGGGTTTTTTTTTCCTCTCAAATTTGACCCAGCGGGAAAAACCAAATCTAAATGGGTTTATATATTTGCATTTACATAGCAATGTCTTTATACAGCACAACACAAATCCAATTTCTGTCTCTCAAAATTTTACCTCCTTTGTAAAAATCCCTTTCTATGATAAACTAACTCTCTCTATATATTTAGACATAGATCGACTTCTTTCTCTATTTTCGGGGCTGGGGATTGAACCCTGGGCCTTGTGCACACCAAGTGTGTGCTCTGCCAAGGAGCTGCACCTTGTGCAGTCAGTGTAAGCATCTCCTGCGACCCCTCTCCCCCCGCCCCCAGATGCATAATGTTGTCTTTAACTCCCTAAGAATGTCTGTGTCCCTGCCCCTTCTGTGCACCCTTTAATTTATCCCCATCTCTTTTGTCCGAGAGGGCTTGCTCCTTTACAACTGAGTCACCCCCCTCCTTACAAAGGTTTTTGCTTCTGAAACTTCAGTGAGGCCAGGTATGGTGGCACATGCCTATAATCCCGATACTGGAGAGGCTGAAGCAAGAGGATCTTAAGTTTAAGGTCAGTTCACTAAGTGGTGAGACCCTGTGTCATACAAACAGAAAGACAGTTGAGACAGAGGGGGGGGAGAGGATAGATAAGACGATATAAATGGTGCCATTGCTCTCACTGCAGCACACAGCACATGCCCCGAGGACAGCAGCTATGACTGCGACAGGACCCATTGGTGGAATTCTCTGAAAAGAGGTTCCCTCTGTCCACCAGAGTTGTAAAACTGCTCAGAACCTTAGGGTTTCCCCCAAGGAAAATCCCTCATATTTATGATGGTCCCAACTGCTATGCAATCTTGACTTCCCACCTCTTCCTCCTCCTCGCCTCCTCACCCCAGGGCCTTTGCATTTGCTGCAGTTCCCTTTGTCTAGGGCACTCTGCTCCATGTGGCTTTCTCCTTCCCTCATACTTAACTGTGGCCTCTGCAAGGGGAAAGCCCATGAGAAATAGCAGCCCCAGACCCTCTTTCTCTGCAGGTTCCAGAAGCCCTATCAGTTCCCACAAGGTATATACGATCTCACGCTTTATCTTCAGCGTCTGGTTCTGAGGTGTGGACCATACGACTATGGCCCATGGAACACACCTGTCCATGGAGAGAGCAGTGGTCCTGTAAAAAGATGATCCTCTAGCTAGGACCTCATACCTGTAAGCTTAGCCACTCAGGAGGCTGAGATCTAAAGATCCCAGTTCAAAGCCAACTCAGGCAGAAAAGTCTATCAAAGTCTTATCTCCAATTATCCCGCAAAATGCCAAAGCAGAGCTCTGGGGTACTGGCCTTGAGTGAAAAAAAAGCTAAGGGAAGGTGCCCAGGCCCGGAGTTGAAGTGCCAGGACCAGAGCTTAAAAGAATCTTCCATCCCCAATTCAGATGGTTACAGGGACATTCTGATCGGCTAAGGTGATTCAGATGGTCACACGGACATCCTTATTGGCTAAGGTGAATCAGAAGGTCACACGGACATCCTGATTGGCTAAGGTGAATCAGATGGTCACACAGACATCCTGATTGGCTAAGGTGATTCAGATGGTCACACGGATATCCTGATTGGCTAGGGCGATTCAAGCTGTTCACACAGACATCCTGATTGGCTAAATACCAGCCTGCAATTCACACCTTTTCAGAGCCCTGTGCCTGTAACCTGTGTTCTGTGAACTCAGAGCAACCAGAGGATTTCAGTTCACTGGGGATATAGGGGAAGGCAGAGGCCAGTCAGTATCAGCATTGAAGGTCAGGTTCAAAGTCGCCATCCTGCAGGCAGTGTGCGGGCTGAGCGTGTTTACCAAGGCGCCTTTTCTCTATTCTTTGCTTGTTCAGATCCCGTCTGGTAATGTGACTGCTTTTGCAGGAAAGCTGGCATCGCCATTTCCCTCTCTCCTTTTGTAAGAAAATAATTCGAGGGGGAAATTGAGTGTGAAGCCTTGGGGAGAGCCCCTCAAGACGGGGAGAGACAGGAGAGACAGAAAAACAATCAGGAGCTTGCCGCGGAGGAAATGAACCCCTCTGGAGCAGCAGCAGCAGCAGCCACGCCAGCCCTGGGCACGGACAGAGAAGCTAATGGCTCTTAAAAGCTTGTGAGGGACATGGATGCCTGGTGCTGGAGCTGCTGGGTAGCCTGGGCAGGAAGAATTAATGACGTGCCAGGCGCCTGATCAAAGGCAAACTAGCAGAGCCCCTGACTTGAAGGGCACTCTCACACACTGAGACACGATGGAGGGACTGAGCATGGCTGAAATCCAGCTAAAAGAAAGGGAGGGCTTGTTTGGTAATGACAGCTCCAGCAGAGGAATCCTTAGCAGACTCCAAAGCAAATGAGTGGCATGGTAGTACACGCCTGCAATCTCAGTGATTCCAGTGATGGAGACTTGGGAGGACTGTGAGCCTGTTCCATGGAGAGATTCTGACTCAACAACAAACCAATAAACAAGCAAATGCAATAAGACCTACCATTTTGTCCGTGTTCATTCTCTTGTGTGGATGGGGCGTGGGTCACTGAAAAGGATGCATTACCAGTGCACACTGGCAGATACATTGACCAGTACCCGAGACATGGGCCTCCTTGTTCCTACCTTCCCCCCACTTCTGAGTAAAATGTGCCCCAGAAAGGGAAGAACGGGGCCTTGACTGGTTACCTCTCAAGAATTTGGCTTAGCGTAGCCGGGCAGGGTGGCTCACACCTGTAATCGTAGCTACTCGGGAGGTTGAGATCTGAGGATCAAGGTTCAAAGCCAGCCTGGGCACAAAAGGACCTGAGACTCTTATCTCCAATTAGCTCAAGGGTAGGGCAGTAGCTCAGGGACAGCACCCAGGCAGAGTTCAAGCCCCATGACCACAAAAAAAAGAAAGAAAGAAAAAGAAAAAGAAAGAAAGATAATTAGGCTTAGCTAGGTGTCAATTTGGCTTAGCTTAGCTGGTATGGTGGCTTACCGCTGTCATCCTCACTGCTCAGGAGGCTGAGATCCAAGCTACACTGGCTGTTCCCCTGTCCCTGGGATGCCCTTCCCATCTAACCTTCCCACAATGGCCCTTCTTGTCCCTCAGGCTTCCATGCATGCATCACATGGAGAGGCCTCTCTGTCTAGGACACGAGGTGCCTGGCACAGGCTCTGATCTCTGAGGGAGAGATGAAGAGTGAAGGGTGGGCGAGGGACAGTATGGGCCGCTGCAAGGGCCACGGTCCTTGTAGCCAGTCCTACCTGTGGATGGTCCCCTGAAGCCTCGATGGTTTGGCCAGCCTCGTCCTCACAGGACTCAAAATCTTCCGAGTAGTCCAGCGGAGGTTCGATGTGGAGGCGTGAGCCGGCTTCTGTTCTGATCTGCACTGATTTCTGCACACAGGAGAGAGATTGGGGGGTGTCAGGCCTTCCTGCCTGACCACAGCTCTGTGGTCCAGGCTGCCACAGGCATGTCGCCAGTGGCTCATATGACTTTACTTTCTCTCCTTGGACTCACATGACTTGCACCCATCACCAGAATTCCTACAGGTGGTAAACATGGCCTCCAAAATGCCTAGACCCCAGATCTGGGCAACCCTCGCCTGTATATACTCACACTGGATATCCTCAATCCAACGCAGCATAGAACAAGCTTTGGGGAGGACTGGAATGCAGGGGCTCTGCTAGCCTTTGCATTGCATCTCAGCACATCCGAAGGGCTCTCAGTGGGCCCAGGGGAGCCCAGGTACAGCTCTCTCCTGCAGCCTGAGGTGGTGGCACAATGCCCATCTCACCAAGACCTCCAAGATGCAAACACAGGGCCTCTTCCTGGGTCAAGCAAGGCCTTCCCAAGAACTGGCTCCAGGCCAGTCCTGTCTCCTCGTTCCCACGGCGCCCACAGAGGAAGACCATGAAGCCACGGGGTACCACAGTGCTCATAATGCTGAGTGGGTGTCCACCCGCCCAAGAGGGGGAATAAATAGGCCCTCCATCTGGCCTGCTCTCCCACCCCCAGGCCCAGGGAGCCTCCACTGCCCGCGCTTGGAGGAGATGAGAGCAGCCCTGCCCACACCAAGGCTGGCAGGCTCCGGCCCAGCCCCCAGCCCAGGCACAGCCTGGCACGCATGCTCCCTGCCTCCCACCTGCCCGCCCTTGCACGGGAGGGTGACTGGAGTCGGGCTGCCTCTTGCTCAGCTCTGGTTTTCCTTTACCAGGAGTGGGTGTCCCAAAGCAGTGCTCTTTCCATGCCCAGACCTGGGAAGCCCTCTGCAGTACCCAGAGATGAGTTTCAACCCCGCGTTGCCAAGCCCTCGGCTGGCTGACTTCATCGGCAGCCCACACTCCGCCCCATCCATGCACACGGCCAGGGTTATTTGTGTCTACGAGCATGCCTCGGAGCAGTTTGTCAAGTGCGAACTGCATGCACGGGCCGCCCTGGCTGGCGGGGCGGGGGTGCGCTGGGCTGCTGGCTCCCTCTAGAGGTGGGGGAGCAGCCTCCCCTTCCTGCTCCATTCTCCCTGGATTTACAAGGAGGTCGTGGAGAGGAAGCCCCCCCCACCCAACTTTACAGGTCCACTGCCCAAGCCTTCTCCCGCCCCCAGGAAGCAGCTGTGGGGTGAAGGGGGAGCTGAGTCTTGGCTTTCATAGGCAATGAACCTGCAGGGGGATCTTTGGGGGGTGGCCCAGCCCCCCGGTTAACTGCGGGCAGGCCAATCCCTTCACCACCAATTTAATGCTGAGAGCCCGTGATGTTCATCAAATCTGACAGCATTTTGGTAAACGGCGGCTCTGTTGATTAGGCCGCTGTCCACCCAAGTATTACAAGGCCAGGGAAGCCATAAATCTTAATCCACTGATGGCGGCAGAAAGATCTAAGGCCCAGAAGTGTGTGGGAGTGGGGGGAGGACAGTAGGAACAGATGCCCTATGTCTATCGCCAGCAACCTGCCCCACAGCCAGGGTGGTGGCAATGGCCCCCGGTATCCACTGCCAACCGCTACCAGACCCCCAGACAGACGGTTTAGACCCCTTCTGGGGGTACACAGCATCTGTCACCCATGAGCAGGTGGCTCTGTGACGTTCTGGCTGAAGGACCTTCCAACCTATGTGCCTTGGCTGCCTCTTCCCATTGCACTGGGGAAGCCTGTGCCCCCCAAGTTCTGCCCACTTGCTGGGCAGGATGAAGGGCTGTGACTCGCACGTGAACTGGCAGATGGATTGTGTGGGGTCAGAAGACATGAATGTGTCACTCAAGGGGTTTTTGAGAAAAGACGGTGGCAGGGGGAAAGTGGGGTGGGGAGGGTAAGATGCAAGGGGTGGGAGGTGGCAGGGAGAAGGATGAGGACAAGACTTTCTTCCTCTGTATCCCAGGGAGCCAGAGGTCTGTCTCAGTGGACTTAGGACTTAATTCTACTGCTTTGGGGTCAAAGACGCCATCTTGCCCTTCTCCCCATTTTGGCTTAGGAGACACAGGCACGGGCGGCTCAGGTCTGTCATCCTAGCTGCTCAGGAGGCTGAGATCTGAGGCTCAGGCTCTGGGTGCAAATTGGGCTCTGCCTAAGACATGCATCCCAGCCACAGTGAGGGAGGAAATCCAGGACAATGCTGGGGAGGAGGGGGAGGGAAGGTGTTAAGCTTTTCAAGATGTCCCATGGGGGCTAGCTCACGGGACAGGGTCTTTCTTGGAATGCCTGAGCTCCATCATTCCCAGCTGTCCTGGGCAGTGGCCCTCCCGGCAGCCACAGCCAATTGCCCTTGCTTTTTGAACAGTGTACCTGGACGCCCAGCTCTGTGCTTGTGCCTTACTGTCAGCCACTCTCTGATCAGAATTAGTCCGAGTGGTCTCCTGTTGTTAGGCACCGAGTGACCCCTGACTGACAGGAGTACAGAAGGACAATGAGCCCTTGTGGCTTTGGGAAGCCAGGAAATTAGACCTGATTAGGCCCTGGAAAGTGTGGAGCCTCTGGAGAGACAGGGCAGGATGCTAATTAATCTTAGGCCGAGTGTCTTAAGTTGTATGGACCCGAGATCTGCCGCTAATTCAAAGGCAAAGACAGAAATGTAATTCTTGATCACAGATAGCATCCAAACAACCCAGAGATGTGTCTGCATGAGCTGGGGAGAAAGGCCTGGTGAATGAGAGAAGCAGCTGCAGGGCCGTGCTCTCCCTCTGTTCTTCACCATGCCCTGGGATCTCATAGCCACAGACACCCCTGAGTGCAAGGCTGGGGACTTGCAGCCGCCAGCCCCAGTTCAAATCCCAGCCTCCCCTGCTTTCTGCTACTGTGGCCTCAACTTCTCCAGCAACACAATGAGGCATAGGAATCCCTGGGTTCCTACCCGGGCCAATCAGACACACCAGCTAAGGCCTGGGCCAGGGTGACGGAGCCAGCTTCTCATCCTGCCAGCCAGGACTTCAGTAACCATGGTCAGAAACAATTCCTGGCCAGAGCTACAAACCTAAGCTCACTTCTGAAACCAGCTCTGGGAAATCTGAATGCACAGTGAGACTCCCTCAGGCAGAGGGGGCGCTGTGCGGACAAGAATGTGGGACTCGGAGCAGAAGATGGGGGTCCAGTCTGAGCTGCCCCCCCTGGCAACAATCATCTCCTTTTCGCTAAAAAGTCAGCTGGCACTGGACCCCTCCTCTACCCTGAGGGGAAGGAGGGGCAGCGCCCTCAGCTTCAGAAAAAAGGTCTTGGCAGCTGGAACTAGGGCTGGCACACAGTAGGTGCTCAGGGAACAGTTGCTGGAGGGGGGAGTCTGCCCCGGGTGACTCTCCAGTGGGGTCAGGCTGGCTCTAGGTCCCCTGAGCAGCTGTACAGACAGGGGAGTCCAAGGACACGCCACCACCTTCCACCCCAACCCACCCGGGCTAGTGTTCTAGACTCTGAGTCCAGAGTCCAGGGTCCTGAGTTTCCAGACCTGGTGCCATCCTCGGCGCTGGACCTTGCTGGGAGCCGTCCTCGAACTGCGTCCTAACATCTCTTCCATGTCTCCAAACAAGGGTCTTCGTCCATAATCTACAGGCAGAAGGCAGCTGGTGAGGCACAGGTGTCAGGTCACACCGACAGCTCCTCTGAAACCTGCACCTGCCACGAGGCTGGCGTGCCCACGGGCTCACAGCACGGCCCGTAGCAGCAATACGTCAGAAAACTACCAGAGCTGAGCCTGGCAGCGCACACCTGTAATGCCAGGCCTTGGGTGTTTGGGGCAGAAGGACCACCAGTTCCAGGTCAGCCTGCGTTAACTTAGTGAGAGGAAAGAAAAGAAGGGAAGAAGGGAGAGGAGGAAACAAATGCCCAGCAAAAAGCCGAGAAGTTAAGTGGGGCAGGCCTGAGGGAACCAGGAATCACCTCCAGAAATAGATGGGGTCTGGGGAAGTTCATCCAACAGTCTAACTGTGTGGTAGAGGCAGGGCGGGGGGGATGTGTTTGGGGAGTCCCAAATAGCAGCCTTGCCACATTGAGAGGGAGGGAAGTTGTGTGTTTTGTTTCTCTTTTTGCTCTGCCTACTGGGAAGCTCCTGGGAAGCTCTGTGTCTTAACTCTCCTAGGGGAACATTCAGGCCTGGCTTTCTCCTCTCATGCCAAGCTGTTGTGCTGACTTCTACCATGGCTGTGACACAGTGTGTTAGAATAACACCAATCAAGGACTCTGGAGGCCTTGCAACATTTCTGTAGACATGTGACATTTCCCTTTCTCCTCCCCTTCCCCCACCTCACCCTTCTTTGTGTCAGTCCTGAGGCCTGAACTCAGGGCCTGGGTACTGTTCCTTAGCCCCTCCACCCCCCAATACTGACATTCTAACACTTGAGCCAGAGCTCCTCTTTTGACTTTTTGGTAGCTAATCAACTTTCCTGCCTGGAATTGGACTCAAACTTTGATCAACAGATCTCAACCTCCTAGGACGACAGATGTGAGCCACACCTGTTTAATCCTCCTTGGCCTGCCAGTTGTTTTACAGAAAAGGAACGCAAGGATCAGAGATGTCCCCAGTGGCCTGAGATCTCAAAGCCAGACAGAGGCAGAACGGGGTTCGGTGAAATGCACCCCTGTCTCTTTCCATGCTGAGGAGGGGGTCCTCTGGCCCCCCGCAGACAAGCACCCTTGCTGATTTCATGTTAAAGAAGAGAAGATGGAGGCCCAGAGGGGCCAAAAAGCTTCCCCCCTATGAACAGCAAACTGGGGTCTGACTCCATGCACCCTGTCTTCTTCCCGCACAACCTGAGGTCACACCTGGCAGCTCTCCTGGGCTACATGGGGTCTGTTACACTCTTGGGGGAAGGGGTCCTGTGATGCCATGAGAGAGGGAGGGATGTGAGTGTTCAAAATGACACAATGAATGGCAGCTGAGGGATGGCGCAGGGGTTAGGTACTAAAATGATGGCGGCAGCAGTGACTCTGGGGTATTATCTACAAAAACTCTCCATCCCTTGTGCTCAAGCTCCAGGAAAGGTCAATCTGGAATTTACTACTCTGGTGGCTTTGTTTGATGGCACGAAGGCCAAAACCAGTTTAAAAAGGAAGCAAGGGCTGGAGATATGGCTTAGTGCTCACCTGAGGCCCTGGGTTCAATCCCTCCCTCAGTACCATATAAATAACAAATAAAATGAATTGTTTTTTAAGAGGGACATCTCAGATTGGGGTGCAGCTGTATGGCAGAGCATTTGTCTAGTTCCATCCCTATCTCCCATCCCTCGTATGGTTAAGAAAGAAAAAATAATAATAGTTTAAAAGCTGAGCACTGGTGCTCACATCTATGATCCTGGCTTCTCAGGAGGCTGAGATCTGAGGATCGAGGTTCAAAGCCATCCTGGTCAAGAAAGTCTATGAGCCTCTTATTGTCAATTAACTACCCAGAAATCTAGAAATGGAGGTGTGGCTCAAAAGCGGGAGAGTGCTAGCCTTGAGAGGAAACGCCCAAGGACAGTGCACAGGCCCTGGGTTCAAGTCCTAGAACTGACATTAGAAGGAAAAAAATAACAAATGATTTCTTTTTCTCCTTTTATGACCTCTTTCTGGCCAAGTAGATATAGTTATTAACCTATTACATTAACTAGTTACTTGTTTCTTTTCTGGCCAGTCCTGGGGCTTGAATTCAGGGCCGGGACACTGTCCTTAAGCTCCTTTGGCTCAAGGCTAGCACTCTACCACTTGAGCCACAGCACCACTTTCAGCTTTTTCTGTGTATGTGGTACTGAGGAATCGAACCCAGGGCTTCATGCATGCTAGGCGAGCACTCTACCACTAGGCCACCTTCCCAGCCCCTCACCAGTTCCTATAAGTTCACATATGTAGGCAGACACAACCACAGTTCTGGCTTTCTCCTTCCTAGGGTGCGGGGATGGCTCTGCTGGACACACACTCTGTCACTGCGCCCCACCCCCAGTCCTTTCTTTAAGAACAGAGGCAGGCCGGGTCGGGGGCCCAAACTCACCGTGTGTGCCCTCCGCCTGCGAGGCGCTCCTGGAAAAGTCTGCGTGCACAGCTTTACGTGGGGACGTCCTGGGCTCAGAATTGGCCCCGTTGACGTAGACAGAGAAGCCCTGCTCCAGGTGCTCCAGCCTCCTCTGCACAGGGTCCTTGGCTTTCAAGTGTTTTAATATCCTGGAGGATAAGGGAACAGCTGAGCCCCCCCCCCACCTTCCCCCAGGCCCCAGCCCACCCTGAACCACTTTGGTGATGGTGGAGCATCTCCAATCAGAGTCCGGGTGCTGCATGCCCAGCTGTTTGTGCAGACATGCCCAGGACATTCACAGAGAAGCTGGGGGTGAGGGGGCAGGGCGGGTCACTCCTGCTCAAGGGCTGTGAGCAGCACCGAGCCCACACAGCTCCTGGCCCCGTGGTAGCTGAGGCAGAAAGGAGGCCGGGGTGCTGCGGCTGGTGTCTCACAGCCTGGGTTTTGTGGCATGATCCCAATTTTATGCAATCTTCCTCTGTGTGAACAGTGATACTTTGAAACACATCAGAAAGTGGTCAAAGCTTTGTGGGAGAGATTTTTTAAAATAATGCAACCACACAGCCATATCCCAGCATGGTGGCTCACATCTGTCATCCTAGCTACTCAGGGGGCTGAGCTCTGAGGATCAAAGTTCAAAGCCAGCCCAGGCAGGGAAGTCCATTTGTGAGACTCTATTTTTGTTTTTGGTGGGTCGTGGGGCTTGAACTCAGCCTGGGTACTGCTCCTAAGCTCTTCAACTCAAGGCTATAGCCCCACCCTTGAGCCAAGCCCCACGTCCCATTCGCTAGAAGTTAACTGGAAATAAGAGTCTCCAGTCTTTTTGTGCCAGGGCTGGTTCGAGCCTCAGATCTCAGCCTCCTGAGTAGCTAGGATTACAGGCCTGAGCCACCGTGCCAGGCCACTTTTGAGATCCCTATCTCCAATCCATCAGCAAAAAGCCAGAAATGGAGCTGAGGCTCAAGTGACAGAGTGATAGCCTTGAACACAAAAGATCAGGGACAGTGCCCAGGCACTGAGTTCAAACTACACAAACTGTGTGTACACACACACACACACACACACACACACACACACACACACACACACACACACACTCTAGAGGCTGGAAATGTGGCCTAGTAGGAGAGTGCCTGCCTAACATGCATGCATGTATGCATGAAGCCCTGGGTTCAATTCCTGATGTGCCACATAAACAGAAAAAGCTAGAAGTGGTGCTGTGGCTCAAGCAGTAGACTACTTGCCTTGAGCAAAAGAAGCTCAGGGACAGTCCCCAGGCCCTGAGTTCAAGCCCCAGGACTGACAAACAAAAGACTACATGCTTAGGATATAACAGCAAAAGTTGCTATATGGGCTTGTATCAAATTAAAAGCCACCTGTATAGCAAAAGAGACAATTTCCAGACTCAAGAGACAATCCACCAATGGAAGAAAGTCATTGCTCACCATTTATCTGACTATGGATTCATATCCAGAGGATAGTGCTCTAAAAATTAAACACCAGAAGAACAAATAACCCAGTAATTAAACGGACAAGCAAATTAAACAGACAGTTCACAAAAGGAGGAGAACAAAAGGCCAGTTAAGTACACGAAGAAATGCTCACCATCCCCAGCCATAAGGAAATGCACATCAACACTGCGTGGTTACTGAGATTCATTCTGTCTCATCACAGTCACAACCGCTGTCATTGAGAAAGCAGATGGGAGCAGGTGCGGTGGCTCTCACCTGTCATCCCAGCTACTCAGGAGGCTGAGATCTGAGGGTTGAGGTGCAGAGCCACCCCGGTAGGAAGATTCATGAGACTCTTATCTTCAATGAACCACCAGAAGACCAGAAGCCGTGTTGTGGCTCAAAGTGGTAGAGTGCTAGCCTTGAGCTGAAGAGCTCGGGGACAGCGCCCAGGCCCAGAGTTCAAGCAAAAAAAAAAAAGGTGGATGATCAGACATCACAACACACAGAAAGGAAGCTAGGGGCCCCTGGCCAGGGAAGTGGAAGGCAAGACATCAGAAGACAGTCATGATTAAAGAGACGCTGCAGAAGGAGGATTGCTTGTGAGCACTTAGCTGGTAGGGGTGGAAATGCGAAGTTACCATAAGTGTGCATGTGTGTGGGCCCAGAGTAGAAAGCAACAAAGGAAGAAAGGAAATCAGTTGTGGATGGGGCTGCTCTGGCTGAGTTTCTTCATTTATTTTTGAATGCTTTCTTTGTGGTTGAGACATCCATCTTTTGCACAATTGTGGCAGGAACATTTATTATACACATGGCTTATCTCTTTGCCAGCGCTGGAAAGCCTGTGAGATGCCGGGATTGTTGAACAACAACAGAAAACACAAGTAACTAAGAGACCATTTTCAGGCAGGGGAAGAGCTGTGCTCAGGGGATGCTCTGGGTACCAGAGATCACTGTGAGGAGAGACACCTGCTGGGGAAACCTGTTCACCTGGGCAGCCAGGCTGCCTCGACTTCCCCTCCGAGATCACCCAGTCTCCAGATGTGTAAGATGCAGGACTGGCATTGTGCCTAGCCTCTACATAAGAGGATGGTGAATGCATGCATGGATTTATGCAAGTGATAATCTAGGTGGTAATTATTCAGACTGAGAGAGGAACTTCCCTCCCACAGGGGTCTGGCAAGGCCTCCGTTTAGTTCCAATGCTACCTAACATTGAGCGCTGCCAACTTACAGCCCTGGGCCTATATTCCTTCTCTTGCTGGCTGTCCTTTAGTGGTGAGGTGTCAAGGGCCTGGGGAGAGGCCGAGCTGACCGAAGGAGAGGCACTCGTAGGCCTAGGCCTGCCTAGTGGGGACAAGTGCAAGCCTGCAGGGTGCTGTCTTCTCGGTTGTCACCCCAGAAGAATAACTGCTCAGCCTGGGGTAGTGTTGGGTGGAGGGAAACTGGGTACCGGGGACGCCACCATTTCCCCAGCTCATGTAATTCTGGCAGGTCCTTGAAGCCCTAGCACACCTGTTTCTTCTTTGGTGAAAGGAGTCTGGGGTTGCCTGCACTGGACAAAACATGGCACTGGGCAAAATATGGCCCTGGCCTGTCTTCCTTCTCTCCATCCCTCCTTTCTTCCTTCTGCCCACTCTCCCTCTCTCCCTTCCGCCCTCCATCTCCTCGTGGGGTGGCAGGTCTCCCTCCCCTCTGAGAGGATATTCCTCCAACGCCCTTTCTCAAGGACTGAATGATAATGTGGTAGCAATTTGTGTCCACCCCCCCCGCCCCCAATCACACAGCTGCTCTAGGAGGCGAGGGCCCCCGTCTCTCTCCAGTCTGGCCAGGTCGCCCGTACCTCTAATCACCCCTTGGAAGTGATTACATCTTGCGTGGGCCCAGTGACCAGAATCACTAAGAGTCTGGCAGGATGAGGCAGGGCTGCTAAGCTCCACAGTGCCTCCTCCACTCGGAGCACAAGGCAGCCCTCTGCCTCGTCTGCCACAGCTATGGGGGCCTCAATCTCAGTCTGCCATCTCCAGGGACTCCAAACACAGTTGCAGGGGTCATGGGGATCCCCGGGACCAGTGCCACTTGGAGGATTGACTCCAGCTCTCACTTTGTAGGGCACAGCGGTCTGTCAAGTCATTAGACCACGGGAGGGGCTGGCTCAGAAAGGGGGACACAGCGCAGGAAGGGATATGATAATCCATCTCTGCCCTTGGGCTGGCATTCAGAAGTTACTGGGCTCCTCCACTGAGGAAAGATGGAAGGAGGGACTTCCCTTGACTGTCTCAGCCATGATGGGATCTACACACCCCAGATCAACTCTCTCGGGGAAAACAGGGGAAAGAGATGGAGAATCACTGATTTTTAGTGATATAACTTCAGCACCTAGATCCAGCCATGCCTGAAGCCACAGTATCATGTTGGGTTTCTTTCTTTTCGGTCTTTCTCTTGTGAGACTGGCCATGGTTCCCGGAGCCTCTTGAACGCTAGGCAAGCACTCTACTGCTGAGCCACCTCCCGGAGCCCAAGCGTGATTTGGGAAGTTCAGGAGCTGGTAGATGTCCCATTAAGCCAACTTCACTTAGGGTTTCTGTCCCTTACAACCAAAAGAACACTAAGTAATCACCCAGGTTTCCCCCACTGCAGTATTTCCCCGCATGTTAAAGGTAACAAATGTCACTCAGGAGGCTGAGATTGAAGAATCATGGTTCTAAGTCAGCTGGGCAGGAGAGTCATTCTTGAGACTCTGATCTCCAATGAACCACCAAACAGACCCACGTGAAACAGTGGCTCAAGTGGTAGAGAGCAACATCCTTAAGCAAAAAAACAGCTATGAGGCTGTACCTAGGCCTTGAGTTCAAGCCCCAGGGCTGACATACAAACACACATACCCACAAATATTTTATGCCGCTGTACCTGGCTGGGACTCTGCAAAAGACCCAACTCGTCCAACACAGGGCACAGCCATATCCCCAGTCTTTTTTTTTTTTGGTCCATCATGGGATTTGAACTCTGGACCTGGGCATTATCCTTGAGCTCTTTAGCTCAAGGCTGCCACCCTACCCCTTGAGCCACGGCACCACTCCCGGTTTTCTAGTGGTTCGTTGGAGATAAAGAGTCTCACGGACTTGAGTGCCTGGGTTGGTTTTGAACCGTGATCCTCCGATCTCAGCCTCCTGAGTAGCTAGGATGATAGGCGTGAACCACGATGCCCGGCTTAACACCCCCGTTTTTCACAGGCCTCCCTCCTGGTAAGGAATTTCTCTGTGGCTCTCCCTTCTTGTTTCCCACCATCCAGTGGCTCCAGCTCAGTACAGCACCTCTCTCCCTCCCTCACCGCCACAATGGATGGCGACTCAGTTTTGATATATTTTTAATCGCCTTGGTGCTAGATAACCTTGTCTCTGGAAATCCTCATCTGTGCCATCAGCCAGTACCTCTTGAATCGCACCCTTATCGATCGCCCGATTAATGAGAAACAATTTGCTCCTAAGAAGCCTTGACGCTCTGTCCTCTGACAAGACTCATGGAGATATTAAACAATCACCCAGGTGTTCCATGGCGCCTTCAGCTTGCCAGTAATCAAATAAAAACATCCCATGTCTTCTCCTCCTCCCGCCCCCCCTGCCGCCCCACATTAATGAGGGTAAAAGCTCGCACTGGGTCTAATGGACTGAAGCTTTCTGTGATGGCTAGTTTGCTGGTCAGGAGCCAGGCACGCCTGGGAAGCTGAGCACTGAGGAGGGGGCCCAGCCTGGTGCTTCTGGCTGGTCCTGGAGAGGGACCCCAGGGCTCCCCACTGAAAGAGAAGCCACTCCCATAGGGGTGCTTGAAAACCAGCCACCAGGACCTGCCCCCCATCCCTCCCCCTTTCTCTCCTCCCCCCCCTCCCAGTGTGTGCACCAGCCAAGGTCAAGGTGACCTTCCCCTGGGTGGCCAGCAAGCCCCCATGCCCACAGATGGAAGACAGGACCAAAAAACTAAAGCCCTGCCCTCTCCCCAGCACGGCATGCTTGCTTTGCAGAGCGGCAGCCTTCTGTTTGCCTTGGGCTTGGATTTGAATTCATTACCAACATTTTCAAACTCAGAAGAATTCCCAGCACAAATCCAGATCTCTCTAGCTTCTCTGCAAGTTGGACCTTGGGGATGGGGACGGGGCAGGTGGGGGAAAAGGGGGGGGGGATCTCCACAAACAAAAACTAGGAGAATGGAAAAATTCCAGGTACCCATCACCACCACCACCACCACCCACTGTTCTCTCACTGCTGGGGCCCCTCCAGGCCCGAGTTTGCAAATGCAGCTTAGTGCAAGGTTCCAGCCAGAAATACAAAAAACAAAAACAAAACACGATGGAATAGGCAGAGGAATCCAACCCGGACTCAAAGCCGGTCCCTCACAGATCACACCGACGGCCCCACACTGCCCGACCGCAGCTCTCCAGAGGCAGAAGCGGCTCTGCTGAATCTTCTGTGATGCCCACCCAAGTGTAAAGGGAATTCCCTGGGCAACCCCCAGCAGGAGGGCTCAGGGTTTCAGGGACCCATCAAAACCTGTTACCCCAAACTCATTCCTTTCCCTGAGAGTCCTACCTCCTCCTAGGCAGAAGGGGGGGTGTGGTACCCACACAGGGCTACCCTCCACCAAAAGATCCATTTCTCTGGGTGATGGTGACTCACACCTGTAATCCCAGCAACTCAGGAGGCTGAGATCTGAGGATCACAATTCCAAACCAGTCCATGAGATTCTTCTCGCCCATGAACCACACACACAAAAAAGCTAGAAGTGGAGCTGTGGCTCAAATGGTAGAGCACCAGCCTTGAGTGAGAAAGCTCAGGAAACAGTACCCCAGTTCCCAGTACTGACACAAAAAGGAAATAAACAAGATCCAATTTCACCAGTGGGTGGAGTGGAGCCAGCAGGAAAGACTCACCATCCCTCTGTGAATCAAAGCCTGCATGCTGTTAATAAATGCAAGCAGATATTTATTTCACTAATAACAAGGGCTGCTGTGGCGAGGTAGGGGGAGGTGACTTCCTCTTACCGGTTTCTCTGTTGAAGCAATATTAAATACTCATCATGTTTCTCATCAAAGTCTGTCACCATGTCCTTAGAGTATGCCTGCAACGAAGAAACAGAGTGGTGTGACCGCCGATTTCAGGAAGGCCTCTCCAAGAGCCAGTTGCCCGCCCCACTGACGCAGGAGGCAGAGGCCGATCTTGACGAAGGCCCGGCTCCCCGGATGTGTCCCTCTGGTGACCCAGTGCCCTAGAGACTGTCAGTGGCCCACTGGGGTTTGGACACATTGGGCTTTACTACTCTATAAGAGGTCGAGTCCTGGCAGGTGAAGAAACAGGCGCCCGAGCCGGCTGTTCTAAAGCAGACTCCAGGGCACAGGTTGGCTATACCTAACCTGGTCCTTGCAGATCACATGATCCCCGGAGCTCAGGCCCCCGGGGAGCGGGAGGGGGGCGATGCTGCAGAGGAGGTTCTGCACCTCCTCTTCTCTACAGAGCTCTGCACTGCCTCTGGGGCTGCATTGCCCCAAAGAGCAGCTCCTTGGCTGCCTGGTGAGTCCCTCGTGCTCCTTGCGGCGGAGGATGGGGAAACCCAGCCTGGAAACCCGGTTTACATAGTATTTTTCTGACGCCAAGTGATGGATTGGGGGGAACGGGGGAGGGTAAAGGAGACTCAGGAGAGCCCTGGATTTTGCGCATTCTCTGGGGAAAGAGCTGTTCTTTCCCCGTGGGTGCTGAGCAGAGGAAATGTGGCTTGAAACTGCCTGGCATGAGACAGCTGTTCCAAGATGGGGAGAACGGGCTCCTAGCCACCACTGAACTTGCTGGATCCCCCTGAGCCTGAATCCCTCCCTGTGCTTGCACAGTCCAGACAATGGAGTGGTTCCTTTTAGAAATCTTCACTGAGCCTCTGGCCTCTTTAGCCAAATGAATAACCTGACCACCAGAGACAAGGCCTATTACAAGTGACTGGTTTCACTGAGGCCGAATGAATGTCTAATAACTGCACACGTTTCAAGTGGCATATGCACAGACCAGGAAAACAATAACTGCAGCCCCACATAATCCTCAGGGCACATCTCCCCTCTTTACAACACACACGAACACACTCCTCACATAAAAACAGAAGCTGGTAGCCACTGGCTCACACTCATAATACTAGCTACTCAGGAGACGTGAGATGCAGAGGATTGGAGTCTGAAGCCATCGCTGGCAGAAAAGTCCATGAGATTCCATCTTTAAACATCTAGCAAAAATCTGGCTTGAGGTGGGATTCCTATAGTAGAGAGCCAGCTGAGCAAATCCAAGGTTGTGGGTTCAAATCCCAGCACAGCAACAAAACAAACTGACTCCATGCTTTGCAATTTACTGTGTGTTGAAGAACTCGTTTTGTGAAGGAATAGATCAGAGATACATAGCGCCTTGGTCCTGGGGCACAAATCACATCAAGTTAAAGATCAGATGTTTAAGTGGCAAGGACACCTGAAACGGAAACTTGATTAAGAGTCTGAACAACCCCCATGGGAAAAAAAGAAGAAGACTATTCTCCATTGGGGCAGGGAGTTTGGCCTAGTGGTAGAGTGCCTGCCTAGCATGAATGAAGCCTTGGGTCCGATTCCTCGGTACCATACATAGAAAAAGCCAGAAGTGGGGCTGGGAGTTTGGCCTAGTGGTAGAGTGCTTGCCTAGCATGCACAAAGACCTGGGTTCGATTCCTCGGTATCACATAGAAAAAAGCTGGAAGTGGTGCTGTGGCTCAAGTGGTAGAAGTTCTAGCTTTGAGAAAGCCCAAGGATAGTGCCCAGGCCCTAAGTTCAAGCCCCAGGACTGGAAAAAAAAAATTAAAACAGACTTTGACAATGGTTAGTCCTACGCTCTTATTTCTCCAGCTCCTTGATCATCGCACAGAGCTCATTAGTTCCCTGGGGACAAGGGACCAAAGCCTGCCTCCCTCGAAGCCTGCCTCGCCCAGTACAGGATAAAAACATGGGAGTCAGCAGCCCTTGGGAGAGGGCTGGCTTACAGGCTAGGAACATCCTCCATTTCTCCAGGGCAATCACCCAGGGACCTGCCAGGAGTTTCTGTAGCATTTCCATATACATTATTCGCTTTTGATCTCCACAGCAGCTCGTGGGCTGGTGATTATTATCCCATTTAAGATACAAGGAAATGCAGCCCAGGTATCTTCTCCTGGGCTCCACGGCGATTTACATAACTATTTTGAAATATTAAGGTGACCGTTGATATATTATGCTACGGAATGAAACATTTCATGGCACTTTCAGAAGAAATATGGACTTCAAAGAAATTGAAGTTTGTGTGGGGCTGTGCTGAGCTGTCACCTCCTATCCTCGGGAGAATGCGTCACTCCACAGGGAGACAGCACCGTCAGGGAGACCAGAGCAAGGTCACAAGGCAGCCTAGAGACTCACAGCTCCTTAGATTGCAATGTAATCTGCACACAAATCATCCAGAAACTGGGGTGGTGCACGCCTGTAACCCCAGCTACTCAAGAAGCTGAGATCTGGGGAACGTGGTTCAATGCCAGCCCAGACACAAATATCCAATGAAACTTTAATCTCTAATAAACCACCAAAAAGCCAGACGTGCAGCTGTGGTTCAAAAGTGGTAGAGCTATGGAGGGGGTGGAGGGAGGGAAATGGGGTATCAATGTGTGAGAAGTAATGTACCTACTATCTGGTGAATGTAACTGTAACCGCCTCTATACATTATCCTGACAGTTTAAAAAAAAAAAAGTGGTAGAGTTTGAACTTTGAGCAAAACAGCTCAGGGACAGCGTCCAGGCCCACGAGTTCAAGTCCCACAATTACCAACAATGACAACAGCAACAATTAAAGCTATGGTGAGCTGTGGGCTTGAATCCCACAGGACCAGAAGGCCTGGTGTGCATCTCAACCAGATCCTGGCTGGGGACTGTGGACATTGTTTAAATGGCAGGGCCCTTCCCCAAGGGCCCAAAACCTCAGCAACCAGCCACAAACCCCTTGAGCCTGAGCTAGGAACCTGAGCTGAATCCAAGCCACTCCCCAGACTCTTCGTTTACCTCCAAGGTGGACTGACTGCTGGTCCATGCACTTTGGTATGAAAGTGGCTTGTCATCTGCAAAATTCATCTTGGCATGAGGGGACCATTTTGCTCTCGAGGGACTGGGATTCTTACAGACAGGAATGATGGTAGATGACACTGGGCTGGGCTAATTACAGCCATCCTGGGCCAGGTTTGGTCTCTACCTATATGCTCCACTGCCCTTCCTCTTCCCAAAATGTTACTCATGACGCTCCTTGCCTGCACTTGGACTTTCGGGGCCCCCAGTCCCATGAGCCTAAGAAGCAACTTTTTTTTTTTAATTGATAAATTACTCAGGCTCAGGCATTCTGCTACAGTCATAGGAACCAGACAAAAGCAAGGCAGGCTTAAATGTAGAGGGGACACAGAAAGGAGGAGGGGGGAGGGACGTAGCAGAACACTAACTATAGAAGTCCTTAACCAAACCTCCCCATCCTGCCTCCACCTTGCACTGGCATGCAACCTGCCGTAGGGACCTCGTTCCTCCCTCTGCAAGGCATCCAGCCCCTCTCGCTCTAGCCTCACTTACATCCCTGAGGCTGGAGCTGAGCTCCAGACTCCACACAGCCTTCTCTTACCCGCACCCCCCCCCACCCCTTCGCAGCAGAGTTTCATTCCGGAAAGCCTGCAATTAGTATTAAATTATATATGCCACAGTGTGCTCCAGGCTATCATTAGGGGCTATGTTGTTAGCATTTAACTACATAGTTAGGGCTCACTAATTAGCTGGGTATTGGGAGACTTGGAAGTGGGGGGATGAACCCCTGAACTCTGTTTAGCTCCTGTGGGCCTCAGTTTCCCCATCTGTGAAAAGGAAAGGTTAAGAAGGTAATTGGGGATCCTTTCTCTGATCTTGCTTCCTTAGACTGACTGCAAATTCCCAGAGGGCAGATGAGCAGCCAGGAGAGAAGCGCAAGACCTGGGGTTCCCACTGGGGTTTCTGGTGCTGGCGTGGCTGCTCTGCCATCCAGCCCTGTGACGGCACTTGCTAAGGTGGGTGGAGCACCATCTGGGTGCCAGGTCATTCCCCTGCCCAGCCCGCTAGCCTGGACCTGCTCAGCGGCTGCCTTACTCTGGCACAGTGGCTTGCCTGTAATCCTAGGTAGTCGGGAGGGAGGCTGAGACATGAGGATTAGGGCTCAAAGCCAGTCTGGATGGGAAAGTCCATGGGAGTCTTTTCTTCAAAAAGCCAGACGGAGAGCTGTATGCTTCAGTGGTAGAGTGCCAGCCTTAAGCAAAAAAGGTTGGGGACAGTGCCCATGCCCCAGTACTGGCACAAAAATTAATTAGTTAAAAAGCACTGGCAACCCGAGCGCAGTGGCTCATGCCTGGAACCTAGCTACTCAGGAGGCTGAGATCTGAGGATCAAGGTTCAAAGCCAGCCCGGGCACAAAAGGACCTGAGACTCTCATCTCCAATGAACCTCTAGAAAACAGGAAGTGGGGCTTGGCTCAAGGGTAGGGTGGTAGCCTGGGGCTGAAGAGCTCAGGGACAAAGTCCAGGCCCAGGGGTAGGGGCAGTAGCCTTGAGCTGAAGAGTTTGGGGACAGTGCCCAGGCCGAGTATAAGCCCCATGACCCACACCCCCACCCCCCCAAAAAAAAGTAAATAAATAAAGCAAAGCACTGTCAGTCTGGTGGCTGAGGCTGTCAGTGGTCAAGGCAGAATCCACAAACGCTGACACTCAACCCCCCCACGCCCCCCTGCCACGCTCCCATCATCATGCCTCAGATCCAGGGACAATTTATGAGTGTCAAGTAAATGCTTGTTCTGGGTCACAGGGACCCTGTGTGTCTTGTTCTCTGTGGGCACTTATTTAAATTTCCACAGTAACCCCAGCTTCTGGAACAATTGTTCCATCTTCTGAGGAGGAAACCAAGACAGTCCAAGTGGAAGCAAACTGCCTGAGAACCACAAAACCTGGAGGGATATGGACAGACAGGGGACACCCCTTGCTCTGTCAGCTCACGGCCTAGCTCTATCATTCTGGCTATGAAATCCATCCATGTGTTGTGGGTGTGACGATGCAGGCCTGTAGTCCCATGTCTGTAAACTCGGAAGGTGGGGAGCGACAAGAACACAATCTGAGAATAAGCCTAGACAAAATCAGAGGCTCTAATTGGGGGCGGGGGGGTGGCTAAAATCAAAAGGACAGAGACATGGCTCAAATGGATCCACTTAGCAAGTGAAAGACACTGAGTTCAATACCATTGAGAAAAGAAGGAAGGGAGGGAGGGAGGAAGAAAGGGAGAGAGGAAGGGAGGAAGGGAGGGAGGGTATTTTTCTACATTGCTGGACAGGCATAGGACCATGCTGGCCCAGAGCTGGAAAGATATCTGAACTAGACCAATGAGGATTGACTGCATTTCCTCAAAAAGTCCCTGCTCCTCCTCCCCTGAATTTCCATGAGCTACCAGAGAAGAAACAAAGATGTCAATTCTTCACACAACTCGTCAACTTACTGGGTTCATGGCTTGTGAGTGTCCTCACAGGTCACATGTAAGATTCTGCCCGACGGTGGCACAGATACAGGTAGAAGCAGTGATGGGTGGACCAGATAGAAGCCAGACCCTTTAACAGTAATTCATGGGAGCCAGCCTTGCCTGAAATCCGTTTCATCTTGCATTGTTCAATCACATGGGCTAATACACCTGTATCTACTGAGCCAATCTGAATTCTGGGTGTGTGCAGTTTCCAGCTAAGTTGGAGATAACTTAGAAAAGTGCTAATGCTCAGCTGTGTTTGAATCCAAAGTCTTCTATGTCCAAAGGCTCAGACAAGCAGTAGAGAATTAAGTGATCCTTCAATAGTGTGTGTGTGTGTGTGTGTGTGTGTGTGTGTGTGTGTGTGTTATGTGGTGATGCCAAAAATCAAAATCAAGTCCTGGCACAACCAGGCAAATGTACAAAGCTATATCCAAGCCCCAAATGAATATTCTTTTTATTTTTATTTATTTATTTATTTATTGTCGATAGTGGGCACTGTCCCTGACCTCTTTTGCTCAAGGCTAAGGGTCTACCACTTTGAGCCACAGCTCCACTTCTGGTTTTCTGATGGTCAGTTAGAGATAAGTCTCATGGACTTCAATGCCTGAGCTGGCTTTGAACCGTGATCCTCAGATCTCAGCTGCCCGAGTAGTTAGGATGACAGGCGTGAGCCACCAGCTCCCAGATCAAATAGCCATTCTCTTCCTTCTCTTCTCTTATCTTTTGGCAGTACTGGGGTTTGAGCTCAGGGCCTTGTGCTTTGAGTTTAGACAGGCTCTCTTATCATCTGATCCATACACCTAAAGCCCCCCAAATAAATGTTTTTATGCCCATAAGAAAGACAACCTACCATATCTTACAGTAACGAACCCCTATTCTCCCTTCAAAACCGAGCTATTTGTGCAGTGATTCTGTGCATTCCCATGCTAGGTGCTAAGTCCTTTGTGCATATGGGTTGAGGGCAGAAAGACAGCTCAGAGCCAACTTCCCACGCACTTGCTAACGTCCCAGACAGACTCTCATCTTCAAAAGACAAACGACCAACACTAGATTCAAAGTGCACATATTGCAAACGGAAGCCCAGCAATGCAGGGCCTAATGCAATGGTGAGACTGCCCCCTAAAGCCCAAGCGACATACAACAGCTGCTGCAGGAGCATCTGAGGTTCTCCCACCCTGGGTTCTGGACAAGCCCAAAAGCAAGCATTAGTATGGACACATACCAGGGGATGAGATGAGTGACGTGGATTATTTCCTAAAAGTCTGAAGCTTTTAGGGCCAACCTTGCAACCCTGGACCACACTTTGTTTCAGGGTTTGCAAACTGTGTTTTCTCTTGGACTCCAGGCACTGCATGATGTATGTTTATGAACATCCTTGGATCTTTCAAGCCAAGCCTCATTAGAAAAAATTAGGATTGTCTTTCATTCTCAGAAAAGTCTTCTTGTCAAAGTGCCATATGCATTATAAATGATCTTCTAGGATGGCAAATATATGTCTTTGTTAAATCTTTAAAGCTGGGTGCTGATAGCTCATGCCCATAATCCTAGCTAGGCAGGAAGCTGAGATCTGAAGATCACAGTTCAAAGCCAACCTAGGCAGGAAAGTCCATGAGAGTCTAATTTCCAATGAGCCACCAAAAAGCCAGAAGTGGAGCTGTGGCTCAAATGGAACAGCCTTGAGCAAAAAAAGCTCAGGAACAGTGTCCAGGCCCTGAGATGGAACCTAAGCAGAGAGTGAACTGTCTCAGTGGAGAGGGCTGGGCTGGGTGGGGTGAAGGGAGACAAGGAGGGGGCTGAGATTGTCGGCTGTGTGGCTTGCAGCAGAAGAACCCTGGGCTGGCCAGAGAAGCTGGAGGGAGCACAGGGCCGATTTGACAGCCGGGAACACACTGCAGCAAATTTTGTGCTACATGAATTCTATCTCAGTAAAAATGCTGTAAGATATATGATGATAAAAAGCAAGCACTACATAAATATAAAAGGTGTGGAAGGCTGGTATGTAGTAATACATGCTCTGTAAAGGTTAGTGGCCATTTGATGCTCACAGAGACATGTTGCTGTTGGAATTTGCATTCAGAGCCGACCCCAGCTCCCTGAACTAAGCCAGAAGTCATCACACAGCTAAAGCCCCCCTGAAATCTAGGCAGGAGAAAGATGGCCTAACTTTTTCTTTTCCCGGGCCTGGCACATATAGGTCTGGGCATGGGCCCAGACTCTAGAACCATATCCCTAGCCCATGACTGATTTCAAGGCTGTCAGGTTTCCTTTCCCTACTGGGGGGAAAAGAAGAGGAGGAGTGGCTGAGCTGGTCTGTCTCCAGGGAGAACAGCTGGTGTTGGATTCCGTCAGTCTGCTTTCACACTCTTAGAACAGACAGCCGGCTGGAGACAATCACAACTTGCATTGTGCACCAACCCCTGAAAAGCACGTTCGAGGGAGACAGGCAAAGAATGGTAGCGGTGGGAGAGGTAGGTTCTGGGTCGGTGGGGAACAAGGGCCCAGTGGTTCACTGTGGTCCAAACAGTGGTCTTAGGTCAAACTGGGAATGACTTCAAGATGGTGAGCTTGGGACAAATACCGGGGGTCTGAGAAGCAGTGGTCTTTGGGCTGCTCTGTCTGCAGGAGGGAGGGAGGGCCTGGGGGGTGAGGGGCTCTCTTCAGTCCGTGTCCTCTCCAAATGTATGTCTACAACAGATGTCAAGAGCCGTTGTTCCTTCCTGTAATCCTAGCCTCTCAAGAGGTTGAGCGTGAGGGTGGAGCTGTGGCTTAAGATAAAAGCTCACGTTCAGCACTCAGGCTCTTGAGTTCAAGCCTCAAGATTGGCACCAAAAAGGAATAAATAACCAGAGCCAAAAGGGCTGGGGAGTGGCTCAAGTGGTAAAGCTTCTACCTAGTAAGTGAAAGGTTCTAAGTTCAAAACCCTGTACTGCCAAAAGAGTAAAAGAAAAGAAGAGACTGAGGGGAAGTAGGAAGAGGACTGGGAGGAGGTGAGAGAAGAGGAGAGGGGAAGGGTAAGGAAGAGGTAGAGGGGGAGGAGGAGATGGAGTAAGGAAAGGTCTGGGAAGGTGTGGCCGTGTTTCTGCAGCATGAAGTTACTCCAGGAAGCCACGCTGGGGATTCGGGGATTCGGGGAGGGAGAGGCTTAGTGAAAAGGTTTAGCCTTATCTAGAAGGCTAAAAATAGTTTTTAATTTGTAAGGAAGTGGCTTTCCTGGATGGCTGCATAGCTAATCACTCTCCCTCCTTCAGAGAGGTGGAAAGCGCTATGGTTCCTGGTTCCACACGCACCGGGCTTTCCCTGGCACCCCCATGTGACTGCAGGCCCCACATCAGCTGCCCACAGGGTCTTCACAAGCTTCTAGCATGTTCCCCACACTCAGCTTCAAACCTTCCCTCCCCTTCTTGGTCCCCCTCTCTCCCACTCATGTCCAATATCCAACCCAGCTACAAAACCCCTTCGTAGCACCTCACTGGCCCCCCTCAAACCCGGCCTATCACCTCTGCCAGAGTCTACAATGCCACCTGCCTGCTTCCACCCTCACCCCTGGCCTGCTCTCATCACAAAATACATGCGTGGTTTTCTTCTTTTAGTCTGTGTGTGCATGCGCTGCTACTGAAACTTGAACTCAAGAGCCTGGGCGCTGAACCTTAGCCCATGTTTACTCAAGGCTAAGGCTTTACCACTTGATTCCACAGCTCCACTTCTGACTTTTTTTTTTTTTGGAAGTTTATTGGAGATAAGGGCCTTACTTTCCTGCCAAGGCTGATTTCAAACTGTGAGGCTCTCAGCTTCCTGGACAGCTAGGACTATAGGTATGCCAGCTAAACCACATGCCTTTCTCCCCACTTCCCCTCTCTTGAAGGGAAGTACCCAAGCTCTTAGGAATGGCCCCAGGCTCATCCAGCCTGGCCTGGGCTCCTTGGTCCTGGGTCACCTCCCAGAGATCCATGCTGCTTCTTACACATCCAGGGGTCTTCCTGAGGATCCCACACTCTGCCACCCCTGCTGGCCTCAACCACAAGCACCCACACTCCACGGGGGTGGCTTCCAGCCTGTCAGTCTGTGGTGGGGACCAGAGGCAGGCACACAACAGGTAGGGGACAACCCCAGTGAGTGACTGCAGCCAGCCACGCCCACAGGCCCTTCTCACCCACGAGTGCTCATGGTGACTTCTCTTCTCTACTGAGCCCTCACCCAGGACTACCCTGGCCAGGCTTCTGTGTCACCGGCTCCTGCGTCCAGCCCCCTCCCCCACTCCTGTCCCTGTCCCCTGGCTCCTTCCCCTCCCCTTGATCCTGCACAGCTGTCTATCAGGGGCTCTGGGCTGGCCTCTATTTGCATGCCATCTCAACAAGCTAGGGAAGGAGACGTTTGTCACTGTTCCCGTTTTCCAGTTAAGGACACTGAGGCAGGCTGGAGTGGACCCCACGATTTAGAATGAAGCTATGAGGCAGGAGTCAGCAAACTCCAGGCATCCAGAGTTGCCGAGGAAACAGGAGCCCACACAAAGCCCCCTCTCCCCCTCCCCCTCCCCCTCTCCCTCATCTCTGCTCCCCCCCCCACACACACACACACAATGTTTCACGTTGAATCTAGGCCACCTAGCACTCCAGATACTTCTGTCTCTACTTCCCAAGGCTGAGATGGCAGGCCTGGCGACATTCTTGAAAGCCAGGACCTTAGTCTGGGGGAGTGCATTCTGCCAGCGGGCAGAGAATGGAGCGTAGTTGGCTGGTGAGTATGCGAGAACTCTACAGAGGCAGGAAGCTTTTGTGACAGAGAGACGGGAGAGAAACTTCATCCAGTTCTTGGCTGGGTTTTGACACAGTCTTGCTGTGTGGCTCGGATGGGCCTGGAACTCACGATCCTCCTGCCTCAGCCTTCCAAGTACTGGGATTACCACACCCGCCCCTTCATTTGTTCTCGGCCCTGAGTGTATTCTGGCTCTTGGTTTCTGAGCAGCAGTCCCCTTCCCTGTTCAGGGCCTTGAGCTGAAGTGACAGAGTCACCCTCTGCTGCTGAGTTTATGTAGTTTTTTAGCCAAGTCCTAATCTGTGCAGTCATGCTATAAAAAAAAAATGTGAAAAAATGCTTACCACAGTGCCTGGCCCATGGTAAATAACAGCCAGCAATAGTGGCTAATACTTACAGTCAAGCCACAGGACAACATTAACACCTCACCACCCCCCTCCCTTCTCTGGGTGAGTTGGTATGCTACAGGGTTTGTCTAGGCCCCATCTCAGGCCATAATTCTGTCAAGAGGTTTTGATGCTGTCTGTGAATGACAGATATGGGACACACAGACAGACAGACACACACAAATTGGTGATGGAATCTGGGTTCAGAACCACCTTGACAAACTAGAGATGGACCAAGGAAAACCTAGTAGAATGTAACAGGCCAAAGTAGTGGAGGGGCACTGGGGGAGGGCTACTGGATGATGGGGGTGCTTATCTAGATAACCCTCTCTCTAGAGGCACCCTGTCTGCGTCAGCTCTTGAGAACCCTGTCTCCCCTGCCTGAGAAAAACTGAAGGAAGCCTGTAGGCTTGCACCCAAAATCTCTACAAGTAACAGAAGCTGTGCAGTGTGTGTGTGTGTATGTGTGTGTGTGTGTGTGGTTTAAAGGCATTTTCTAGGAGGAAGTTAAATGCTTCTGCCATTCTCTACAAAGTGAGCTCTTCAGACAAGCACACTCTCAAGAGTGTGACTGTTCAAACCTCCAATGTTCTGCAAAAGACAAAACCCATTACCATGCAGGCTCGCCCAGCCCACCTAGGACCACTTAGCCAGGATCAAGACTGTTGGAGCTCACTAAGGTCCAGGGCCCTCCAGGATCCAGTGAGTTGGCTCGGCCTTCTCCCCACTCCCCCCCACCACCACACTGAATCCCAGGCCCAGTCAAGGGGGGATACTCACTGGAATCTAGCACTGTTCCAGGCACTGTAATACATCACTTCTTCCAAAGGGGCACCATGGAGCCCACCAGGAGGGCAAGGGTGGGTCCTGGGTACCTGGTTAGGACTATAGAGGGGCTGGAAATACTCAAGGCACAGGGAAATGGAGAGCTCAGGGAGTCCTGTGTCTCTGAGCGCCGGGGGTCCTGATCACTGGTGCTGGACACTGAGGACGTTATGCTGGATGAATTCTCTACCATTTTCCTTTTTTTTTTTTTTTTTAAAAAAAAGCATGGTATGATAAATTTACCTTCTAATGATTTTTGAGTAAACTACAATGACCACAATTTCAAACGTCATTAATAATTCATGACCAGGGGCCATAAACACTATATAATCTCTACAGGCAGGAACCATGAATACTTGTTAGAGACGACCTGAGAATATTTTTACCAGCTGAACTGAAAGTATTTACTGACTTCCAGCTGAGACCAGCACAGTTCTATTTTTTCCGGAACTAACTGTTAACCCTTCCCATGCCAGTCGAAGCCACCTCTTCCAGGAAGTCCTCTCCTTCCTCAGGCATCCTTTGGGGCTTGATCTGGGGGTCTAGGGTGGGGGAGGAGGGAGCTCTGGGGTTGGGCAGGGTGGTCACTAGTAGATCTATCTGTCTGTCTGTCTGTCTGTCTGTCTCTACTCTCTATCTATCTATATGGGTATTGGGGTTTGAACTTTGGGCCTGGGCACTGTCCCTTTTTACATCCAAGGCTGGCACTCTACCACTAGAGCTACAGCTCCTTTTCAGGCTTTTTGGTAGTTAATAGGAGAATAGTCTCATGGACTTTCCTGCCTCAGTTGGCTTCAAACTTCATATCCTCAGATCTTAGCCACCTGAGTCTCTAGGCTTACAGGCATAAGGCACAGATGCCCAGTTGAGTGAGTCTTATCTACTTATTTACTTATCAGTTTATTGCTGTGTAGGTCCTAAGGCTTGAACTCCAGGTCTGAGGTTTTTTTGTTTTGTTTTGTTTTGTTTTTTTGCTTAAAGCAAATACTCCACCACTTGAGACAATGCTCCACTTCCCGCTTTTTTTTTGGGGGGGGGGGTGAGGGGATAGTTAATTGGAAATAAGAGTCACATGGATTTGTCTGCCCAGGCTGGCTTTGAATCAGAATCCTCAGCTCTCAGCTTCCAGATTATAGGTCAAGCACTCAGCACCCAGGAAGCTAGACCTATAACACACAGCACCCTGGTGTCTGGCCCCACCCCTGCTCTGACATCAGTGGTTTGGGCAGCTTGAGCTGTTAGGAGAGCTAAAGGATCCCAGAAGCATAACCCAGTGGGGAGAGGCTACTATCAGGCAGGTGGGAAACAAAGAGGGGAGGGGAGAGCAAACTGGGGTGTCCCCTCTAAAGGAGACAGCCCCAGAAAGAAGCCAGAAACCCCATAATGTGCAGACAGTTGAAGACCCGTAACTTAATGTCCCCAAGCAAGCTCATGGAGCGCAGCAGGCCTCCTCCCCCTCCACCCCCCACCTCCCAGCCTCCCAGGGCAGAGTAAGCAGTGTGCACAATCTCAACACGGAAAAGGAGTAGGATGTAGGTCCCCACCTTGGTTTAGTCAGCTCTGGACCCAGACAGCCAGTCTGTCCCCCGCCTTTCGTGGTGACACAGCCTGGTCTGCACCTGACACCCTATGTAAATTGCACAGTGCCAGCCAGGGAGATTTCAACAGGTAAGGGGAATGAGGACAGACAGAGGGGGAGGAAGAGAAGCAGTGGGGAGGCAGGGAGAAACAGAAGTGGGGAGAAGAGATCCTGGCAGCTTGCCACCCCCCCCCCACACACACTTCTTTTGTTTTTCTAACCAAACCAAAGCCTGTAGGGAGAGTCTGTCTCAGAGGGCCCGCAGCCATCTTAAACATCTTTCAGGATTAACCCTGGGTATGGAGATAAACACCTCTGCCCTTTGTTTTCCTGCTCCAAGCACTTTTTAGAAGAGGAATGATCTGAAATGCTCTCAGGCAACTGGCACTCGGGGAGTAGCTGGCAATGTGGAAATTAGAAGTCCTGTTGTCAAGGAAAAGAGAAAGGAGAGTGAGGGAGAGGGAGAGGGAGGGAGCGAAAGAGCTTAACTCCTTCCTTATAACCTTGCTTTATGGTTTATTGTTTTCTTTCCTTTCTTCGTTTTTCTTTCTTTCTTTTTTGTGTTCCATTATGAGGGTTCAAATTTAGGATGTGCATTTGCTCAAATTGCTTGTTCATAGCTGGTACTCTATCACTTGAGCCATGCCTCCAACCCAGTGCTTGCTTGTTTGTTTTGCTGGTTGTTTTGGAGATGGAATCTCACGGATTTTTCTGCCTGGGCTGGCTTCAAACCACAATTCTTCAGATCTCAGCCCCCTAAGTAGCAAGAATTATAGGCGCAAGCCAACACCAGTGACTGGTGAATTTTTCTTATTTTCAAGTTATTTTTTTTTTTCTAGTCGTAGCGCTTAAACTCAGGGCCTGAGCACTGTCCTTGGGCTTTTCTCAAGGATAGCATTCTGCCACTTGAGCCACAGCACCACTTCCAGCTTTTTCTATGTATGTGGTACCAAGGAATTGAACCTGGGTCTTCATGCATGCTAGGCAAGCACTCTACTACTAGGCCAAACTCCTGGCCCCCATCAAGTTAAATTTTTTAACATGGATAGGTGGGATGCTGTATATCTTAGCTGGTCACCACTCATTCCTGGCTCAGAGGCTATTCTCTGCCCTTGGCCCTTACCCCAGGAAAAAGGCCTGGGCTCACCCCTACCCCAGTTTATCTACCTCTGTACAGGAAGCTATCCCCCTGCCCTTGCCTCCATGAAACTCCCTTCTAGAAAGAACTACCATTTCCATCTAGGTTGCCCCTGGAGCCACCGGAACCAAGCAGGCCACAGCATGCCAACCCTCATCCTAGGGGGATGAATGGAAATTCAAACGGGCTATCTGTCCAGCTGAGAAAGGCAACAAGATGACAGGGTGACCGTCACAGCTCAGCACTCAGATCCAGCAGAACACACCCAGTATTATGAGCCCCACTGCAGATGGGCCTCCAGGGAAAGGAGCCGAGGGATATGAGAGAGGGGGGGGGCGCGAGCAAACCATTTTGGTGCTCCCAGACCCAGCCTGGCCTGAGAAATGCCCTTTGGCTACTGGTTTTGTTTTGGTTTGTTTTTGCCAGGCCTAGGGCTTGAACTCAGGGCACTGTCCTTGAGTTTCTTTTGCTCCAGGCTAGTACTCTACCACTTGAGCCATTGCCAGCTTCTTCTGTATATGTGGTACTAAGGAATTGAACCCAGAGCTTCATGCATGCTAGGCAAACACTCTACCATTAAGTCACATTCCCAGCCCCCTCCTTCCTATTTTACCTTCCTTCTTTCCTCCCTCTCCCTTCCCTCTTTCCCTTCCTTTCTTTGTTTTAGACTGTCTCACTACGTAGCCCAGGTTGGCTTCAAACTTACTATAATATCTTACCTCAATCTCCTGATTTCTGGGATTACAGGCGTGTACCACCATGCACCCAGCTTGCAAAGCAACTCTTGATACTGGCACTTCTCCTGCTATACTACTGATCCAGGATACCGAGCACTCTCCCAGCCCCGCAGTACCTACAGCTCCTGGCCTTGCTCCTCCCTCGGTGCTCAGCACAGAGCTGTGTGTACCATGCAGTGGGTTTCAAGAATGGCCATAGGATTTTGAAGCTGTTCTCAACCTTCTCTTGAAGTGAGGCCAGCCAGGTGCTACTGGGTCACACCTGTCAGCCTACCTACTCAGGAAGCTGAGGTTTGAGGATTGAGGTTCAAAGCCAGCCCAGGCAGGAAAGTCTGTGAGACTCTTTTATCTCCAATTATCCAGCAAAAAGCTGGAATGGAGCTGTGACTCAAGTGGTAGCAGCATCCAACCTTGAGTGAAAAAAGAGTTAAGGGACAGAGACCAAGATCTAAATTCAAGCCCTAGTAAAAAGTGAGGGAGGTCTTGTGCAGGGCATAGTGGCTGGCACATACCTGCCATCCCCAGCCGGCAGGAGGCAGAGGCAAGAGGACTGCAAGTTCAAGGCCAGCCTTGCCTGTACGTCCCTAGTGCCACAAAACCCCAAAATAACAAAGAAACAAAAAGCTTTCTTCAAAGGAAGGCCTGCCTGCAGCCCTCCACCTCCACCGGTTGTTTTCTGTCCTTTTCTTTCTTTCTTTTTTTAAATTGTTAACTTCTTTCCATCCCCTGAGCATGGCCTGGCTTGATGATGGCTTGCATGGAGGCTCCAGGCCCTCGTTTGACAAATGTTCCTTCACTTGAGGCAGGAAGGACACTGGGACAGTTAGGGGCCTGCGACTGGATGTCTCCTACCCTTGGTTCCTAGAACACAGCATGGGCAAAGCTGCCTCTCCTGCTGGAGGCCAAACACACCCATGGAGGAGAAGCCAGGCGCCCTGGCTAACACCCCACCAGCCCCAGGTGACACAGCAGTGGACTGCAGATGTGACAAGGAGCCCAGCTCGGAGCCCTTGGCCTTGGCCCATCCATAGGCAGAAGCCCCAGGAAGCCTAAAGGCTCTGGCTCCGGAAAGCCAGTGTTTGAATGCTGGAATGCTGGTTGAAAACACAGGGACACAAAGCTAACCGATCAACTCTGTAGGAGATTGGATGGCAGGTCCTGCTGCCAGCTCTCCTTTGGCCCAAGAGGGAAAAAAGGGAGGTCATGAATGCCTATTCATCAGGCGGAACCCCTCAAGTCCTTTCAAACAGACCCGCCTCCCCGCCCCCCCCCAAGCCTGTTACCTCCTTTTTTTCCTGAGAGCAGGATCGGATTCTCTCCAGCTTCTTCAGGGTCTGACCTGTAGCAGTTCAAAACAGAATCAGAGCTTCAGGCTGTTTGGGAACAGGGAGTTTAGTACTGCAAAAGCTTTTTATTTGCAAACTGAATAGACAGGACCAATCATAATCAAATAATTTTAAGAAAATGTAGCCTATTATTATAATGGGAAAAATGGCCCGCTTTTGAAATAGACCATCGGCAAAGAAAATGGTAATTCACACACTCATGTTATTTGACTATAATGAACACAGCTTTGGCTTTTAATCTGCAACATTATCTGCACTGTGAAAAGGCCGACAGACCGCGATTCTCCCAGTTGAATTACATTTCTATTAAATTGTTTGGAATTAGACAAAAATGCTTTCCACAAAAATGCCTTCCACTGTGTTGCATATACATAAACTTTGATGGGTGCCAAACTAAGGTGGGGGGGCATGGAACCCCCAAACTCCCTACATAGTTGATGCCACAGATGTGAACTAGCAGCAATCACCCGTGTTCCAGAAAATGGGCAATTTTAGAGAGAATTGTTGCTTTTTTTGGCAAACCTGAACACTAGCATTTGAAGGGAGACCTTGATTTTGCAGAGAGACTTCATGTTGTTTAAAGTCACTGTCAGGGAGGAATCGAACAAGCATTGAAGTCAGGTGCCAGTTGGCTCATGCCTTCAGTGCTAACTGAGGCTGAGGTTTGAGGTTGATGGTTTGAAGCCAGCCTGGGAAGACAAATCCAAGCAACCCTTATCTCTTAGCATCAGAAATACTGGAAGTGGAGGTGTGCCTCAAATGGTAGAGCACCGACCTTCAGTGGAAAAAGCTAAGGGACAATGCTCAGACCCTGAGTTCAAACCCCAGTACCAGCACACACAGCCAGTCACAGACACACACAGACACACACACAATGTAAGACTGAGTCACTGCACTGTCACTGTCTCTTCTAAGCTGCCCAATGGCACTCTCAGGTGGCCATTTGTGACAATGCCACATCATGTGTCCCATGAGCAAAGAGCGTTTGGAGACAGTAGCTAAAAGGCTTGAGAGACAGGCAGTGGAGACTGAACCTCCCATGTCAGGTAAGTATCTGAGCTCTCCATATGCTCAGCGGGAGACAGACTTCCTCCTCCCGACTTAACACCACCCAATCAGAATGGCAGACCCCAGGAACTTAGGATGGGTTCTGAGACACAGAGTGGGGAGAGGGCAGGCAGGCTAATCCTGGCTGGGTAGTCAGGACCACCTGCCTTGGGGGTAGACTCACAGAGCGGGCTGGATGCCAGGACGGAAGGACTGGATGTGAAATTGACTTCATAGGGCCCAGAGGCAACCACTTACAAACCACTTACAACTGTACAAGAATGTGTGGGTGGGTGTGCACATGCCTCTGTATGTGTGTGTGTGCTCTTTCAAACCTGAAGACACAGAATGGGAAGCTAAGCTGTGGTTCAAGTGGTAGAACATCAGTCTTGAGTTTTAAAAAAAAAAAAATCCAAGGATCCAGGGCCCCTGAGTTTATGTCCCTGCTGGTACCAAAAAATTAAAAATGAAAAAGAGGAATTAGAGGTTTACTTGTTCAAGCAATTGAGTGTCAACTCTGAGCAAAAAAAAAAAAAAAAAAAAAAAGCTAAGCAACAGCACAAGGCCCTGAGTTCAAACCCCAATACCAACACATACAAGCACAAAACACCAAGAGCCTAGAGTTTAGGGGTGAGAAAGAGCCCAAGCCAATATGCCCCTATGATATGGGGTATCGATGGCGGGGTGTGGGTTATGGATGGAGATATATGGGAGCTGTCTGCTTAGTACTGCTGTAAGTTTAAAACTGCTCTAATGTGAAAGCTTATTAATTTAAACACACAAACAAAACAACCAACACAGGAAAGGCCTAGGGATCAGGAGATCTGGTTGATCAAGCCCTTGGGATTCCTGATGCTCTGGAGCAAGAACTAGACAATGGCTCTCCCATCTCAGTCACCCCCACTCTAGCTGTCCGCCTGAGGAGGCAGAGTGGACACAAAGGCTGGTTAGAGATGATGACACATCCATAGTCCCCACACTAAGTAGAAGGGACTGAGAGGAGCTAGGCCAGGAACAGCACTGGGGCAGGTAAGAGATGGCAGGGCCTGAGCTGCAGGAGGGTGGGCAGAGCCAGTCCAAGTGGTGGCACCAATCTGGCCAGGCCCCTTCTGTCGGTCATCCCAACAGCTAGGGATTGAGTTCCAGGGGTTGGCAGAGCAGAGCAGCTTTGTCCCATGAGTAAGGCACAGGATCTCTCTGGGCTAGTTATCCCAGATGTTTCATTTAAGCATGTAGCTAGACACTGGCGATTTACACCTATACGCCTATAACCCTAGCTACTCAGGAGGCTAAGATCTGAGGGTCCAGGTTCAAAGCCAACCGATGCAGAAAAGTCTGTGAGACTCTAATCTCCAATTAACCACACACACACACACACACACACACACACACACACACACACACACACACACACACACACACAACCACACCCCACCCCACAAGTGGAGCTGTGGCTTCAAGTGACACAGCACTAGACTTAAACCAAAAAAGCTGAGGGACAACACTGAGGATCTCAGTGAGAGCCTCAATCCTTATTTGAATCACCGCAGTGTTTGTATCTCATCTCCTAAAATTCCACCACTCGAAGACAGTAAAGTAAACCAGGAAGGTGGAACATAAAAACAAAATCTTAATACACAGCACACAGAGCTTACACTAGTGAAATTTGAAAGCAGATCTCTCTACTGGAGCTAATTAGAAGGGTCTTTATTCATTAAATTGGGAAATAATTTGCTTATTTTCCAAGGAAGATAATTCGCTCTAATTATGAGCATTTGTTACCTTACCTCCCTAGGAGGCTGCCTGGCCCCAGCTTCACACCCTGGAGCCTCCGCCTCCTGCAGATGGCTCATGCAGACGGCTGCTTCCTGCCAAGGGCAGACACGTGCCCGGTGACTGCCCTTGGCCTCCGCATCTCTTCCTCCCTGCCTCTCATTTATCCTCACCGCATCTCAGCCAGGCGAGGGGAAGAAGCTGACATTCATATCGATACATGCCGTTTCCCCTGCATTTCACAAGGTGACCTGCGCTTGCCTGAGCTCTGAGGCTGTAAATAGGCGTGATAGGCACGCTCCTGGCCTATCTGCTCTGGAGAATAGATGTGTGTCTGGGAGGGGGAAAAGACAAGAGGATGTGTGAGGGTTCTGTAAACAATACTGTTCTTCCACTGGTGATCACAAGGCTTGCTACCATTTTGAAGGAAAGAAGACATGGACGTCATTTTTGAAGCCAAGAGGCAAGGGGGAATCCATGTCAAAACCACCCTTGACAAGGAGGCCACCAAATATAGCACATGACACGTGTACATAGACTAATGGGTGGCCTCAAATCCTGCGCAAATGCAAATACAGACTTGGTGATAAAAATGCTTCTGTAGCCAGGTGTGGTGGCTCATGCCTGTAATCCTAGCCACTCAGGAGGCGAGATCTGAGGATGGCGGTTCAAACCCAGACTCTTGTCTCCAATTAATCACTAGAAAAACGGGAAGTAGGGCTGTGGCTCGAGGGGTAGGGCGGTAGCCTTGAGCTGAAGAGTTCAGGGACAAAGCCCAGGCCCAGAGTTCAAGCCCCACAACCAAAAAGAAAAAAGAAAAAATGCGTATGAAGTAGGCACGAGTTGCTCATGCCTGTAATCCTCCCTGCTCAGGAGGCTGAGGTATGAGGATCACAGTTCAAAGCCAGCCCAGGCAGGAAAGCCCATGAGACTCCTAACAAAGCAGAAACTCAAGAGCTCAGGGATAGCCCCCAGGCTCTGAGTTCAAGCCCTAGTACTGGCACATACACACACACACACACACACACACACACACACACACACACACAAACACACACACACACACACACACACAGTCTGTGATACCCTTATCTCCAATAAAATAGCAAAAAAAAAGAAGAAGAAGAAGAGGAACAGCTCAAGTGGTAGAGCACTAGCACTTGAGCAAAAATCTAAGCAAGAGTAGGAGACCCTGAGTTCAAGCCCATTCCTGACACACCCATACAAAAAAAAAAAAAAAACATGCAAAATACCATTTCCAGGGGGGGTTCTTAATTATTCACACTGTAACTAGGGTGCTAAAAACTGTAACTCCGAGTCCAGTGACTCCTAGCCAGAGGAACTCTCATCCATCTACCTACAGCACAAGCCCTCGGTCCTATGGTGGAATAGTGTCTGCCAAGGTCAGAGCAAGGACGGGGGCTGAGCTCACATGGACAGGGCCCCAGGCTCAGTATCCTTTGAGGCCTGTAGTTGCTGCTCTTCTGGCCTTAGGTGGCGCTGGAGTCCTTTTTGCTGATGTGGACCTAGAGCCACATAAAAGGAAGGTTTGGCAGTGATACGGACCAGGCAGTGTGCAGTACTATGTAGTGTCCCCTATTAGAACCCCCCCCATTTTTTTTTTTTTTTGCTAATCCTGGGGCTTGAACTCAGGGCCTGAGTACTGTCCTTGGGCTTTCTCAAGCCCTAGTGCTCTACCACTTGAGCAACGGCACCACTTCCTCCTTTTTTCCTATGTATGTGGTACCAAGGAACTTTGTTCATGCTAGGCAAGCACTCTACCACTAGGCCAAACTCCCGGCCTCGAGAACTCCTTTTCACATTCACATTGGGCTCCTTTGAGCCTCTTTGGGCCGCTGTGGGTATGGACCCCAGTGCCCAGGGCCCCTCAGACTTCCCGGGAAATTCACATAATATACCCCCGCACATTCCCCTTGATGGGTAGGAGAAGCAGTAGGTGTGCAGGCCAGATGAAAGCCACTCTTGCTTTTTAATTTATTTTGCTCTTAGTGCTAAAAATGAAATCGTCTTGCTTGAGATGAATAGTATAGTTCTCATCGGTGGAGAACAAACAAAAGAGATGAGAAACAAATAAATTAAGGGTGAGCAATTGCATGTTCCAGGTCACAAAAATGTTCCTTGGAAGTGGCAGGGCTCAGGGAGCACTAGCCTTGAGCAAAGCAGCTTAGGGACAGTGCCCAGGTCCTGAGTTCAAGGCCCATGACAGAAAGAAAGAAAGAAAGAAAGAAAGAAAGAAAGAAAGAAAGAAAGAAAGAAAGAAAGAAAGAAAGGAAGAAAGGAAGAGAGAAAGAAAGAAAGTGGGCCGGGAGTTTGGCCTAGTGGTTAAAGTGCTTGCCTAGCATGCATGAAGACCTGGGTTCGATTCCTCGGTACCACATATAGAAAAAAAGCCAGAAGTGGTGCTGAGGCTCAAGTGGTAGAGCTCTAGCCTTGAGAAAGTCCAAGGACAGTGCTCAGGCCCTGAGCTCAAGCCCAGGACTGGAAAAAAAAAAAAAAAAAAAGAAAGAATAAGGGAAGGGAAGGGCGAGCTAAGGGTGAGCTGGAGGCCCTGAGTTCAAGCTCCAGTACAGCCATGGGATAGAGGTATGGTTGGCCTCTTCTTTTCAGAACTCGTATCTTGCACTGAGCTGTGGGCTCCAAGCCATGGATAAGGAGATTAGAGGACACGCTTCCCCTGGGCAGGTGAGGCCTGCCTAGCAGACGTGGAGTGGAAAAGGTCATTAAATGTTAGGAGAGGCAGACTTGACCCTCCCTCTCACCAGGCTTTGGAGCCCACGGGTGGCCTGGTGAAACCTGCCCTGGCCCTTGTCCCACAAGTGAGGATCAGAGGATGTCCTGGTCCCCCGTGTGGCAGCAGCTGTTTTCTGATGTCTCAGTGTGAGGGATCCTCGGACACCTGCTTTTTCTACCTCTGCAAAGTAATGTCATTTCCACGGCAGGCGTCTCACCTGCAGTGGCCACTGGCTGAGGTCTGCGGCAGCTCCGCAGAGGAACTGGGACGAGACAGCTGCCAATGTCACCGCTGGGAGTCACTGGGCAAGAACAACTCCACAAACAGAACTCTTAGAAGCCCAAAGGAGTCACCGGTCACCTGCACTGGCAGGCCCGACCTGCCTGGCCTCAGCCACTAACCCCAATCTCTCTTCAAATACTACACTGCGTATTGTTTCCATTTTTTAAGCTGTGTTTTGTTTTGTATTTTCTTTTTTGGTACTGGGGATTAAACCCAGATGTTTGCACTTGCCAGGTAAGTGCTTTGCCACTGAGCTACAACCCATTCCTAGATCGTTTTCAATATGGATATCTATTTCTTTTCTTTCCCCCAGTCCTGGGGTTTGAACTCAGGGTCTGGGCACTGTCCTTGGGCTTTCTCAAGGTTAGCGCTCTACACTTGAGCCACAGCACCACTTCTGGCTTTTTCTGTGTATGTGGTACTGAGGAATGGAACCCAGGCATGCTAGGCAAGCACTTCTCCACTAGCCACATTCCCAGCCCCTTGGATCTACTTTTTATTCACAAACCCCAAATGAACATTATTAACAGTTCAGGCAGCTGGGTACCAGTGGCTTAGACCATTGGTAATCCTCACTGCTTAGGAGCTAAGATCTGAAGATGATATTCCAAAGGCAGGCTGGGCAAGAAAAAGAAAAGGTGAGACTCCATCTCCAAGTAACCAGTAAAAAGCTGGGCTGGAAGTATGGCTCAAGTGGTAATCCCAGCCTTGTGAAGAAAAAGCTAAGGGACAATGCCCAGGCCCTGAGTTCAAGCTCTAGTACTATCAGAACAAACAATAACAACAACAACAAAACAACCTGGGAAGATGAGAAGAAATGCAATAAACTTTCCCTTCCCAGACCCAGAAGGGACACAAGACTCTGTTAACCAGTGACAGAGACCTTCATAACCTGTAGAGTTGCCCCAGGACTGGCAAAAAAGAAAAAAATACACACACACACACACACACACACACACACACACACACACACACACACACAGAGTTTCTGGAAGTTGAAACAATCATTTCTTAGGTAGGACAGAAAGTAGCCTGCGGGTGACCTGGGATGTTACTAGAGGGTGAAGGTTTTAAGAAATGTCTAGATAAGATAAGGCAGGCTAGGGAGAAAGGGGGAAAGAAGCAAAGCTGGGAGAGGCAACTGTACTGACACTAGTGAAGATAGCCTATCAGCCTCAGGCCAATTCTCTGGTGATACCATCTCCCATTTTCAACTGTTCTACACTGGCTCAGAGAAAAAGCAATTACTTGAGGCTGCACAGCCCGGAGGGGAAGGACTGGACTTAACATGGCTGCTAGCCCCATACTCAGGGTAGTTTTTTTTTTTTGCCAGTCCCAGGACTTGAACTCAGGGCCTGGGCACTGTCCTTGGGCTTTCCTCTAGGCCAGAGCTCTACCACTTGAGCCACAGCACCACTTCCAGCTTTTTGTACGTGTGTAGTACCAAGGAATCGAACTCAGGTCTTCATGCATGCTAGGCAAGCACTCTACCACTACGCCAAACTCCAGGCCCATTCTCTCAGGGTGCTTTAACCATTGCCCGCCTGCCTGCCTCTTCAGGCCCATGAACACAAGTACCCCAAAACCCACCGGTAGTGTTTGTAAACAGGCAGAACAAGTGGGGTGGCAGGGTGGGGGCGGGGCAGGCTGCAGGGCTCCTGCCTAGCCTAAGGGGTAACTTGCATGTTTTCTTTTGTGTGGATCCTGGAGCTTGAACTTAAGGGCCTGGACTCTGTCCCTGAGATTTGTTCTCAAGGCCAGTGCTCTGCCACTTGAGTCACTGCTTTTCCGTTGGCTGGCTGAAGACTCTCACAGTCTCTTCTGCTCCAGCTGGCTTTCGACTATGATCTCAGCTCAGCCTCCTGACCAGCTAGGATGATGGGACAAGTGTTAAACAGTGCCCAGCAACTGTTTATCTTGACAACATGGACGCCCTTTTCAGTAGACTTCGTTAAGGGCCTCCCATCAAAAATCACAGAAGTTCACTAGACACAGCAGGTTGGAAAGCTAGGGAGGGGTTGGCTCAGCAACTCAGCTCCCAGCATTCCCCAGAGGTGTCTCCAGGCCGGTCAGGGCCTGTAAGTTCCTTCTGCCTTGGAAAGCCTGGAACAGCAAACATCCCTGTCACTCTCCCTTAGCACTGGCCACAGAAATCCAACTCCTGGTGCCATATTTACAACTGAATTATCTGCAGCAAAACTTTCTGCCTGCCTGCCTGCCTATCTGGGCAATCACCAGGCCAATACTGCAGCCGCCTAAGGTTTTTTCCTAAGGAACTGAGTATATGGCTCACCGATGGTCTCGTTGCCTAAACATGAATAAGGCCCTAGGGTCCATCCTCAGCACTGAAAATAGACAGACAAAAGCCATGGGTGCCAAATGAAAATAAGACCATATGTAGCCTGATGTGGTAGAACATGTCTATAATCTCAGCACTTTGGGGGGGGGGGGTATTGAGGCAAGAGAACATCCAACTTGAGCTACCCAGCAAGATCCTGTTGATAAAATCAACAGACTCCTAGCCCTCAGGCTCCGCTATTATCTGGGATCCACCCCCAAAGTGTAGACTCCCTCTGTCATCTCCCTCTTTCTCCCCTCTGGTTTCCTATCTGCCCCAGGGCTTAGGCAGGGAACATTTTCCCCTTCCCAGTGGACTCCCACCTCCAGGAATTGCCTAACTCCTCTTCAATCAGCTCTCTGCTTAAAGGAACCTACCACCCCCTCCTGAACTCCCCTCAGCCCCCCTACTTGAATCACAGGCAGAGAGCCTTAATCTGACCATTTTCCAAGGAATGTCTTTCGGTCCCATCTGCCCCCTAGCTCCTGTGTGGTTTCTTTACACCTCAGAAGGTGCAGCAATGCAGCCTCTAATACACCACACCACAGGCTGGTCTCCCATCCCTGAATGGATGCACAGGGAGGGATGGAGGTCTGATTATGATTGGCTGTAAAGACTTCATCCCCGCTCCTGCAGATTGGACCGTCCTCACTCTTCCCCTAGCTCTCTCTGGGATGGCGAAAGGAAATACAACGCAGTAAGTTTGGGACTCCATTGGAGATAATTGGAAAATATTGATTCCTTTCCGTTTGAAATAGTAAAGCCAAGTAAATGCCACGCTTCTGTAATCTAATCGGTGGGCTGGGTGACAGCACACTTCCCAGCCCAAAATGGATGGGAGTCTATATTCACATTCATCACCTGAGGTCCAGGACCCATCTTGCCTCTCCACTCCCACCCTAAGGCACTACACAGCCCTTGGAGGACACTGCATTAGTGAAAACACACGAGTATCCATGCCCAAATGCTTTCAGAGCACACACGCACACACACACACACACACACACACACCATCTGCTAAGCTGCCTTGAAAAATATATGGAACGTGGCATAAAAGAGCTTTCCAAATCCTAAGGAAGTAGAGTGGGTATGGCAGTGCAGGTCTGGAATCCCAGTACTCCGAGATGAGGCAGGAGGTTCCAGAGATGAGGCCAGCCTGGGCTGCAGGCTGAAAACTTGCCTTGAGAAAGCAAAACAGCTGGGCTCATGCCTGTAATCCTAGTAACTCAGGAGGCTGAGATCTGAGAATCCAAGTTCAAAGCCAGCCCAGGCACAAAAGGATTGGAGACTCTTATCTCCAATTAACCTCTAGAAAACAGGAAGTGGGGCTTGGCTCAAGGGTAGGGTGATAGTCTTGGGCTGAAGAGCCCAAGACACACAAAAAAGCAAAACCGGCTGGGAATGTGGCTTAGTTGGTAGAGTGTTTGCTTGGCACCCATGAAGCCCTGGGTTCGATTCCTCAGTACCACATACATAGAAAAAGCCAGAAGTGGTGCTGTGACTCAAGTGGTAGAGTGTTAGCCTTGAGCAAACAAAAACAAAGCTTAGCGATAGTGTCCAGGCCGTGAGTTCAAGCTTATGACTGACCTCCCTCCGCCCCCCTGCAAAAAAAAAAGGGGGAGGGAGGGAAGAAGGGAGGAAGAAAGCGAGAGAGAGACGGGGGGGGGGGTGGGGGGGGGACAGAACAAAGCAAACAGCCAAGGCAGCAAATAGCTCACACTTATAATCCTAGCTACTCAGAAGGCTAAATCTGAGGATCCAGGTTTGAAGCCAGCCTGGGCAAGAAAGTCTGTGAGACTCATATTTCCAATTAATCACAGAAAAACAAAACAAAACAGAAGTGGAGCAGCAGTGGCTCATGTGATAGAGCACTCGCCTTGAGAAAAAATGGTCAAGGACAGCACCCAGTCCCCGAGTTAAAGCCCCGGTAAAACACACAAAAAGGAGTCAGATTTGGGGGCTGGTGGAGCAGAACAAGTGGGAGAGTGCTGCTTGGCAGGTGTAAGATGCTGAGTTCAAGCCCCAGTACCACCACCATAAAGGAAAACAAGGCAGAATTTGAAAACCGGTCATGTTAACACATGTCTATAATTCCGGCAACTCAGAGAACACAGGCAGGAAGATGAAAGCTCTAGGCCAGCCTGAGGAGTTAAGACTGTCTCTAAGCCAGGTGCTAGTGGCTCACACCTGCAATCCCAACTACTCAGGACGCTGAGATGTGAGGATTATAGTTCAAATCCAGCCTAGCAGGAAAGCTCCTGAGACTCTTATCTCTAATTAATCACAGAAAAAAAGCCAGAAGTGGTAACACTGTGACTCAAGTGGGTAGAATACTAGCCTTAAGTGAAGGAGCTCAAGGTCAATGACTAGGCCCAGAGTTCAAGCCCCAGAACCAGAAGGAAACAAACAACACCAAAAAAGGCTGTTTCTAAACTAGAAGTACAAACAAAAGGGCAGGGGTGTGGCTCTTGAATAGCAAAACCTAGGTTCTGCGCCCCCCCCCCACTTCCGTCCTCTGGCTCCATGTACAGAATCAGGAAGTGGGTAGGTTGGTGAGCTGAGCCACAAGGAACAGGAGGAAAGGACAGTCTTGAACCTTGGTGTGTACACCTGCCAGTCCTAGGGCTTGAAGTCAGGGCCTGGGTACTGTCCCTTAGTGTTTGTGCTCAAGGCTGGTACTCTATCTTTTGAGCCACAGCTTCTCTTCTGACTTTTTGCTGGTTAATTGGAGATCAGAGTCACCTGGACTTTCCTGGCCTGGCTGGCTTTGAACCTCAAACCTCAGATCTCAGCCTTCAAAGTAGCTAGGATTACAAGTGTGAGCCACTGACAGTGGGCAAGAGGTTTTATTCTTACAATCCAGAAATCTGGATTCTTGCAAATGAGGCAATGTAGAGCCTGGCCACATTAAAAAAAAACACTGAGGGAAACAGCTGGCTGGATGGCAGAAGCATCAGTCATACTGTTCACCTCTCCCAAGGGCGTGAGGTCAAGTCCAGACAGCGAACAGCAGTCAAAGAAGTTTCTCCCTATAGCAAAAATGAGTGAAGGTTCAGGTGTCCAGCTGGGAGCAGAGCAGTCTCCATCATCATCATCATCATCACCACCACCACAAACAGCAAACACTTCACTTGAATGCCAGATCCTGGCCTGAGGGCTTTCAGCATCTAATTCTCACCACCACCCAAGTAGGTAAAATTATCATCTAGTATGTTTTGGAAATTAAATCTTGCCCAAACTGGCCTAGAACTCTAGATTCTTCTGTCTCAGTCTCCAAGATGGGATTACAGGTTTGAACTACTACACTTGACAGTTCTATAGCTACAGGAGGGTGGGCTCGGAGTGTGGCCTAGTGGTAGAGTGCTCGCTAGCATTTACGAAGCCCTGGGTTGGTTTCCTTGGTACCACGCATACAGAAAAAACCGAAGTGGTGCTGTGGCTCAAGTGGAAGAACACTAGACTTTAGCAAAAGAGCTCAGGGACAGTACCCAGACCCTGAGTTCAGGCCCTTTGAATAACAAAAGAACAAAATTGACAATCAATAGACTTCTTTCTGAAATTGATGAAGTTGAAGAATATTCCTGTGTGCATGTGGATGTTGAAGGGCACAAAACCTAAAACAATCTTAGCCTAAAACATTGTTACCTGGCCCAGCAGGCTTCCTCCTGCATGTGTATCCTCAAGGGGCTCAGGTACCTAAGGGTCCCCAAAACAGGGATCAGGGCCTAGATCTGGCAAGGGCCACCAGCTCTAACCTGTGACTGGAGGTGGATCTGCAAAAGTATCCAAGTAGGTTGGGTCTCTGGTTTCTTTTTTTCCTTTCCCCCTTCCCGCCTTCTTTCCTTCCTTTCTCAGGGCTAGTACTCTAACACTTGAGCTACACCTGCACTTCTGGCTTCTTGCTAGTTAACTAAGGATAAGTCTCATGGACTTTACTGCTTGAACTGGCTTCAGTCCTCTATCTTCAGATCTCAGCCTCCTGAGTAGCTAGGATTACAGGCATGGGTCACCTGGCCTCTGGTTTTACTGGGGGAAAAGACAGGGTACTCACAAGCTTTTAGAATTTGGAAGTGTGTGGCAGGCCCTGGGCACTGTCCCTGAGGTCTTTTTGCTAAAGGCTAGCACTCTACCACTTTGAACTACAGCTCCACTTCTTGTTGTCTGGTGGTTAACTGGAGATAAGAGTCTCACAGATCTTCCTGCTCTGGCTGTCTGTGAACTGTGATCCTCACATCTCAGCCTCCTGAGAAGCTAAGATGACCGGTGTGAGCCACCAGGTCTGGCAAGACTTTTCTACTCTTGTAAGGAGCTCAGCAAACATCCCCAAGCTCCTTCCAGCTAGCTCCTTCCAGCTCCATCCCCCCACTCCCCCCTCCACCCTACCCCAGTTCTCTCTCCTATAAGGAACAGAAGCAAGCACAGGGCTTTAGCCTTGGGAGCCCAAGCAGGAGCTCTGGGGTGGGGGCTCATTAGTTCCATCTGGGGGCCTTTGACCTCTTATTCTAAAGAAAATGGGAAGGCCTGGCTTTAGGCTCACCCTGAGCATGGGCACAGGGTTGAGTCCTGGCTCTGCTGCCTTTGAGCTGTGCTGGGTAAAATTATCACCATGATCGTGCCACTGAGTTCTCCAGGATTACAATGCAGTCCCATGGCAGCAGTTGGCAAATTGACTCATTAAAAGGACCAACACAGCTTTGTAGGCCACGGGGTTTTTGCCAAGGCACGAGAGCAGCCATACACTACAGGGATGTGAATGGGCATAGCTATGTCACAATAAAACTTTATTTACTAAGGAAAGCAGTGGGTCAGAGTGCTTTGAGAAAGGAATGGCTTTTGACAAATGGGTTCTTTCTCTTTTTTGTGTGTGTATGTGCTGGTACCAAGGCTTGAACTCTGGGCCTGGATGATGTCGCAGTTTTTTCCACTCAGGGCTGGCGCTGTGCCACTTAAGCCACAGTTTCACGTGCTTACTTGGTGAAACGTGTCTCTTGAGTGTTTTGCCCAGGCTGGCTTCAGGCAGCAATTTTGAGACCTCAGGCTCCTGAGTATCGAGGATTACAGATGTGCCACGAGCCCCTGGCCTACCAATGTCTTCTTCTAGGTACTGCCATAATGGGTTATAGACATTTATCTTCATGGTCTGGTCTTATTACTAGACTGTGGACGTTCTTCTGTAGGCTACTCTTTCAGACAGGGAAGAACAAAATCCAGTCTATAGGAGCAAGTTAATACTAAAGCGGGATTCGAATAAATGTCAGACACAGACGGAAGCTGGCTTTGAGGGGAGCTAGAGAGACATCACCTCTCTAAACCAGGCTTCTTCCCTTCTGTCCCAGAGGTGAGGAATCATTCCCACAATGAATCCTGGTCCTATGGTACCAGATACCAGACTTTATTGATATTTTCCAGAAAACAGCACAATCAAATATTTAGGAGAAATCTGCCACTGTTTCATAACTGATGTTATGATCCAAATAAGCATTGTCTACAGGCTGATTTGGCCAGAAAGTTGTTGTTTTGCTTACAACCTCTCATGTGAAGAATTCATCTTCTTACATTTGCTGTTACATCTATTTTTCAGATTTTACTTTTTCAGTACTGGGGTTTGAACTTAAAATCCTGAGCTTGTTAGACAAGTACTCTTGTGTGTGGTGGTGGTGGTGTTGTGTGTGTGTGTGTGTGTGTGTGTGTGTGTGTCTGTCTGTCTGTCTGTCTGTCACGGGGCTTGAACTCTGGGCCTGGGCGTTGTCCCTGAGCTCTTCAGCTCAAGGCTACTGCCCTACTGCTTGAGCTACAGTGCCACTTCCAGTTTTCTAGTGGTTAAATGGAGGTAAGAGTCTCACTGTCTTTTAGTGACCCAGCTGGCTTTGAACTGTGATCCTCAGATCTCAGCCTCCTGAGTAGCTAAGGTTATAGGTGTGAGGCACCACACCAGGAAGACAAGTGCTCTTACCATGTGAACCATACATGATCCCAGCCCTTTTTAGTTTCGTTTTTTGCTGGCATGACAGACACATATCCCCATGTCCAGCTTTCCATTGGATGAGATAGGGTCTCGTACACATTTTCTTGTGATTTGCCTTGAAGTACAACCCTCGTAATAGCCTCTCAACTAGGGAGGGAGGATTATAGGTGTGAGCCACCATTTCCAGCCCTGAATATTTTTTTCTAGCTTATTTGAAATATATTTCAAAAATAGCAAAATTACATATTTTCAAAACTAAGGCAACTTAGATGATAAATAAACTTAGAATTATTTTAAAGGTATAACTTAAAGAATATCTCAAATAGCACAGAATCTTTTTTCTTTTTTTTTTTTGCCAGTCCTGGGCTTGAGCTCAGGGCCTGAGCACTGTCCTTGGACTTTCTCAAGGCTAGAGCTCTACCACTTGAGCCTCAGCACCACTTCCAGCTTTTTTCTATGTATGTGGTACCGAGGAATCGAACCCGGGTTCTCATGCATGCTAGGCAAGCACCTTAACCACTAGGCCAAACTCCCGGCCCTCTTTTTTCTTTTGTTATTTTTCTTTTTCTTTGGCATTTGCAGACGAACTTAGGGCTGATTTTTTTTTTAAACATTGTGTGTGTGTTTGTGTGTGTGAGATGTGGCTTGAACTTGGCCTGAGCGCTGTCCCTGAGCTCTTCAGCTCAAAGCTACTACCTACTCGGGGGCCTGAGCCTTGTCCTCTTCAACTCAAGGTTACCGCCCTACCGTGGAACCAAGCCCTACCCTTGAGCCAAGCCCCTGTTTTTAAGAGATTAATTGGAGATAAAGTGTCTCCAGTCCTTTTGTGCCCAGGCTGGCTTTGAACCTTGATCCTTAGGTCTCAGTCTCCAGAGTAGTTAGGATTACAGGTGTGAGCCACTGCACCTGGCTAACTTTTTTCTTTTTCTTTTTCTTTTTTTTTTAAATAAACTTCACATGAAAAGTCTTGTTTGTTTAATAGGGGAAGATGGGTGGATGTGCTAGGGATTAAACCCAGAATCTTGCATGTGCTGGGCAAAGATATGCAAGCTTCCCAGTCTCAAAAAGGTTCTGAAAATAGTATGACAAATCTCCACATAACTTCACCTGGATTTGATCCTTCTTCTTTTGGTATCTCTAGATCCCAATTCACAAAATACATGGAAATTGTGTGGCTTCTCTGAATAAAATCCATAAGGAAAAACAAGCACAGCTCAGTGTACCAAGTTTCTGTATACTAAGGTGACTGTGAATGCAGAAATAAACCAGCTGGGAGGGAGGGAGGGACTGGAGGACATGAGGAAGAAAGGGAAGAGAAAGGGAGGGAGGAAACAGATAAAAGGAGGGGAAGGGAGCTGGGAAGAGAGGAAGGGAAGGGAAGGAAAAGAAGGGAAGGGAAGGGGAAACAGAAAGAGAGTAGGCCAACAAAGAGAAGCAGTGGTCCCCAGGTTTTCTTTGCTTGCTGAATGCTTGGTGATTTTTCACAGTAAAAGAGACAGGTGACCCAGAGCCCAGGCAAACAGCATACAAGGGCAAAAGAAACCTGACACATCAAAGCCCACTGGATTCCACTATGGTCTATTTTGCAGTTTGGAGTTATTTGGACAAGCCAGGCTAAATTTCATCTTGTCATTATTAATTCTTCCAGAAAGTTTGCTAAGCAAATGAATAACAGAAATGGGAAGTGTTGAATATTTGCTCTGGGGGCAGCAAAAGCAAGTGAACAATTTTTAAATCCCTTCTAATTATACGGATGGGCTGAACTTTTGTCTAATTATTATGTTCCCCCTAACCTGAGTGGAATTGCCTTTCTAAACCCTAGAGGGAACTTGACTTTAATGCAAGAGTGAACATTTCGGGGACAGTGGGCACTCACTCTCTCAGGTACTTGCCTGGAAATAAAAAAGGCAGATGTGGGCTTTATCCTAAATTAAGAGGGGATGACAGCAAAGATCACCGTGCTAGTGGCTCTCAGGTATAATCTTAACTACTTAGGAATCTAAGATCACAGTTCAAATCCAGCCCAAGCAGGAAAGTGAGACTCTTACCTCCAATCAATCATCAAAAAGCCAGAAGTGGGGCCGGGAGTTTGGCCTAGTGGTTAAAGTGCTTGCCTAGCATGCATGAAGACCCGGGTTCAATTCCTCGGTACCACATACATAGAAAAAAAGCCGGGAGTGGTGCTGAGGCTCAGGTGGTAGAGCTCTAGCCTTGAGAAAGTCCAAGGACAGTGCTCAGGCCCTGAGCTCAAGCCCAGGACTGGCAAAAAAAAAAAAAAAAAAGCCAGAAGTGAAGCTGTGGCTCAAGTTGTAAAGCATCACCCGTGAGTGAAAAAAAGCAAGATCCCAAGGCCCCAAGTTCAATCTTCACTACACACACACACACACACACACGCAATCGCCTAGAGCTTCATCTGAAGTGTCTCCCTGTTCCACTAGCAGCTTGAGAGAAGCCTGCAGGTTTACAGGTACCCATTCCTTGGCTACGTCTTGCTTGCCAGATTGTGTACTAAACACTTTCAGACATGATTTCAACAAAGCAAGCTTCACCATCTTTTACTGACAGGAAAACTGAGGCTCACAGATGAACCTTTAAAAAATTCCAATCTACAGCCCCTCTCCCAACAGAGAAGCATTAAACATGCTAGTTCAGAGACTGCCAGGATGGGCCCCAAGTCAAAACCGAGAGAAAGGCTATCCTAGTGTTTGCAGAAGAAACCAGTTTGTCCAGTTTGGGGGTCACTTGTTCCCACATGTATGCTTCTGTGAGATTAGGAAATGAGCCAATACCCAAGGCAAGGCCAGCCTTGCCTTGTCTAGTTGACTATAATCAAAATTCATTAAGGCACATTTTGCTCTAAACAACAGATATGTCTCTATAAATATTTGAGGTATATCATGGTTTTAAATTTTAGAATGGTAGGGGCTGGGAATTCGGTTTAGCAGTAGAGTGTTTGCCTGGCATGCATGAAGCCCTGGGTTCGACTCCTCAGTACCACGTAAACAGCAAAAGCTAGAAATGGCATCCAAGTGGTAGAGTGCTAGCCTTGAGCAGAGAGGCTCCGGGACAGAGTCCAGGCCCTTGAGTTCAAGCCCCAGGACTGGCAAAAAAAAAAAAAAAAAAAAAAGCAATGGTAGCAGGGCACTGGTGGCTCACATCTATAAGTTCAACAAGTTCTAAATCTCCAATAAATCACTAGAAACAGAAGTAGGGCTGTGGCTCAGAGTGCTAAAGCACCAGTCTTAAGCAAGAGTTCAGAGATAGCACCCTGGCACTGAGTTCAAAACCTCAGGCTCTCTCTTGGCTTCCTTGCTAAAGGCTGATGCTGTCCCACTTGCGACTCTTCCGCTAGTTGGTGGTTAATTGGGGATAAGTCTCCTGGGCTTTCCTGACTGAGGTCCTTAGATATCAATCAGCCTCCTGAATGGCCTTCTTTTGTAACCAATCTGAAAGCAAAGAGATTCCTTCATGGGGCTGTACAATGCCTTCAGTACAGCCATGGTAAGCACTGGATGGGATGACAACACGGGCTTCCTGAAGGTGGTCTGCAGCCAGATTTCTGAGGGTGTTTTGCTGGTTAATTGGAGACAGTCTCTCAGATTTAGCCATCTAAGTAGTTAAGATTACAGTTGTGAGCCAATGGCACCCAGACTTAAGCACTGACATTTTTGAAAAATATCAACCCATAACTATGTCATGGGGCTTGAACTCTGGGACTGGGCGATCCCTGAGCTGTTCAGCTCAAGGCTACCACCCTACCCTGGGCTTGGGCATTGTCCCTGAGCTCTTGAGCTCAAGGCTACCACCTACCCTTGAGCCACAGCCCCACTTCCCATTTTCTAGTGATTAAGTGGAGATAAGAGTCTCATGCCTAGTGTCTAGGCTGGCTTTGAACCCTGATCCTCAAATCTCAGCCTCCAGAGTAGCTACATTACAGGCGTGAGCCAACATGCCTGGCTTTAAAAATATTTTTATCTGCATAAACTACAAGTGAAAAGTGATGGATATTCAGAGTTAGGAATTTGGTGGATGTTTTCTCAAATGAAGAGACCCTATTGCTTCAAAGGAAATTCTGACAGTACTGATGGTATTTGTTGCTAATGATTAATACCTTTTTTCAAGAAAAAAATAAGTGGAAAATGTGTTTCTATTACTTTAATAGTTTCCTCATATTGAAATTCTCTTTAAAAACTCAAATAGGTGATGATGTTAAGTGTGTCATTAATATTGGGTAATGATCCTTCCAGTGGCAATTATTGATGGATTTGTATAACTTATTGATTTTACATTTTCCAGTTGACCAATGGCTGCTGATATAGCCAGTCAAAAGGCAAGAGACACCAAAGGAATTCCATGTAATAGAGTCTGTGTGAGATCAGATCTTCATAACCTATGAGCTCAAATAGCAACATTTGTTTATCATGAAAAGTTGGCATGCTAAACTGAGATTCAAGCTGTTTTCTATTATGACAAACATGGAAGAGATTTAAGAAATCAATACCACACTTACAGTGGGAAATATAGCTGGTTTCCCTTAAAAATATTATTTTCTGCCAGTCCTGGGGCTTGAACCCAGGGCATGGGCATTACCCCCGAGCTTCTTTTTTGCTCAAGATTAGCACTCTACCACTTGAGCCACAGCGCCACTTCCATTTGTTTCTATTTATGTGGTACTGAGGAATCCAACCCAGGGTTTCATTCATGCTAGGCAATCACTCTATCACTAAGGCTTGCTGGCTGCTATCTCTCTACCACTTGAGCCACACCTCCACTTGTTTTGCCAGTCCTGGGCTTGAACTCAGGGCTTGGGCTCTGGCCTCTGAGCTTCTCTGTGTTCAAGGTTAGAGCTCTACCACTTGAATCACAGCACCACTTCTGGCTCTGTGTATGTGGTACTGAGAAGTCAGACCCAGGGCTTCATACATGCTAGACAAGCACCCTACCACTATGCCACATTCCAAGCTCCAAGTTGTTTTGTTGTTGTTGCTTGTTTTTGTCTTTACTGGTTATTATTATTATTATTGGTGGGTCATGGAGCTTGAACTCTGGACCTGCGTGCTATCCCTAAGCTCTCTAGCTCAAGGCTATCGCCCTACCTCTTGGCCTAGGCATTGTCCCCGAGCTCTTCAACTCAAGGCTACTACCCTGCCCCAGTGCCATAGCCTACTTCTTGTTTCCTAGTGATTAATTGGAGTCTTACATTCTTTAGTGCCCCAGCTGGCCTTGAACCTCTATCCTCAGATCTCAGTCTCCTGAGTAGCTAGAAATACAGACATGAGGCACCACGCCCGGCTTTACTGGTTATTTTAAAGGCAATCTTATAGACTCTTCTTCCCTATTGGCTTCAAACTTCAATCTTCTGGATCTAAGCCTCTGGAGTTGTTAGTATTGTGTGTGTGTGTACTTGGAAGCTTGATTCAAGTGGTTTATCACTAAAGTCATGCCCCAGCCCACTAAAACTCTTTTGAGCTTGGAAAGCATAAAGGTGACTGCAGGCCTAAAAGGTTTAAGAACTGTAGTTTGATAGAGACTTTACATAGACTTTTCCACAAGGTAAAATGCCAGAAGCCATTTGTATAGTATCTCTCGAAGTACTGAGGGCAAAGATGCCTTTTAAACACGAGACAGAATGTTCAGCTAAAAAACACTTGGGGTGCTGGGTGCCACGGCTCTTTGTCTGTAACATCAGCTACTCAGGAGGCTGAGATCTGAGGACCACAATTCAAAGTCAGCCAGTGCTAAAGAATGTGAGTCTCCAATTAATCTCTAGAAAACAGGAAGTGGGGCCGAAGCTCAAAGGGTAGGGCAGCAGCCTAGAGCTGAAGTGTTCAGGGGGCAACGCCCAGGCCCAGAGTTCAAGCCCCATGACCCATAAACAACAAAAACAACAACAAAAAACAACACGGAGGGGCCTATACTTCCAGCTACTCCCGGAAGTGGAGGGAAGAGGAAGAAGGGGAGAGATCCAAGACAGAGTCACTAAGACCCCATCAAAAGGAAAGAAAAGGGGACGGGGGTGGGGGGGAGGGAGGGAGTGGGAAAGAGAGAAAAAGGGAGGGAGGGGCAGAGAGACACTAGAACAACAACAACAAAATGACCGAGTTGCTGAAGTGGTAGAGCTCTTGCCTAGAAAGTAAGAGTTCAAACCCCAGTACCTCCCAAAAGAAACCCATTCCCGCCTGCCCCCCCCCCCCTTTGTAGGTAACAGAAGGAACAGCCAAAGTGTAATTCGGGTCTGGATTCTACTATAGCAGTCTCTGGACATTAGACTTCCCATTTGCAACGGGAGATCTATCAGAAGCCATTTCCAGATGGCTCTTGCGGATCATCAATGCCGTGTTCTATTTGGGAAGGGGAGGGGGGGGGCTCAATGGGGGGCCCAAGACTACCACTTCGGCTGCAGATTGCTTGGCTGCCTTGATACGTTCGAGACACGGTCCGAGGAAGACGGGTTGGCTGGAACTTGACAAAGGGAGCAGGATCCTCTTTCGGATGGTGTGGGGCCTGACCTTCCCTGGCGGCCTCCTTAGACCCGATCCCCCCGCCCCTGCACCTCCCCACCCCGCCCTGTGGACGGAGCACATTGGCCGGTTCTGGAAGGAAGGGCTCCCCTGCACCGTGCGTGTCGTCACCTGGGGGAAGCTGTGTGCGAGGGACTTTGGGGACAACGTTTCCTTCCACATGAAAACAATGTAACGGGGCCCTTGGAGTGCTCAGGACACTTGGCGGTGGGCCGGCCGCGCTCCGAGTTCCCGGCAGGGAACCGGACTCTCCGGGGTGGGTGATCGAGTCCCACCCCACCACCACCCCAAACACAGCCCGGGCCGCCCAGCCTCTCCTCCGGACCCCGGCCTGCACCGCAGAGCTCCTCGCTGCACGCGCGTCCCGAGCCGGGTTCCCACGCGACCCCGCCCCGGCCCCGCCGCGGCCGGTCCGCGACCGCCTCTCCACGCCGCCCCGCCCGGTCCTAGACGCCCTCGAGACTGGAGACCGTCCAGGGTTACAAGATGGTCGACCGCGGGGTCTACGGCCGTCAGCCTTCGGCCTTGGGACGACTGCAGACCGGTGAGAGGTGGATAACCGCCAGCCCTCCCGGTGGGGCCCGCGGATACTCACCGTCCATCCCTAGAGGCGGCGGTTCCGGGTGCCCGGACCGGAAGCGGCCTCTACAATGTTTGCAGTTCCCCTGGTTACAGGGGGATTCTACACCAATGGCGGCAGAGCTCCACCCCCCTAATCCCGCCCCTTTTGCGCGTGGCGTCACTCCGGCGCGCTGGAACGCCTCCGACCCGCCTCCTCGCGCTTACAGCGGTTCTGCGCAGGCGTAATGAGTCGGGAGAGGGGAGTCCTGGGCGGCGGTGAGGCGCGCATGCGCCCCGGGGCTCTGCCAACCGAGGCAGCCATGGACGCGCTGGAGTCGTTGTTGGACGAGGTGGCCCTGGAGGGACTCGATGGCTTATGCCTGCCCGCCCTGTGGAGTCGTCTGGAGACCCGGGTGCCCCCTTTCCCTCTCATTCTCGAGCCGTACACGCAGGAGTTCCTGTGGCGGGCCCTGGCCACGCACCCGGGCATCAGCTTCTACGAGGAACCTCGCGAGCGACCCGACCTGCAGCTCCAGGACCGGTCAGCCGCCAGGCCCGAGGGGGGGGTGTGGGGGGGGAGCCGGGGCCTGGGGGGCGGGCGGGCGGCGGGGAGGACGGGCCGGGGGCTGCCGAGGCCGCCCGGGTCCGGCAGGCCCGGGAATCAGCGCGGGTCGGGGCCCGGGTGTCGTGGGGGGCTCGGGACGGGGCAGGGCGCGGGGTGGGGGGGGGCCTGGGCGGGGCGGGCGGTGGGGGGGGCGGGAGTGGGGATTCGTCTGGAGCCCGAAGCAGGAAGGCGGTTGCGATGCCGCGGAGCTTTGTGAGACCTCCGGGGTGAAGGGAAGCCGGGGCGGCGCCGTCTGCACGGCTGGCAGGTTGTACAGCCCGGCGCCTCGGGTCTTAGCCGGGCTGCAGGGCGGTGCTGACCATGGCGCTCACCTGATCCGCACCGTGACGCTTACAGCTGAAAAAAATAAATAAATAAAAATGCAGGGGGAGGAATTAAGGCCACCGGGAGAGCCTGAGAGTAACCTGGCCGAGTTTCTGATAGTATTCTCTTTTTCATTCCTTTCTTTATGTGCATGGTACTGGGCTTGAGCTAAGTGAACTCTGTACCACTTGACCTACATCCCTTAACCCTTAAAAAAAAAAATCCGTGTGTGTGTGTGTGTGTGTGTGTGTGTGTGTGTGTGTTTCTGTTCAGCACTGTCCCATAGCTTTTCTTACTCAAGATTAGTAGTGCTGCACCATTTGAACCACAACTCCACTTCTGGCTTTTTTTTTTTTTTTTTTACCACATATTACGGATAAGAATCTCATGGACTTTTCCCCGCCAGGAATTGCTTTGAATCTCCATCCTCAGATCCCAGCCTTGTAAAGTAGTTATGATTTATAGGCATGAGCTGTCAACGCCCTCCTCCCCCCCCCCACTTTTTTTTTTTGAGGGGGGTGGGTGCAGTCAGCTCTGGGGCTTGAACTCAGGATCTGGGCACTGTCCCTGAGTGTTGTTGTTGGGTTTTTTTTTTTTTGTTGTTGTTCTTGTCGTTGTTCTGTTGTGGGGCTTGAACTTTGGTCTGAGCTCTGCTACTGAGCTCTTCAGCTCAAGACTACTGCCCTACCCCTTGAGCCAAGCCCCACTTCCCGTTTTCTAGAGGTTAATTGGAGATAAGTCTCACTGTCTTTAGTGCCCGGGCTGGCTTTGAACCGCAATCCTCAGATCTCAGCCACCTGAGTAGCTAGGATTACAGGAGTGAGCCACCACGCCTGGCTCCCTGAACTTTTTTTTGCTCAAGGCTAGCAGTCTACTGCTTTGATCCACAGCTACTTCTGGTTTTCTGGTGGTTTAGTTGAGATAAGAGTCTCACCTGGGACTACAACTTGGGACTACAATTCTCAGATCTCAGCCTCCTGATTATCTAGGATTATAGTCATGAGCCACTGTTTCCCAGCATTTAAAAAAAAATGATGTGTTCAGGTCTTGGAGCTTGAACTCAGGTCCTAGGCTCTGTTCCTGAGCCCTTTTGCTCAGGGTTAACGGCTCTTCACTTCCAGCTTTTTGGTGGTTAATTAGGTAAGAATTTCCTGAGCCAGGAATTTGACCTAGTGCTAGTGTTTGCCTAGTATGCAGGAAGATCCAGGTTCTATTCCTAGGAACTACATACATAGAAAAAGCCAGAAGTGGTGCTGTGGCTCAAGTGGTAGAGCTCTAGCCTTGAGAAAGTCCAAGGACAGTGCTCAGGCCCTGAGTTCAACCCTGGGACTGGCAAAATTAAAAAAAAAAGATGTAAGACACTGACACCTGACAGAATGTTTTATTTTGAGGCAGTCTCGTTATGTGGATAAGACTGGACTGGAGCCAAATCCTCCTGCTTCAGCTTCCTGAGTAGCAGGAATTACAGGCATGCCCTACACTCAGAGCAAGTGTTCCTAAGCCATCTTATGAAGGTCTCAGGGGAGGTTCCCTGAGATGATACTATCCAAGAAAAGATTGAAAAGTTGGATTTGGCTGCCAGTTAGCAAAGATTATTCCGAACAAAGAACAACAACTATGTAAAAGCAAAAAAATCAGTTAAATTTGGCTCTGTCATGTCAAATTGGAAGTAGAGAATGAGGAGTGTTAGTTGCCACTGAAACAAACCTCTGTATCTGAATGGAGCAAGGTTTTTTTTTGTTTTTTTTTTTTTGTTTTGTTTTTTCACAACAGCCTCTGGAGAGGGGTATTATCTCCTTTTTTGGGGGAGTTGGTTGAGGGCTTGAACTCTGGGCCTGGGCTTGTCCCAGAGCTCTTCAGCTCAAGGCTACCACCGTGCCTCTTGAACTACAGCATCACTTCTGGATTTCTGGTGATTAATTAGAGATAATTAGTTCCCAGGATGGCTTTGAACTGAGATCCTCAGTTAGATCTCAACCTTCTGAGTAGCTAGGATTACAGGCGTGAGTCATTATTATCTCCAGGGTGAGGAGGTTCAGGTGACATACAGAGGCCATCAACTAGCAAGAATGGATTCCAGGCCGGGAGTTTGGCGTAGTGGTTAAAGTGCTTGCCTAGCATGCATGAAGACCTGGGTTCGATTCCTCGGTACCACATACAGAAAAAAGTTGGAAGTGGTGCTGAGGCTCAAGTGGTAGAGCTCTAGCCTTGAGAAAGTCCAAGGACAGTGCTCAGGCCCTGAGCTCAAGCCCAGGACTGGCAAAAAAAAAAAAAAAAAAAGAATGGATTCCAGAATTTGAATTTAAGCAGTCTACGTCCAGAATCCACTTTTTTTTTATCCACTTGTGGTGCTTGTTCTTTTATTATAAAGCCCCTGGAGTGGGACTGGAAGGTGTTGGGAGATTTGTGGGAATCCAGCCCAGTTAGTTTGAGACTGAATGTGGAAATGAGAAGGGATGGAGGCATTGGGTAAGATAGCCAACAACAAGCATTGGTACCTGGTTGAATGGGAGGTGTGGGGACAGGTAGGGATCTAGACTAGTGCCTCTGGTGCTTATGGGTTGGGCTGCAGGTGAGTACTAGTTCCCTGAGACTGAGAACACTGGAGCTTCCTGGAGCTGGGGGATTTGCTAAAAGACCTTTGAGACCCACTGAGGTTCTTTTAGGTTGGCCAAGTTGAGATTGTTTAGTAAACATCTAGCTTCCTGGGAGGGAAGCTACCAGAGGGAGAGACTGAGCTAGACCTCTCTGAGTCATCCAGTGAACTTGGTCATTAAAGCTGTTGGCCTTGATCCTCCCTGGGAGAGAGTGCTTTGTGATTGGAGAGCTTCAGACTCCTCCCCGGGCAACAGCACCTGCATTTCCAGGCTAGAGAGAGGAGGCTGAGTCTTCAAACCACTATTGGAGAGCCCTGACAGGGCTGGGAAGGTGGCTTCGCGATGGAGTGCTTGCCTAGCATGCATGAAACCCTGGGTTCAATTTTCCGTGGCTCATGTGATAACAGTGCTAGCCTTGAGCAAAAGAAACTCAGGGACAGTGCCCAGGCCCTGAGTTCAAGGCCCAGAACTGACCAAAAACAAACAAAAGAGCCAGGCAGCTCTTCCATGATGTGAATGGAGGGATAAATAGTATAGAGGTCCCAGAAATACTGGAGAGAAAGGTTAGAAAGTGTTTCAGATAGGCCGTTGTATGGATGGTGTGTAATGGCGAGCCTGGCAATGAGGAGAATCACAAGCTCAAGGATGGTGTATGGAGGGAGGGGCATCATTTCTTTTGTGAGTGTGTGTGTGTACCCACATGCACATTACATCTGTATTTGGGCATGCATGCTAGTATTCAGGCCACCTAGATTTTCCTGCTTAGGGCTGTTACTTTACCACTTCACCCACACCTCTATGTCTAGAATTTTGCCAGTTGACTGGAAACAAGAGTCTCACCCACTTTCCTGTCTGGACCAGCTTCTAGCTTCTAACCTTGGTCCCCAGATCTCAGCCTTCTAAAGTGGCTAGGATTACTGGCATGAGCCACCAGGGCCTGCCTTCTGTCTGGCGTTTAGGAGAACAAACAAAGACTGAGAACTCTAAAGCGAGAGTGGTATATGCAGGATATAAGGGACGCATTCAAGTGCATGTGGGTGCTAGCAAGCTACCTATGCAGAGATGGAAAGATGTCAGCTAAGAGGGAGAAAGTCTTGACAGTTCAAGTTCCACCCAAAGTTGAACATCTGGAGCCTGGACCTTTTACATGTGGAGGGAAACCAAAAAGGTCATGTGGCCCAAGCCAGTCATGTAATTTGGAGCCCCGCATCCAGTTCTCCGGGTGTTTTGGAGGATTATGAGAAGGGCAGGGACCCACTTGTCCACACTGCACTAGAGGACTGTGAAGACGGAGCGGCCTAGCCTCTTCCCTGGGGTCTGCACTATTTCTGGAGCAGGGTGGGCCTCACACTTGTGCCCCTTCCCCTAGGTATGAAGAAATTGATCTGGAGACTGGGATTCTGGAGTCCAGGCGGGACCCTGTGCCTCTTCAGGACATCTACCCCATCCACATGATCCTAGAAAACAAGGACGGCATCCAGGGCTCTTGCCGCTACTTCAAGGAGAGGAAGAACATCACCAGCAGCATCAGGACCAAGACCTTGCAGCCTCGATGCACCATGGCTGAAGCCTTTGACAGGTAACGGAATGGAGCGGCGCCCTCAGAAAGGCCCTGAGGAAGTCGGGCTGGGGGAGGGCGGGGTCCTGGGTCTCCTTCACTCTCTCCGCCCCTGTGGGCTCACTGAAGCTCTTGCCTGCAGTCCAGCACAGTGGGGATGGTGGCCAGGTGGCATTTGCACAGCGCCTTAAGCTCTCTCTGTAGCCAGGCCCGCTGATCCCCAGCTGTTCTGTGAGCTCTCTGACCCTGTCCTTCCTCCCAGCCCCATTGTGCCTCTCTTCCTGCTTTACAGGACGGACGCTGAGAAGCTGCCAGTGTGAACCCCTGCAGCAACCCTTTGTCCTTAGTTCCTTACCCCCCCTTCCTTCTCAGGAGACAAGACATGGTGGTCCCTCTAGATGCTTCCATTCCCTTTTCCCCAAGCCCAGCTCTCTGTACCCCATGCTATTTCTCACTTCTGACCTTTATTCCTCTTATTTATTTGTGGATAATGGGGCTTGAACTAGGCCTAGGCCGAGTCCCTGAGCTCTTCAACTCAAGGCTACCACCCTACCCGTGAGCCAAGCCCCACTTCCTGTTTTCTAGAGATTGACTGGAGATAAGAGTCTCAGGTCCTTTTGTGCCCGGGCACTGCCACCCTCAGATCTCTGCCTCAGCCTCCCAAGTGGCTGGGATTATAGGCGCGAGCCACCTCCTTTTTTAATTATAATTGTTATTATAAAGGTGATACAGGAAGAGGTTAAGTCAGTTAAGAGTTTTGCTCCTCTTTCCCCTGGTTTTGCACTTGCCCTGTCCTTGTGTTCTCTGCCCATCACGCTGACCTGGGCTCACTCACTCCAAACAGCCCCCCTCCCTTGGCAGCGTGTCCTGTGTGGCCAGTGCCTCTGTCCTTCTGTAGCATGCCTTTTTCCTCCCCTCCCCTGCCTGCTGTAGCCTTCCTTCCTTCCTTCCTTATCTCTTCTCAGTTGCCCTTTGATCCCCTACAGAGACTAGGGCCTCTTGAAGCTCTTGCTTGCTGCTTCCTGCTGTTGTTCCTTGGCTCTTTAAGGACTCTGGTCGCCCTTTAACCCCTACCTCCTGGTTGTTCTCAGGATGGCTTCTCCCCCATAATCCACCCCTTGCCCACAGTGTGACCCTCAGTGTGCTTCAACCCAGACCTGCCTCCCTTCCTTTTCTCTCTCTGCTAAAG